>NC_048230.1:53590228-53607231 GCF_002007445.2 Ailuropoda melanoleuca | reverse complement strand
GGGTGGCGCGGGCCTGGCCCGGGGCTTGGGGAAGTGCGCCAGGGGGGTCACGTCCTTCCCCAGCAGCGCGGGCGGGCAGCCGGTGCGCCGGCTGCGCAGCAGGGACTTGCTCCTGCAGTTCTTGTGGATGTCGGGGTTGTACTTATGCTCCAGCCGCTGGTGCATCATCAAGACCTCGGGATAAAAGGTCTTGAAGGTACAAAACGGGCAGGTGATCCCTGGGATTAAACTCTTGCTCAGAGAAATGGCAGGGCAGCCGTGAAGCGCCCCGAGGGACAGGTTCAGAGGCTTCTCCTGGCAATCCACGCCGGGCTTGTGCTTGCCGTCGGCCACCGCCCCCGCCGGCTTCTCCCTGGGGCCGCCGTCGGCACCGCGGGCCGCACTGCCGTCCACACGCGCAGGGACCCCCGCCTCCGCCCTACACGCGGGCTCGGGGGGCTGAGGGTCACCCGGCGGTCTCTTCTGTAACACATCCAAATACGCGGGGGCAGGAGCTTTGCCCATTTTATCAGTACTGTCATCGGTTGCATTTTTATGGAAATCCTGAGTATCTCTGTGTCCTGGTGAGAGGACAGTGCTGCCCAGAACATTCTGAAAGGTAGCAGCCATCCCCTTAAGTTGCTTTGAAGGTGGGCTGCCTTTAACATCTTTGGCACCATCAAAAAATCTTTTCAAATTTTTGGTTTGCGCACTGTCGGCGGCAAGTAGTGCATCTTCGGTCTCCTGGTTTTTCCCATCGGTCTTGACTTCGGCGGCAAGATCGATCTGCTTGTCCTTGTGATGTCTCTCCAGGTGGTACCGCAGAGACGTCTTCTGCGCCGCAGCATAGTCACAGAATTCACATTTGTATGGTTTTTCACCTAAAACAAGAAGCGTCACTGTGTCACACAAGTTCACGAAAAACATCAAAATAGATCTCTGGAAACTAAAATTATGTGCCAAGAGAGAATATAATATACCGTCTTTCCTTTTCCCTTTTCTCTCTACGAATCTGCATCTCCAGGATTTTTCACAAGTTGCTCGCTTTCTCACCCTTACTATACTGAGTATTTGAAAATGTGAACATATGTCTTTAACTTAAAAAAAAATAGCACACTTTAAACTTATTTAACCTTCAGAATAAATAGCCCTATGGAACAGAATATCATGATTATCCTGATTTTACAGCTAGGAACACTGGGGCACAGAAAGGTTAAGCGACTTGCCCAAGGCTGCACAGCTAGTGAGTGGAGGAGATGCCCACCCAGCCTCCTGAACCATTATCATGTTACAGCTGCTTCTACAATCTAAAGAAAATACTAAATATATCCTCGTTGCCTTCTAAATCCTAACAGTTAACACCCAAAAAAGCTGTGGCATTAAAAAATAAGAGGTTTTAATAAGATGAGAGGATACAGTAGTCAGAAACTAAACAAGAAACTAACTTTGAAACAGAAACAGTTCAAGTTACAAGAACACTAACAGACTTAAAATGACAGCTGCCATCAACACACTTCACACTTACTCTTAAACTATTGCAAGGGACTAAGAATATTTGAACAACAATATAAAAAAGTCAAGACACAAAACTATATCATAGTTCTTTGAGCTAATAAGAATTAAGAAAATCTAGGAAGTTCCTTACCTGTATGCGTTCTGAGATGAATATTGAGGTAATAATTTGAACGGAAAAACTTCCCACAATAACTACATTCTCTTGAGGATGTAAGATGCTTTATTTTTCCTCCATCATCATTTTTATCTTAAAGCAGAAACAAAAAATATTTCTGTAAGAAGACAGCTCAAGTACACAAGTAAGACAGGCTGACTTTAAGTATTCTTGATGGAAACTTTTTTTGGGGGGGAAAGCATAAAATAGTTTTTATATTAAGTGTTGGGGTACCCCAGAAAGGATAGGAACACACCAAATGCTATTTTGAGACTGCCTGAAGTTTTGGAAGCTTTTTATAACATGCGTGCCCTATTTCTTGGTTTTGTTTTTGTTTTCTGAGTACAGCAGAATTTGGTGTCACAGATTTAGTTCTTCCTTTGCCTCAATCACAGGAAAGCTCACTTAACAGAGACTGACATGCATGGGCAACTTTCTGTTCTCCCAACAAGTCTGCAACAAGCAGGATCTGGCAGACTGAAGCTGGACCTACACACACTGGCTTCTTCAGAATAACGGATTTAGAAAACGGAGCCAATAGAAATTGCCAGCTTCCCCAACCACCAGGCCCAAGAAGTGCATCGTAAGATCGGGCCAGCTACCACTAGAGGGTAGCAAGCACAACTTAATCTTTAAAGGAAAGAAAAGGTTTTGGCACTGGGTCAAACAGCTACAAAAGAAAGTTTGTCAAGATTTAGCACATTTTGGAAAGCAGACCATTATCATTCACAAGCACATGTGGACAAAAATATATCGGGGAATCAATCAAAATCTGTCCCCAAATGACAATGCGCTAAACTATATTATACTTCGATCTCTGCAACGACCAGGACAGTGTATCTGGGCTGCAACAGAGTAAAGGTCCACTGGGAACACTAATTTAAGGATGATTATACCCAAATACCAGCCCTCCGAAAGACAATGGCATTTGCTACAGTTAAGACACCCGCTCCCATAAAAATGAGTGTTAAAGTTCTAGATAATCACCTCCTCTTACCAAAGACTGTATTGTGTGCACTGCAGTGAGGACAAGGAAGTGGACATCTCTTAACAACTGAGCCTAACTAAACCGGCTCTTTTGCCTTGAAAACTGCTAACTCCAACTAAAAAGTCCTCCTTCCTGGTTTTGCATTTTAGATTATTATATAGACCTAGCTTGCAGATTTTAAGGAGCAGCTTACTTATGAGCCAACCATGGGCAACCTCCAGTACAACAGACAGGGCGGCACGATCCCCTCGCCCCTCGACTCCCCTGACGCAACACTCTAAACCAGCAGAGACAACCACTGATCGCAAAGACTTCAAAAGCAATCCCATGAGCAACCACCATTAAACCTACTACACAGTTGAACAAACATAAAAACAAAATATTTACTTTGCCTTTTGATCTTAAAAGTCGATCTCAAGAAAGCCAGGTTGATAGTAAATAACAGGAAGGTAAACCTAGACAACCACATCATAATATAAACTTAGGAAAATCAATTCTCTAAATACAGAAGGCCCAGCTTTGTCTTACAATCACACCCAACGAGCTGAGTTTGAACCTCACTGCAATTTCCTACTCCAAGTATGTGTAGGATATATGGTACGTTGCATCAGAGCCAAAAAGTTATGAAATGGGTCTGTTTTAACACAAAGGACGTGAAATATCCACATATACTTGGTTCCTGCTCCTCTGGCATCACCTCTGATTGTACAGTTTCTGAAAGGACTGCAAATTTTTTTATCAAGAGGCTGTGGAAATTATCCTTGGGAGGTGGAAGACAAGGGTCGACCAACCAATTTTGCAAACAGAAATCAGGGCACAGAAAGGTTAAGCAACGTGTCATCAGCCACAGAACAATGCAGTGGCAGAACCAGACTGCAGGCAAGTCGTGGCCCTCCCAGCTACTGCTGGGCATTCTATCCGCCTGACGACCAAGACTTCCACCAGATCCTTCTGCCCACACCACCTACCGGCAGAACGCGACTGACCATTTCGTTTCTCTCAGGACAACGAGGACCCAACCATCTCCCGATTCCTGTATGCCCCCAAGCAGGAATGCCACTACTAGGAACCGCTGAGATGACAACAGGTCTGTGCTGAAGGCCTTTTTTATGATGTCATGAAGACACCATAATGGTGTTTTCTAGATTTCTGAAGACTGTAGTATCCTAAGCGCTAGGTTTCCTGTGGCCCCTGAATCTTGAAACATCCTAAATCCTCCGTATGAATACTAGTGTTCTCACACCCATCGTGTGATGGCAAAAAGAACCTGACACTGGGTTGGAGCAGGAAGAGTCCCGTGTGTCGTCCGGTCAGATCCACCTGGGGTCTCACACCCGAGTTCGCACGAGCCAGCCACATACCATCAAGTTACAAAGGAGGCAGCATCTGCTTAAACCAAAGACCACTTTTGTGAATGATAACATCCCTCTAAGACTAATTCGTGTTCCCACCATTCAGTTGTTGAAGATGCAGGGGTTCCTTTAACTGCCTTCAAGCAGCCGAATCCTTTATTTAAACAAAATACTATTAAACAGACAGAAGCAGCTCTGGTTGAAGTGCAGATGGGCGACACTCGAACCACAGGTGGGATCCCGTGCCTTAGATAATGTCCCTGAGCCTCCGGCAATGGCTGCTTCCATGGCTGTTTCCTCTAAAAGCCACTAGTACAACAGAAACCTGCCTGAGCACTTGAGATTCCTTTAAACCATCTTTGGTGTGTTCACATTCCCTTTATTTTACACATGGTCTCCGTTCGTGAGCTATTCGCAAATACTAGCCCACCAGACAGAGGACAGGGTACCAGGTAGCACCAGCCCATCTCTAAAGAGACCCTTGCTCTGGCTGATAATCACTCCAGTACCTTTTGTGACCACTAGACGGGCATCTGGAGCTAAGTGCGTGAGAGCCAGAGCGGGGTCCCGAGGACAGGGAGGTCGGCTGCATGTAAGAACACCCCGCTTTTATAGAGAAGATCAGATACGCCGGAAAATCTGAAGCAAAGCGCAGGGGTCTCTGACCCGACACCGCTAACACTGGGGCCACGCAATCACCTGCCACGGGGTGCCCTGCGCACGGGAAGATGTTTCGTAGCATCCCTGGCCTTTCCCCACTGGGTGCCAGCCACACACACACTAACACGGCTGTGACAACCAAAAATATCTCTAGACACTACCAGGTTCCACGGGGGACCAAATCGCCCCGGGTCAGAAGCACCGCGTCAGGCTGAAGCACAAGTGAGATGATGTGTGTCCTCCGTTAGCAAGAGTTAAGACGACAGAACTTTCAGAACCGGAAGAAACCTCGAGAAGAATCAAGGCCCTGAGAGGTTACGTGACCTCCAACAGGCTGGCACCACAAGGGCCTGGACTCCACCCCAGCTCTCCCACCCCTGGATGGGCCAGCGTTTTCTGGGGCGGGAACAGAGGCAGGGCAGCAGGCCCTGGGGCAGGGGCTTACCCAAATGGAGCCCTTCTGGAAGTCCGTCCTCAGATCCATCTTCAGAACCACCTTCTCGATCCACGGCTCCATTCTCATCCAGGGTGGCGGTGAGGTCTGGAGAACACGTCCTAGGCTGCCTTCCATCAACCGACATGGTGGGCGACTCGGCATCGGCCCTCCGGTCCTTCTTGTGCACTCGCGAGTGCAAGACCAGCTGGTGGTAGGTTCGGAAGGCTTTGCCACATTCCGAGCAATGCGTAGGCTTCTCCTTGTTGGCGGACAACTTCGGGTCCGCTTCCCCAGAAGGCACTTCACCACTGGAGGGTCGGGACTTCTCTTTATCTTGTGCGAGGCCTGCATAACCGCTTTTGCTTGCCTTGGACTTTCCAGAACCTTCGGAATGGCTCTTACTCGCATTCCAAATCTCGACCAGCTCCTCTTTTTCCGAACACGAGTCATCATTGTCGGTACTTCCTTCTTGGCCGGGCTGTTCCTTCACTTCTCGGCACACGGCGACTTTTCCTTTGGTAGCCAGCTGCCAAGCCTGGTAGGTGGTGAATGGATCGAGCTGAGGTATCCATTTTGTGGGCTTCTTGCCGGTTTCGGGGTGAGAGGTGGGTCTCAAGTTTAAAAACTGCAGGAACTCTTCCCCCGGAGATGGCATTCCCCCCTGCGGAGAGTCTGTTTGTGTACTGCTGGCACCGGAAGCCGCTTCTTTGGTGTGCATCTTCCTGTGATCGATGAGACTCTCCTTATTTGGAAAGAGGAAGCCACAGACCATGCAGATTTTGTAAGGAGAGGAGATGCTCTCAGCCGCCGGCTCCTGTACCACCTCATTGATGGTGGCCGGGCTCTCGGAGCCTTGCTGCAGTTTGCTCTTGGCCCCTGATTTGCCAGTGTGCGTCCGCATGTGATTTTTAAGAAACCAGGGCTCCTTGAATCTTCTCCCGCACACGTTACAGCCGTAAGTGAAAGAGTCCTTATGTTTCTTCATGTGCATCTCGACGTCGAAAGCCACTCTGAATGTCTGCCCACATACTTCACAGCTAAATTCTTCATTTTCTTTGCAATTCTTGTCCTTTGGAGGTTCTGTTCTCACTTGACTTTTATCAAGAGGACTAAGATACTCCGCTTCAACACGCAAAACTGCGGGCTCACAGAGGATCGGCCGATGTTGCATTAAGACATGTTTATTAAGGTCTTCTGAATGTGTGAAGGTCTGATTGCAAAACATGCAGTCCAAGGGCATATATCCTTCTATTTGGGTTATGTTCTTCTCTTGCGTCGCTCTGAAAGGGACAGCGGTGGTCCCTTTTATGGACATGGCATCATCTAGCTCCATCTGGGTGCCAAGGGAATTGCCAATAACTTCTGGTCCATCCATATACACCAACAGGGATTGAGTTGGCATGTTTCCTGGCACTTTAGGATTGTATATAAAATAAGAATCTGGTGGAGGAATTTCTGGAATTGGGATAAGGCCACTTGTAAGACTTGTCACTCACACCCCCAGCAGCCCTGGACTTAAAACTACAACAAATATTTGTTATAAAAGTTCAAAAGAAAGTATATATTCCTGTAGCTTCTTATCTTCAGAAGTCGTAGGAAGCTCTGTGACAAAGCCTCTCACTGGTTCTCTCCACAAACAAGGCAGACAGACTCCCCAACGCTTTGATTCAAATATGAGTCAGCACAAAGCATTAATTCTCTTTGTCTCCATTGAGTGAGTGATTCAATTGAGCAAGAAGTCAATCCCAGCAACCTGGAGACAAGGGATTTCCAAAACCTAGAGGGGGAAAAAAAACCACAGAAATGGTTAGCTGCAGCCGGGGAAGAAGAGAAGCCTGGTGTGGACGGTTCACAGCTGGTCCGCTCGTGGCAGAGAAGGCGCCTAGGTCATCCGCTCCCCTGTTAACTAACAGTGCATCCTGTTCGACAGGCTCGTTAATTAAATCATTAGCATTTTATCCAATCAGTACACTTAGCAAATCGCTAGATTTTCATGCAGTTAAGAAACTTAACACGTGGTCCCTTAGTGATTTAAACCTAAAATGTAAGATTCTGGGCAGAAACACGTTTTAAATGCCCACACTACAATGTACGTGTGTATCCTTATGAACAGTCTCCATAAATCCAGAGACTCTACCAGCTGCGAAAACGGACAATTACAGCACTTTAAGTAAAAATTTAAGCCAGAACTTCAAACAGTCTTATACAGTCGAGAAACACAAATACCTTACATGCAGCCTTGAAGCTTACACATGCATTGGCCAACAACACACACACAAACAGGAACCTTTCCTAAAATCCATATTCAGAAACTACAGACACCTCAGAATGATGCTCATCTTGGCCATGAGAAACGTTCATCATTTTAGCTCACAGGATATTCTCGCCCCTCACCCACTGCCCAAACCCCAGCTTGCTTGTAACAACTTTCTGCCTTCAACAAGCCTCAGGGTTGGGCTTCCTTGTCCACACAATTAATAAGGAAATACATACACAAAGCTACTTTGTGAATATACACGTTAAAATAAAATCCTCCATACCGCCAGTTCAACGTGGCTCAGTCTTCAGTCAGAAAATGGGTCCTCCCATTTTTAACCCACCTTTCACATTATGCATTGGCCAGGTCAAAAATGGACTATTATTTTATTTAGCTCTGCAGGCTCAGGTTTAGAAGCTGATTTTCATTCTTGAAGAAGAATCAGCCTCCAAAAAATCCAAAATCCCCCACCTTTCTGGCCAGACAGAATTGGTTTTAAAGCGTCACAACTACTTTAACTGAGGTCGGTTAATTCTGCCCAACAAAACAAAGACTTGCAAACTGC
This sequence comes from Ailuropoda melanoleuca, assembly GCF_002007445.2. NCBI lineage: Eukaryota > Metazoa > Chordata > Mammalia > Carnivora > Ursidae > Ailuropoda > Ailuropoda melanoleuca. The sequence continues at coordinate 53,599,325 of NC_048230.1, read as the reverse complement.
TCCCACCACCTTCAGCTTTACTTTCTTCTCTCCACTTCCTCAAAGAGCAAGGGCCTCTAGGCTCAGAGAAGACAAGGAAACATTTCTTCCCCTTCTTTACACTCATAATAAAAGAAAATTCTCATGCCCCTTGCTATCTTTAGTTTTGAATAAACCAGATCTTTAACATTAAGCTTTTCTAAATAAGACTGCAGATCAAAGATTAGGGAAAAGAAAGAACGTACTGAAGTGTTTTATCTTAATTTCTGAGTCTTTTGTTGTAATCACAATGGAGGATAAAATGCTGGGGCTGGCGACCAGCTTGGTGGGAAATAACAGAACACTCCAGAGACCTGAGTTCTAGTTCTGCCTCAGTCACAACCTTCAAGCTGTCACCACCACATACCCCATCTTTACCTACTTGATGGAAATGGTTAAATGACAGGATCATCCTCAAGAGTTCCAAATTTCTGTGCTGGGGAGGGGGGGAGGTAGCAGATCTACATTTATGGATAGACCTACGCAAAAGAATATTTAATGCTATCCTAAATCAAGATATTAAATGACATTTGAAAATGTAACTGCTAATTTAGGGTTCTATGCATTTACTCATTGAACAAATAATGTACCGGGTAATATTTTCACTGAAGAAATTAACAGTACATATTCTAGAAAAGCAGCTCTCAAACTCAGACATTGTTTTCACCAGCTGACAGCTATATGAAAAACAGAAACAGCTCAATGAGTTCCACACCAAGTACATGGATAAATTTCAATTTGAATAAAGGCTGTCCTGTATTTGAGGCCCTTTCTATTTTTTTGGTTGCAAAGTCGCTTTTTAAAAAATGAAACACTGGCAATAGGGAGTAGTAAAGTTTTTTTTTTTTTTAATGCCCTAATTTGCCAAAATCAAAGTTAGTCCTCCATGTCAGACCTCAACATTATCTTCTTTTTTCTTTTTTTTAAAGAAATTTTACTACTCTGTGATATCTTAAATTTGGGGGAACTCCAGTTTTCTACAGATCATCTTTCCCAAAAAGACACCAATCCTAAACTCAATCTCTGGATGAGAAACAGGACATGTGGGTCCATCCCTATTATTTATTTCCCGCCCAGGGTAATGGCATAAACTGGAAATGCCTGACTTCGAGAAATAGTTGTTTCAATTTTTATCTCTGAAACGTTCAAATATCTGGGTTAAGGAAGTCATCGTCAGCTTCTAACCCAAGACCTGAAGGATTAGTAAAGGAAGCACAGTGAAAAAACCAAAAAAAAAAAAAAAAAAAATCACAGAAGAGCTTCAGTTTTGCTTGGGGTGGGTGAAGGATGGCGGCCTGGAGATGAGCAGAAGGAGGTCCTGGGCCAGCGAGTCTCCTAGGATGGTCACATGGGGAAGAAGACCCTTCCAGGCAAAACTAAGCACTTCTTCCTCAAGGGACGTTTCTGGCACAGATTCTGACAGTCAGCAACTGTGCCCAATTGTCGTGAGCACTAGACAACATTGGGTCATAGCCATCCTTACTCACCCAAGATAGAAAAACCCTGGGCTATTCCTCTGAAGAGTCTGGGGGAGAGACCCTGTCAACCTTGTTCACTGCTATCCCTGCATGCCTAGAAGGGGTCACTGGCACAGGGTTAGGCCCTCGATAAACACCTAGTGACTAAACGAACCAACACAACGTGGTCAGCACAGGGGCAGAGTCAATACTGCACATCTCTAGCCACAGTCACCAACCATTACTCATCTGATATGAAAATTACCTCGAAGGTCCATCAGACCTTCTACACGGCTCTCTATGGCTGCCGTCTAATATCCCACTCTCTGCACTTTCCAGGGTATAATAAAAAATAACGAATCATGTTTAATCACACCACGAAGTTGACCAACACAAGCAAAACTGTATCATTTGGATTTAAAACTGCTCTCCTTACTGACCCACCGGAACAGAAATGCAGGACAAGCTGGGGAAATCTCTGACAGCAAAGGCCTTCAACTCTTGACTCAGAAACTGAATGCAGACTAAACACTTCCTTAACCTATAAACCAATTATCTACATCACTTAAAACCAATCTAACAAAATCTAAAATCTTCAGAGTGATTGCAATAACAAAGACTTTAATACTAACAAAACTTACCAAAAAACAGACATTCTAATCTAATTACTGTTAATAACAACCATTCCAGGCCAGCGAGCGAACGAGCACCCACACAGCCTTCCCTGCACCTTCGGGGTTCTCCGGGGGGGCACGCACAAGCCAAGCGCAGAGCAAGGCTCTGCGGCGGACGGAGGAAGCTGTCTGTCCTCACCAAGAACTGGAGGAGGGAGGAGGGGGAGATCATAATCCAAACCCTACAATCTAAATGCTTTTAGTCTGCAGAAAAGTGAGCGTTCCGAACATACGAGGCTAACTAAAAGGCAGCTGGCAAAAATGTTTTTCAATGTTTAAAAAAAAAGCTCTTACACCTTTACCCAGGTAAAGGACAGCACTGAACTTTCAGCCATTCGCCCCAAGGCACCTGAGGCAATATTCAGGGTAACGTCATATTCTGAAAGAACACTAGGGCTTCCTTGATACTGTGATCACTTAAGTAGAGACTTTAAAAAAAAAAAATTTTACAACAACATAACCTTTGGAAAAAAGTAGGAACCATATTGCTGTCACTGCCTGAAAGAGAAGTCTAACGCCCTTTAGGCCATGTCCCCTGATGGGTTTTGTTTTGTTTTTTCCTAAAGCAGATACTCGCTTGTGAGTAAAGCTCCTGTGAATTCTACCACTACCTCTAGATTTTGAAGTTACCAAATTTTACACATTATACAATGCCTAATGGAAAACACAATATTTTGTGCTTAAACACAACAAATTAGAAGTAAATGCCACCTCGCCGACAACTGCTGTGCCTGGGCAACAGTTCTGCAGGTCCAAATGTACTCACGCTGGTAACCCTTAGAGGCTGCACAGGTTATCTCACATTTTTTGATATGGAATATTTATTACCCTATCATGGAGCAACGGGAACTCAAAGTCCTCAAAAACTGTCAAGAACACATAAAAATGCCATTTATAACCAAGTAATTTGCCATATTCCTACAAATCTACTTTTTCCCTCCGAGTCACTTAAGTGTCCAAATAAATGATCATTAAAATATTTAACCCAAACAAACCACTGGTCTCTGGCCAATTCATTTGTACCCTCTAAACAGCGAAATTATCTCCAAGATCTGGCCAGGAAACTAACAGTTTTTCTATAAATGTTCCTTCTGTAGGTCACACATACTGTTTTTTGTCTTAATCCAACAAGTGAAGAGAACTGCACATAGAAAGCCACAGTGCAACCCAAACCTGTAACTTTAAATCCTTCAACCCTATTTCAAGGAAATCGCCAAGGTCACACCCACGAGCTAAATGGTCAACCCAACTTTCCTAATATAGCTGTGGAAAGATGTTGAAAAGTTAAGTGAAAGAAAAAGATTAAAAGATTCAGAAGTTTACATTCAACAACACATTTTAAACTATTCAAAATAGCAAATGACTGTTCAAAGGCAAAGCTTGGGGAGAGATCGTACAGCACAGTCTCGTTTTCTTGAAACTGTAGAAAGTACTTAGTCCTAGATATGATTAGAGACCAAAAGTCCTACAAAAAAATATAATCGTATTAGTATATTTGAGTGTCATGATTAAAAACTCTGCCTGATTCATTCCAAATCAATTAAGGTCAGTTAAAGGATCTTAATGTGAACTTAAAGGAGCACCACGTATTAGTTTTAGTTTCAGTATTATCAATATTAACAGATACTGTGGTCTGTAAACTGGCTTTTAAAAAGTCCATCCTGACCGGAAAAAGAGAGCTCTAAGGGAAATGAATAAAAAAAGAACTTTCATTAAGCAAGATTAAGCCTGGCTATCTGTCAGGCCCCATTACTGCAACTTAACCAGTACTAACTTTAATACTCTGAAAAGATTTCAGACAGGGCTAACCACCAAAAAAGAGGGATTTCAACACACTAAAACAGTAAACTCGTCTTTCTTTACCTGTCTTCTTTAGGTGTCCACAAGGAAAACACCCTGTGTCTGTCTGTCACAGGCGCGCGCGCACGCACACACACACACAGATAACTGTATATAGAGATAAATAACTATAACCATCCTACTACCACCACTACCCTACACACCTACAGCTTTTTTCCACACGGCCCAATGGTGAGCGTTCTTAATTATACCCCATTTAACTAACCAGATTAAATATAAACGTGGGTACTGCCTTTTAAGGCATGAGCTCTTTCTTTAGCAACATTTAAATATTCCCCTCCCTATCTCTGTTGAGTAAATACTCAAGTTGTATGTCTGGCTCTTTTAAGTCACCTGTTTGCTTTCAAAATTAAGGGGAAAACATTCCTTTCAATTCATACATATACTCACTGTTGAGGAGACTTACATACTGAACTGAAAACAAAGCTTATCCGCAGATTTAAAAAACCCCCCAAACACTTCTTCTGGTGTAACTGAACTGTTTTGAGGTTACCCTGATTTGACACAGGTAGGAAAAATAAAAACATGTAGTTCTCCTAATGCTGATATGAGAACTAAAGAGATCTGGGCTCTCACTCTCCAGTGCACAGAACTGCATTTTAAATCCAAGAGGTTTCCTGACAACGCCAGAAACGAACACCACACACCCCCTAACGAAGCCATTACAAAACCAGCATCTGACTCCAGGGTCGCAGCTCCTCTCCAAGAAGTGAAGGAATGTGGAAGGCAAAAACAACTGAAGGTAAAACTTAAAGAACAAAAGCTGAGGAATTTCAACCAATTCCCTCAATTTAACTTACCCAGCTGTCTTTTCAGGTTTAGTAATTTTATTTCTCAACTTTATCATAAAATTACCAAACTGGCCCCTAATTTCCAGTAACTCAGTTATGTAGTTACCCTGGGCAGGAAGTAATAGGGATGTTAAGAACAGTCAGTCAACAAATGTTCAAATGTAAAGTCGTTAATGAGCATTCCAATGTTAAGCATGAAAGGGCAGTTTGTGGTGGCAGCTGGCTGACAGGGGCTGCCCCGCTATTTATTTGGAAGAGGGCTTTATACAAGAATTGAACTTGCTCATCATGAACGGCAGATTTTGGGAAAGGATGGTCCCTGTCCCACTTCCTCAAAATCAGATTTCTATCTGCCCTCGTGGTCTCAATTCAAACTCCTGAGCCCCACACACCACTATAAATTTGCCTATATTATCGGTTGGAGAAAAATAATCCAGATCGCCTTTTTCGTAAAAGCCAACACTTGAGAAGTTTTTACACTACCCCCAAAAGGAGCCCGTTCAGTTATAGTATAATGATCAAGCTTCCCTCTCCCAAATTTCAGAAACTGCCTGCTGTCTTTGTGTAATTCCTTCTTTCCTCCACGTGCATTTTAAACTGGTCAGCACCCCTCCCCCCCCAATCTGGAGATGGGGTGTACAAACAAATCGAGACTCCTCCACAGCCTCAAGTTTAGTTTACATGCTGTTAACAAAACCTTTCACTATTTAGAGCATTTAACGTGACTGGGATTTCTTTAATTTCAGCTCACTGGCTGCTCTGTAAACACCTTCCAGGTTTTTATTTGTGACACCTCAGTAACTTGAAAACGGTTCTGTATATCCCAAATGTAGTCGTTTCAATGAAAATCTCATTACACTGATTTCATTCTAGTGGAATACTCCTCAGCTTATACAAGGCTCTCAGATTTCTCGTTCCTACTGTATAATTCTGAAGCTTGAAAATATATAGCCATTGTTCACGACTTTGGCTTCAACTTTCCAATTCATTTACTAAACATACTGCTACAGGGTTAAACTCAAATAGGAAATTAGCAATGAACCATTTAAAATAAGTCATCCCCAGCAACCTCAAAAACCCTCACATACAGGCCATACTTGGCATACGTTGAGATGGAACATTCTCAACTGAACTTGTCTTTGAGCAAATGGAAACAAAGCTTCATATGAAACATAAAAAAGGTCCAATCATTTACAGTCCTCAAAGAGTCAGATAAAAGTATCTTTTTTTTTTCAAGTAGTAGATGGTAGTCAAGAGTCATTAAAACTACTCCAAAGTTCTTATCCACCAATATCATGTTTGTGACAACTGTGAGAAAAGCATGTAATTTTATAAAGTGGGAAAACAGCACATCTTTTGGGACCCCTGAGGCTCTAATCAAGCGTCTCAGAATTAAGAGTGCTCCAGGGTTGGGAAAAGGCAGCCCTGCTGTGGCAAAAACATGCCATTTCATCATAAATGTTGTTAAAAGAGAGAAAAGTGATTATCTGAAATGAGGAGAGAGGGACTCCGTCTTGCCAGGCCATTATATTCCTTAATGATTTCATCAGTTTGTAAGTGACTTGATGATTAAGTCTTATTTTCTGATTTCCTCTTTAAAGGTCCACTGGAAGGGAACCAGGGGCTGCTATTCCTCCCAGAAGTTCCTCTGCCAAAAATGGAGGCTTACAAAGAGAATGCAAATCTACTTCCACCTTAAAACTAAAGGCAAAGTCAAACCCTTCTCTCCTCCCTCCTCCCTCCTCTTTCCCTCTACTACCTGGGGGGAAAAAAATCAAGCTGTTATCTAAATAGATTCTTCGGGGTGAAGGGGGAAAATATTTTCTACCAATTTTATCAAAGTGGTGTATTAGTTCCTTTTTTTTATTAGGAAGTGAAAGGGAATAATATGAACCCAAGACAACTGCTAAACTTCGATCTTACAAGTTATTAAAAACAGCAAAGGTCAAACTGCAAAGTGTTAGAAGGTGCTGTGAAGATAAAAGGACTGAATGAAGTTGGACACTAAAGAAAAGTATGTGTCCTTCACCTGGAAAAGTCATAATCCTCCCCCACTTCCTCCTCCAGCCTGCAAACCAAGGCGGAGTCTCAAGGAGCAGCCTTCCTCTTCACACCAAATAATTAAAATTCCAAACACTCAGATTATTAACCCTATTCCAACAAACAAGCCCAATAAATTGTAAATTTGTGTTGTAGCTACTGACAAAGGATTTTTAAATATAAGTCACTATGCCTCTTTGAATTTAATACTTACGTAACTGATGAAAAAAACGGCAGCAATTTGGGGTGGGAGGGGTTTGACTTCACTAAAACGCCAGGATTAAAAACACACACACTACTAGAGTCTTTGGGATACTGAACAAAAACAGTATCTAAAATAAACATGACTTCTCAGAAAAAGTCATCTACCATTAAGGACACACCTTAAAAGTTCTTAGCACACATTAACTAAGCAAGCACAAACTAGTGGTTTGACTGCTGTATTTTTCAGACAAAAAGCAATTAGATTATTACTCTGCACTTGTCACTGCAGACAGTAAAGGCTTTTTAGAAACTCTGGATTATTCATTCTCCAAGTATTATAAAATTTAGCATTTTAGGTTTTATTTGGTATCAATCAAGGCATCCATCCGTGCGGGAGGGGGGAGAGTACAGTAAAAGAACATTTTTAAATGTACTTCTTAACACATACAAAAGAGAAGGTGCAAGGCCTCCCAAGACCCCTACCTAGTCGCCAGGCCTGGCCGGCAGCTGTTGTTACCCTGCCTTTTCTTTTGTTGAGCTTAATCTCATGTCAACTCATTCAACCAACTCAAAAGCGATGAAGACATAATTGAATCAACCTGAACTAAATCAGACCTAGGCTTCTTAAAACATACAGCTTAATGGTTCCAAACGATCTAGAAAGCTAGGAAACTAGCTAGTATGTAGCATGTAGTGGTCTATAATACTACACGACCCCAAACTGGCCAAAGGACCACTGCAAAAGCCCTGCACTTAATACACGTTTAGGAATGTTCATGCCAATGCTTCAAGCCCTATAGGCTGATTCAGAAAGATAAACTGAGGCTCAAGGAATTTCAAAGAGTACACACCAAAGCCTTAAACTCTAAAGTGACTATTCTTTTCTTGGGGGGGGGGGAGAGAGAAAATAAAGTTTCTACTACTCCAAGTGTAAGCAGGCCACTGGGGTCCCAGAAGTGGCCACTGGTGGCTCTTTCCTGTTCCTGTAACTAAACCTTTAGGAAAAGTCCCCGCCTGCCCACCCCACCCCCATCCCACCCGCCCAAGAATGCGGCTTCCCGTCCTCGGTGGCCCTTCCCCAATCCCAAAAAATGTGGGTTCCAACCCAGGACCTTAACGTCTGTCCCGATCCTGGGCGCAGGTACCAGCCTGCGCACCCCCACAGGCCAGGTCTGGCCCCCACCGGAGCAGGACTGCCCAGGCCGCCCCAAATCCGGCCTCCAGGGGCCCCCAGCAGCGCCCTCCTCTCCCCTCCCCATCCCGTGCCGCTCGCATTTTGGGGCCAAAGCAAGAGAGAAGAGGGCTCTACATCTGAAACTGCGCGGTTTCGCCACTCAGCGCCTCCTGGCAGAAACTTCCCTTTTAAAAAAAAGAAAGAAAGAAAGAAACACTTACAGGCGAACATTTCAATCCTTCCTGCCCTTTAGTTACTAGTTCAGCTTCCAGCTGGCTTTGGGATTCCAACTAGAAGTGAGAGTTATAAAGATATTCTTTAAGCTTTTAAGGGCTATTTAAAAAGTTTCAAAAAATCTTTAAAATTAAAGGAAAAAAAAAACACCTTATCACACACATCCAGGAAACGCAGCCCGTGCACCGCCTGCTCAGGGATGGGCAGGAGACCCGGAATCCCGGGGACGGACTTGGGGGCGCCAGGGGGCTTGCTGGGGTGCGCGTCGGGGTCCGCGGAGACGCCAAGCCCCTCCCTCGGCCCCTATAGACGCGCCCTCCGCCCGGCCCGTGTGGACGGTCCCGGCCATTGTTTGCGGGGGACGCCTGTAAGGACGCATTGTTTTGGCTGTTCCCAAGTTGCCCCGGCCCCTCCCGGGCCATCGCGGGGGACCCCGCGCCGGCCCCCTCCCCTCCGCCCGCCCCCCCCCCCGGCCCGGCCGGCAAACCCGGAGAGCCGCCCGGCGGAGCCACCCAACTTTTCCGGAACAGCCCCCAACCCACCCACGCACGCACGCAGCCCCCGGCTCCCTCCGGCCGGCCCCTAGGTCCTGGCCGGAGAAGGGGGACTCCCCCGCCCCCAAGCCATCCTGACTATCCCCAAGAG
>NC_048230.1:53554034-53590082 GCF_002007445.2 Ailuropoda melanoleuca | reverse complement strand
CAGGCCCCGCCCCCAGGCCACGTGGTCCGCGCAGGCGCGCCCCTGCCCCGCCCACCGCCGCGGACTCCGCCTCCGGGACGCGAGCGAGCGGACGAGCGCGCGCCCTCCCGTTCTCGTCTACGATTCCCGCGCACGCGCGCGCCTTTCACCGCCCCCACACCCCCGCCTCCCGCCATCCGGCTAAACGTGGCCCGCGCGCGCTTCGGCGGTTCCAGTGACAGGTACGCGGGGCGGGGGGGGCCACGGGGGCAACGCGCAGGCGCAGATGCACGCCTCGGCCTCGCTGCCTCCCCCTCCCTTGCAAGGTGTGCCCAGGCAAGGGAGGGGCCGGTAGCCGAACTCCCGGGTCATCCCGAATTACCAGCAAAAAGCTTCTACAGCCATTTGAGTAGGTTAGGAGGCAGCAGTGCACAAACAGTTTTTCAGATTTTCGTCAACTTGAGCAAGGTCGAGGAGATGACATGATTAAAATGGTTTAATTGGTATCTTCATAAAGCTATCCTGTAATTTTTGTTTTTCTAAAAGGGCCCGATTTGCGCCTCTATTATAACTTGAGATTTCTAAACGTGGCCTAGGTTCCAAGAATCCACTTGGCTTTGATAGAAATCCACGTGGATGAAACCAAGCTAAAAACTGGGGGGGGGGGGCACCAAACTAGCCTTGCCCCCTCCCCTTCCCACAACCAACGTATTTAGAGCCTTTCCCACTCTTGCTTGCTCACAAAAAGAGGTGGGGTTGATTCCGAAGGCCTGTGTTCCCTCATTTTAGGTACGCCCCAGGAGGGACCATAGTAGCAACAATCACAACCACCAAGTTTTCTGCCCCAAGATGCAAACGAATGCAAATGTAAACAGAGCTACGCAACTCACCACAAACAAAACGGCCAAGTGGATTTTTTTTTTATGGGACATGGGTGTATCCAAAATGGAAAAACTTAAAACATATCAAGAAAGCCACTTAAAGTATATATTTAATAAAGGGGGGCTATATAAAATGCTCTGCTGGTGAACAGTGCAGTTCTAAATAGAAAATGGAATTTGAGAGACAGCTTCTTAGCAGAGGGGCAGAATTTGCCAAGTGTGATGTTTTGCTGTCATTTTATATATAACTACTAACCCCACATATGGTCTGGTTAGTCTTTTTTAAAAAGGAAGTGAACCAATTACTTACAATTAATTAGCAGTGCCAGAAGTAAATTCTTTGGCTAGAACTCTTTTTTGTGTTTTTTCACTCAAATACACTGATGTTGATCGTTTCTATTTCTAGTATTAGGGTTCCTTTTCTCAGGGAAGATAATATCAAGTCTTTAAAATATTTTTTAAACCCTTATAAATAGTCACATCCTAAAATGCAATCTAAAGACACTCTTCATAAATAAGAAACTTGATTTAACTTTTATCAAAACAAATGACTTGGAGCATTGCTCCGAAACAAACTATGAGTGAGTGGAACCAGGCTGAGTCGCAACATTAAGTGTAGCCTCGCTCTACATGTTAATGGATAACCTTTGAACTCTGAAACCTTGAATGTTGTAAACACAATAGCACTGATAGTTAAAAATTCTAGTGTCAAAATTGGGCAAAAAGAAAAGTCCAAACTTTTCAGTAGGGATAGGGAAACAATCAAATGTTTTGACAAATAATTGTTTCACTAAGAACAATGAGGCTTCTGGCTCTCAGACCTTGTTGCTACTGAATTATTTTCTGAGCAAAAACTGTTGTGCTTTTCTCTATGCTCTTACAAGGCTACCACTTTGTTAGCATAATAGCATCCTATGGTTAGTTACTGTTTCTCTCTCCTCCCCCCCCACCACGTCCCCAAAAACCTTATTATGTTGTAACTTTTAAAACTGAAAGATAATTGTATTAACTGATCTATCTGCTGAGAGTTTTATACGTGATCCTTATGTTTGAGCAAAGAATTACAAAGAACCTCATTCCTGGAGACGTGCCAATAAAACTGGGAAATCGTTGCAAAAATTCTGCCAGTGACTGAGCACTGGGTTGCAAACACATACTGTGTTTTTAAATGGACATACAGTGATCTGAATTTGCTGCTAAGGGCATCCCTGAGACACACACTCTCCCCTTAGAATGTGAAGACTCACACTTAAGATTTTTTCGGGAAGCATGCACAGTTAAAACAATTAATAAAAAATGGAAACTCCAAAAGTAAAGGAGAACACTAGGAACATGTAGTTTTGTAGTAAAAGCTCAGAACTCATTATTATTCTATGAAATGAAAATTAAAAACAAAGCAGTGCAGTCGACATATACTTAGCTCCACCCACGAATAATCCTGTTTTGCCATCACCCCCCAGCTAGACTATCTCCGAAGGAGTCAGGTGCTGCAGAGACGCGGGCAACAAACAAAGAATAGAACCAGAAACGTCCCTTCAAATGGAAGCTGATGCTCTGCTCTGCACATGTTACTCGGAGAAAGGGCAGAAAAAGCCCCACTTCACCTCTCCTTAATGCGACAAACATCAGCTACACCTCATTTTTCACAATTATCCAAACAGACCAGCCCTCCTTAAGATATATTTCCCAGTGTACGCTTAGAAAATCGCACCATTATCTCTGATTTAATCCTCATGATATGAGACCTCTTCGTTTGCTAACTTCTGGTTTTCTCTCCAGATGCTGCCTGCCGCAGCCTTCTGAGATCTAATAACAAAACAAAACAAAAAAAAACCCCTAATTTGCTACATTTAACATTTATTGGAATCATCTTTGGAGACCCAGGCTTAATTAGAAGAACAATGCGATATGATCTTCCTGTTTCACAAGTATTTATTTTACTGTGGAACTATTACAGAAAAACAATTTGGAAACTGCACGTAAATCCCTGGAGCTGAAATGGAGCCAACATAGATACTCGACTTAAAAAGAATTCAGTGTTCAGAGCTGGAAAACTCGAAAAACTGCAGTGAGGAGTCAGCAGGAAAAGAAAATGAGAAAGTTAGGCAAACCTGCCAGCCCTTGCTAACTACAAAGGACATTTGAGAAGGAAACCGGGACAGCCCTTTTAACACGACTGAATGCACTAAATTAAGTAAGGATCACCAACAACCCCAGGGAACGCTACACTCCTCTCTTTTCTATTAAGTTTCTTGATCCCACTCGAGTCATCTCGAAATTTTAAGCCCTCTATAAAACACCATCATGCTGTATGTTAAAAATAAATTGCATAAGTCACCTTTCAGAAGTGGAGGCAGGGTCTGGAGCCTGGAGACTCTCCCTCGGAGTTTGCCAGTCCACCTGGCTCAGAACAATACTGTAAGAGATGAGATTGCTGGTTTTTATGAGCAAACTGAAAAGGGAGGGGCCAAGTATAAGGCTCGATTTAATCGAGGTTTAGATACAATCACGACTTGATTAAATTAATCAACCTTGATAATGTGCGAAGAGTGTAGTTTATTTTTAACTGTGTATGTCCCATCGGCAAGTTTGACGAGCGTCCTCCCCCCATCTGCGAGCACAACTTTTGTCTTCCACCAATATCCTGGCTGGTTTTCCAAGGTTGACTTCACTTGCGTTGCAAATGTAAAGTTTCTTTAAAAATCACATGTGTCACATAACTTTCGGAGCACCTCTGGAAAGCTTTTTGCACTCATCTGATATTCCAGATGGGGAGCTTTGGGAGAAGGGGAGGTGGCGGAAGGGGAAGGTAACTAACGTTTATTGAAATCTGACTCCTGTTCTCATCTCAATAAATGGATCCATCTACCATCCGCCCACTAACTCAAGCCAAAACCCAGAAGTCAAACTATATTTCATCTCCACCCCCCACCTGCACCTTTAATCCATCAAGTCCTATAATTTCTAGCTTAATATATCTCACCTTTGTCCACTTACCTCCATCTCTAACACAGCATCATGACCTCTCACTCTCTCCTCCAAATAAATGGAGTGTGTAAGTTTTCTCCCACCTTCTTCCTTTCTAGGTTTGGCTTAATACAAGCTCCACCCGAAGTCCAGATCTTTTTACAGAGTAAATCAGATCCTGTCACCGCCCAGCTTAATGGCTTCCTATGGCCCCAGGGGAAAAAAAGAACAAACTCCCGAGCTTGCCTTCCTAGCTCCGTAGAGCTGGCCCCTGCCTAACTCTGCTGCCTCAAGTTTTGGCAAGCCCTTCCCCGGGATTCTAAGCTTCAGCCATTAGGCCTTCCCTCTGACCTAGAGCCTTCAGACCTGTGGCTTCCTTTGCCTGGCTCCCCCTTCCCATTCTTTCAAGATGTCAGCTTCTATTCCTCCTGAAATTCATTTAAACTCTGTGCCTCTGAGGGGAGAGAGGGCGGGTTCCCTCTGAAAACGTGCTGTCGTGTCTTCTCTCCAATTGCCTTGGCCCAGGTACTCCATCTAGTTCCACCTTCTGAGAGGGGTACGAGCCTTAGAATATTATTTAATCTCTCTGGGTTTCAGTTTTCTCATCCACAAAATGGGGTGATGATGATGATGGAGAGGAGGAGGAGGAAGACCTTAAAAGCTCTCATCACAAGGAAAAAAATTATAACTATACAGGGTGATGGGTGTCAACTAAACTTCTCATAATCATTTTGCAATATAAACATAGATCAAATCATTATGTTGTATACCTTACGCTTATGCGATGTAATATGTCAACTGTATCTCAATAAAACTGGAAAAAGAAGTATCTATAATTACTATTTATGTAAATAATATTTTTTCTGTAAGACTCTGGAGAATTAAATGAGACACACTGCGGAGCTGTAAACCCAGAGTTTTGCCGGCGGGCAAGGTGAGGCCTGGCACAGTCCTAGGCATAGGAGACAGACCTCGCAGTAAGCAAAACAAATGAAGCCTTTGCCCCTTTAGAGGAAGACAGACAGCACACAGATAGTGTATCTGCAACATAAGGGTCCCTGGAGAGGGGAGGAGGCGTGCGGTTGTAGATCAGGTCTCCCTGAGGAGCAGAGATGCCCAGGATGTTAGGTGGTGGCAAAGCATGCTAATACGGCGGGGGGGGGGGGGGGGGGGGGCTNGGCTCAGAGCAGGAAAAAGGCTGGCTTTGGGAAAGGTGTGTCTGGGGTCCGGCGAGTGAAGACAGGGGAGTAAGGAAATAAGTCAGGGCAGTAGCAAGAGTTGGCGTTGACTCCAGTTGTGACAACATGTCAAATGGCCAAGTCCATGTCCCCATGTTGATCACAGCATCTGCAATGCTTCATAGAGCTGACCCCCCCCTTCCTCATTCTTGAAACACTGTTTCCCTTGTGCTACTGATTTCCACCTCCCCACCCCCGTCCTCACTGGACACTCCTTCTCAGTCCCCTTTGTGGGTCTTCCTCCTCTCCCGGACCTCCAGATTCTGAAGCGCCCAAGGCCCAGTAATGGCGCCTTGTCTTCTCTTTCCTGTTCATTCCCTAGATGATTTCATCTAGTCCAATGGCTCAAAATGCCATCTAGATGTTTAGGGCTCCTAAACATTTATCTTCCACCCAGACCTCTCCCCTCAACTCTTAAAACATACTTCCAACTGCCTACACCATCTCCTCTTAGATGGCCGCCCACAGCCGTGATTGGTGGAGGTGCTCACAGCAAATGCATATAGAAGTGAATAGCGAAACCCAGAGCTCGGCCGCGGAAGTCCGGTGGGAAGGGAACTGAGATTTGGGTCTTGAGGCCAGTCACTGGGCTCTTGACTCAGTTTCCTCATCTGTAAGGTAAGGATTATAACCTCTGCTTGGCCTGCCTCATTAAATGATCAGGTTCCCCATGGCCAACCACAGGGGAGCTCTCCGTTGTTCACTAGCAGAGGGTGGCTTTTATGATGACTCCTCGTGGCTACAGAGTAGCAGTTCCACAAACCTCTCCGCTTTTACGAACGACTGCCTTTGAGTCTACCTGGTGACTCTAGCCTCAGCAACCCTGACGCCATTTATACGAGTCCTGAAACCCGAGGTTCCGCATTTTGCTGGGAAGAGCACAAGAGTCTTTGTCCTCACTTCCCTCCTTTTCCTTCCATCTCTCCCTCCTGGATGAGAGAAATGGTCCCGTGAGTTGTCTGTGTAGTTGGTTAAGAATGTCATTTTCTTTTCTTTTCTTTTTTGGTCTGAATCAGACTGTTCATTCCATGAAGATCAGGGACTTGTCCAAACCAACACCCAGCAACGCCGTCCCGCATTTCTCTGCCTCGGGATGGGTCATGCGGACTGGAGCACCGAGAGCTCAGAAAGATCCCAGGCCCAAAGCACGGCCAGCATGCCAAGAGGCTAGCGATAAGCGCTAACATTCATTGAGTTCTCAATGTGTGCTTTTCACTTTATAGCTCATTTAATCCGCCTAACGACCCTGTGAGGTAGGGATTATATCTTATCATTTGTTAGAGGAAGAACCTGGGCAGAGAGGGATGGAGTTGCTCTCCCAAGGCCCACAGGCGGTAAACAGCAGTCTCCTTTACTGTGCAGACCTGGCCAAGCCTCACACCTACATCTCACGGGTGCATCCCCAGGACCTTGAACCATGCCTGGCATATAGTAGATGCTCATTAAAGACTGGATGAGAAATGCGTAAATAGATATTGTGTGCCAGGCACTTTACATCCATTATCTCATTATATCCTTCTAGTAACACAATGGCTATTTTTCGTCTTGTTTTAAATGCAGAAAGGCCAAATATGCATCCAACCAACAGCATGGGCCCGGCATTGTTTGCCACAGGCCTGGTACCCAACTGGAAGGAAAGGGGACTCTAGGTTTACAGAGCTACCATTCCAGCAGAAATGCAGACAATCCCATCTCTGTCACATCGATCTTCTCAAAAGTCACATTGATCTTTTCAAAAGTCAAAGCTGATTACATCAGGGCCCTGCCTACAACTCCCCATGTCTCTTAGAATAAAAACAAAAATCCCTGATAATGTGGCTGGCAGGATTTGGGGGGGTTGGGGTGCGACCCGTGACGACTTTGGATTTTTTATCCCACGGAACACTGGGATGCCGCTGGAAAGAAATGCAAGCGAAACCAACCCACTGAACTTCAAGTAAGTGTTTCTTCCTCGAGAGATTATCTCCTGCAAGATCGCATCCTGGTTAAACAAAGGAGACATGGCAAATCGGAGGCCCTGGCGCCCTCTACTTCCTCTTGCATGTGGAGGGCACGATCAGAGAGTCAGCGTTGTCACTGATAAACCCATCTGGCACGGGACTAGCCGTAACCTTACCCGTCTTCACCCTTTTACTTATTCCTGCTTTTTCTTTAAAAAGAGGAAACTGAGGGACACCTGGCTGGCTTAGTAGGTTACAGTCTAAGTCATGATCTCGGGGTCCTGGGATCGAGCCCCACATCAGGCTCCTTGCTCAGCGGGGAGCCTGCTTCTCCCTCTGCCTCTGCTGCTCCCCCTGCTTGTGCTCTCTCTCTCTCTCTGTCTGGCAAATAAATAAATAAAATCTTTAAAAAAAAAAAAAAAAGGAAACTGAGGTCCAGGATGGTTAAGTAGCCTGTCTGAGGTCACACAGCTAACAGTCTGTTTCCCCACCTTCCAGACTACATTGAGGCCGGTGGGCCATTTGAAGCCTTTGTCAAAGCCCAGCTCTGTCACCAATCTAAATTTCCTCACTTATAAAAAGCTACACTGATGCACATTTCTCTACATCCTATTTCCTGAATGTCTACCAGTCAGCCCTGTGTGTCTCTGGGGCAGGGTTGAAACATCCTCACCTAGCATTCTCCTTCCCCCCCCCCCCCCCCCCCCCCCACCCCCCCCCACCCCATTCTGGAACAACAATATTTCACTTGGTTGCCCTGGGGCTAGTCCCTCCCACCTCAGTCACTCCCTGGCATTCTTGGTGTACCTGCTTACTCGTCCTCCATAGTCCCCAGTGGACTCCAAATCTCCTTTGAAGGTCGGGAAGAAAGGTCCTGCAAATTTACGTGCCAACAGCAATTAACAGAGAGTGCTTTTTGCACAGAGCTGGGAGCTAATAAACGTTTGTGAAAAGAATATGTCCTAGGTTGGGTCTCCACTTTCCATGCTTTTCTTTACACGGCCCCTCAGAGCTAATCAGTTAGTCAATCTTACAGATCCTATCACCCAGTAGCTCTCAAATGCACCCTCTCCTTTCGATTCCTACCATCCCGTTTCCTTCTGACCTGCATAATAATCTCATAACTGGGCCCCAGTACCTGTCTTCTTCCTAGCCTAAAATACTTCTTCCTAAACCCGACAAGCAATTGTCCTGCTACTACTGCCTTGTACAAAAAATCTCCAATTTACCAAAATAAATCATAGTTCCCTCTCTGGGGATGCAAAACTACACCTTGGCCCCAGCCAACCTTTCAGCCAGCTTCATTCCATAAATATTTATTGACCACTCCTTCGTCTCAGGCACTGGCTAGGTAGTAATTAAAGAGTGAGGTACAAAACAAATTGGATTCCTGCCCTCGTGGAGTTTACATTTTCATCGGAGAAACAGACATTAAACAAATTAAGACATAAGAAAAAACATAAGCATATAATTATAGTAACCACCCTAAAGAAATCATCACTCAGGGGCTCAAAGAAGCATACACAAGGCTATTCATCGTAGCATTCTTTATAAGAGTGCTAAAAATAAGCCACAACCTACATGTTCATCAAGAGGAAAATGGCCACATAAACTATGATATCGAAATGTCAGAATACAGACAGCACTTGGAAAGAATGAAGTAATGTCACGTGTTCACGTAGCTAGATCACCAAGACATTGTGGAGTAAATTAATAAATAAAGCCACAAAGAGTATGCCACCTTTGTTTAAACACACATACAGAATACTATACTTTCTAAAAGAAATATACGTATATGGACATAATATATATGTATGTGTATATATGTATATGTAATATACACATATATGTTTAAACTACACACAGACCATAAGAAAGATATAGGCTGTTCATTTCACAATATATACAAATTACTGAATGATTATATTGTACAACTGAAACCAATATGTTATAGGTCAATTGTATCTCAATAAATAAATAAGAAATATGTATGCAAATGCATGAATAAAAGTTGGTTAATTCTCAAATATGGACAAGGATCCAGGACCCTTTACTGGGAGCTAAATATTTTAATCTTTTAACATGTAAAACATAAGCATATTTGACCTATAAAACTAAAAATTAGCTGCCTATTAACATAGAATTCCAAACTATATTCAATACCCTGAGAAATAAAGAAACAGGGACTAAAATACTTAATATTTTAATATACTGCTCTTTAATGAACTATACTTACTCACCTCCTTGCTCTATGCCCACGGCCTGTCCCACCTTCATTTTGAACCTCCCCAAACCCACGTGCCACACATATCCAAAAACCAATCCGTAGCCACCTACCCATCCCGCATGGTCCACTCAAATGCCACCATGCTCTTTGTTCAGTCACTCTCTTTGTTCAACGCCTCCTTTATGACATTTGGTGGGTTATGCCTAGCCCCGGCTGTGTGTATTTGCCATAATGGCCAGCAGGCTCCTCAAGGAAAGGTAAGGCCAGTAGCCTCCATGTCACGGCACAGTGGCTGGCACCCAGGAAAGTATCCCAATATTTAGCTGTTCTATTGAATTAAGTAAATATGCTCCCTGGGTTCCGCCATTCATGCGTTCATCTACTCTCTCACGCAGCAAATATTTATTAAGCACTATTTATACCAAGCACTGTCCTAGGTGCTGGGAATACCCCAGGAAAGCAAACCATCCAAATGCCTATCCTTGTGGAGTTAACACTTAATATTGTAATGTATTAAATGATAAGTGCTACAGGGCGCCTGGTTGGCTCAGTTGGTGGAGCATGTGACTCTTGATCTCAGGGTTGTAGGTTCGAGCCCCAGGTTGGGTGTAGAGATTGCTTAAAAATAAAATCTTTTTAGGGGCGCCTGGGTGGCACAGCGGTTAAGCGTCTGCCTTTAGCTCAGGGCGTGATCCCAGCGATCTGGGATCGAGCCCAACATCAGGCTCTTCTGCTATGAGCCTGCTTCTTCCTCTCCCACTCCCCCTGCTTGTGTTCCTTCTCTCGCTGGCTGTCTCTCTCTCTGTCGAATAAATAAATAAAAAATCTTTAAAAAAATAAAAATAAAAATAAAAATAAAATCTTTTTAAAAAGAAATTAGGGGCGCCTGGGTGGCACAGCGGTTAAGCGTCTGCCTTTGGCTCAGGGCATGGTCCTGGCGTTATGGGATCGAGCCCCACATCAGGCTCCTCTGCTAAATAAAAATAAAAATAAAATCTTTTTAAAAAGAAATTAGGGGCGCCTGGGTGGCACAGCGGTTAAGCGTCTGCCTTCGGCTCAGGGCATGGTCCTGGCGTTATGGGATCGAGCCCCACATCAGGCTCCTCTGCTATGAGCCTGCTTCTTCCTCTCCCACTCCCCCTGCTTGTGTTCCCTCTCTCGCTGGCTGTCTCTATCTCTGTCAAATAAATAAATAAAATCTTTAAAAAAATAAAAAGAAATTAAATGTTGGGGCACCTGGGTGGCTCAGATGGTTAAACGTCTGCCTTCAGCTCACGTTATGATCTTAGGGTCCTGGGATCCAGCCCCACGTCGGACTCCCTGCTCGGTGGGGAGTCTGCTTCTCCCTTTCCCTCTGCCTCTCCCCCTGCTTGTGCTCTTTCTGTCTCTCTCTCAAATGAATAAATAAAATATTTTTTTGAAAAAATTAGATGTTAAGTGCTATGGAGAAAACATGGGGGGTGGGGCAAAGGGGCCAGGGATTGGAGGGATTTGCAGGGGGTGATGTTCAACAGGCTAGTCCGGGAAGACTTCCCAGGCAGAGACATCTGGGTCAAGATCTGAAGGGGTGACAGTGGGAGCCATGTGGAGGTCTAGGGAAGAGAGCATTCCCAGCTGAGGGACTGTCACGCAAAGACCTTGAAACCGTGTACCCCATGGTTCAAGGAACAGCACGGAAGCAGCACGGTATCGTGGCTGGCACGGAGTGTAATAAGAGGGTACAAGTCAGAAAATTAGGGTGGAGGAGGTACATACCATCTTGGGCATAGTAAAGACTGGACATTACTCTGAATGAACCTGAGAGCTGGTGAAGAGTATGAGAAAAGGAGTAATGACCTGACTGAGGTATTAAGAGTCTTGGTAAATTGATAAAACCAAGAGTCCCCCTAAAATAATAGCCCAGATAGTCTCCCTCGCTGAAATCACTCAGATATTTAAGTGTGTCCATATTTTCTGCACAACAACAACACAACGACCACAACGATAATAGTAACAGTAAGAAGATAAGAAAAAGAGTAACAAAAAGGGAAAAAGAAAACAATTTACTGAGCCCCTGTGATATGCCATAGTCTTAACTCCACGCCTGACTTATCGAATCATAGTGTTATCTCGTTGTCCTGACAACCTGTACACTTAAATTCATCTGGCAGATGAGGACTCCATAGCCATCAGAGGCTAACTCACTTTCTGATTTACTAATTTCTTTAACTTACTTGAGATTCTACCGCAAGAAAGAAGTGGAATTCTAGCCCGAAGGAATTCCAAAGCCCATGCTAACTCACGCCATTCTTTTTTTTTTTTGTACTAAGTGGTTGACTTTGGCCTCAGGACAATAGAAAATAGTAATAGTGATCATTGGTTAAGTATTTATGACCAGCCGAGTACATTGTTTTCACCCTTTCTTGATACCGGGCAGAGTTGGTACCCCACCCCCCACCCCTGCCGCCCAGATCAGAAGCTGTACCTCCAAGCACATAGTAAGCATTCAATCAGGACACACTAGTCTCGTAAAGACCACAGAAGCTCGCTGGTGCTCAGAATCAGTCTTTCTCAACCTCAGCAGGGCCCTTGCCAGGGTCCGTATTCTGGGTTGGAGAAGAGAGCGAGAGTGTGTATATGAAGTGAGAGAGCCCATTAGAGCTGGGCCTAGGTCTGTCCACCTAGAACCCGAGGAGCTCTTGGTCATCAGCAAGACCGCCCAACGTGGACAAAGCAAGAGGAACTCTTTGAAGAAAGATAGCTGGATCAGAGCGATCCTCACGGAAGCTGGGAGATACCTGCCTTTCGGGGTTCCTTGGGCATCTTCTCCAAACTGGAGGTCAAGCGAGCCCGGAGAGGTGCCTGGAGGAGAAAGTCAGAGGTGAGTGGCCACAGGGAAGGACCTGGGGGAGAGGAGCTCCTGTCTTCCTGACTGTGGGTGTACCCTCTCCAGCCACACCCTCCCACAGGATGCTGGCATTTGGGGAAAATGCTGGAGAGAAGATTTAAGGTCACACTCCTGAGAGGTATAGCGTGACCAGGAGATCCTAAGTGTAGACTGAAGGTCAGCATAGTGCCCTGGTGCTGCTCGGTGGTACAGTGGACCCCAAACCAGCTACCGGTGTCACCCCGTTACTTTCAGCCGATGGGCTGCGGCTCAGCAGCTCCCAAAACGAATGTGCACGTTTTCTCAGAAACCAGACCTGAATCAAACACGGTCTGTAGAGCCTGCGTGGACCCAAACCCCGGCTCCACAGCTCAGCTGCTGGGAAACCCCAGCCTCCTGACTTGACCTGCCTGCCTCACCTGTACCATGGGAATAACAGTGCCACCCACCGCACCGGGCGCTTTGGAGGGTGACATGAGCTAATCACAAGCAAACCTCAAAACAGTGCCTGGCACACAGCGATCACTCAGTAAACACCAGCCAAAATGACCTGAGTCATTATTCTCTCCGAACATGCCCCTGTTCTAAAACAGCCCTTCAGCTTAACTAATCCCTTTAGCTTCTTTGACAATTAAAAAAAAAAAAAGTGGTTAGCACATTTTGTTGACATATTTTTACAAATACCAAGCCTGCATGTCCTCTTAAAAATATTTTAAGAGATTATATTTTGTTCCCACTCGCTTGGAGGAACCACTTCAGTGTCACTGAGTGGGATGAAAACAGTGAGAAGCAAATGAGGATAATAGAACTTTTTTCCTGAACTTTTTCAAAAAAAGAAAAGAAAAAGACTTAAAGATTCAGATCCTGGGCTTTTAAGGACCTTCTTGCTAAGTATTTTCTTATCAACTTTCCTTCTTGTTTTATTCTCCTCCCCTCACCCCCATAAACACGACAGTAACGAGATAGTTTTTCTTTCTCCATGCCTCCAAAAAACAAAATCTGTCACATAAATTTCTCCAAACCAATACAATTGCATTTTCTACAAGGATTTGTAACTGACATGCTCTATTCTTTCAAGAAGGTAAGAATGCTGTGAACAGAAATGAACCCTTTCTGCAGCAGTTTTATTGGAAATCAACAAATAAGAACAGCGTGTCCCCAAGGAAACAAAGTAGAATTTGGACCAAGCTAAAATGGCTCTGCCCCTAATCCCCGGTTCCCCAGTGCTTGACAGGAAGCGCCTGCTACCAGAAGTTTCTGCTAGTTTTCAACAGTATTTCTGCATCATCAACCCAGCCATAGAGAAACAAATAAGATACTCGGCTTTAAAAAAAAAAAAAAAATGAAGAAGAAGAAAAAGAAGGTAAAATAAACAAAGAGCATGCTGACCTGATCATTTCTACCTTGCTGGTGGGCAGACAGAGACCAAAAGAAATGCAGGCGCCCCTCCCCCGCCAGCACTGGGCTTCCCGTCTGGGTGGAAACTATCTCATTACCACATTTTCAACAAGTAGACCGGTTTCCTCGTTTAATCAAAGTTAGTCTGTGGTTGTTTGGCAGTCTGAGCATGCCATGTTTTTACAGCTATAGAAAATGTGTATTTATTTATTTTGTGATGGCTGTGACCATATGACAAACACAAGCCAGCCTCAGCCAGTGATTTATAAGAGCTCAGAAAAGCACTGCCTTTAAGCATTTTAATAGAGGCTCTCTCATCCTTTGTAAGTGGAAGTGTAAATTGGTACAGTCCTTTTGTAAACAACTCAGGGAGACAAGTCAAGGGCCTTACAAATGTTCATACATTTGGGTGCAGTAGTAACACTCCTGGAATCGGTCCTAAGGAAATAGCCCTAATGAAGGAAAAGGTATTGTGAACAAAGATACTCATGGCAACGGGATTTACTATAAAGGGGAAGGAAAACACACACATACTGGCTCCGTGTCTATGAGGAAACGCACAAAAAAAGAAATGGTTAATCTTCCAAGAGATCTCCTGCTCTTGCACACACACCCCGTTTCGAAATTTAAAAGTTTTGAAAATATGTCATTGGGAAAGAGTTATAATAGCAAATGGGAAAATCAAGATACAAAATCACATTTTCAATAAACTGGAAATCTTTTTATTAGTGAGCAAAAAGGGAAGATACAGGTATATGTAAGTAAAATTGTTTAAGTTGTTTTTCTTATCAAGGGACATTTTAGTATGGGCTGAGTATTATGGGATACCAGGAACTTACTGTTAATTCCCTAGCTGTGATAAAGGCAATGTGGGGTATTTGAAAAAAAAATGTATATCTTTTTTAGAGATAGATCCTGAAACATATAGGAGGAGAATGACACGTCCGAATTTATAATACTTAAGCAAATTTTAAAAACAAAAGAATTGAAGCAATGTAGTTAACTTGAAATTGCAAAACTGGGTGTTGGGTATGGGGGGGGATTTTACTATTCTCCCTACCTTTATGTACCCTGCAAAGGGTTTTTAAAAAAATTTCAAATTAAAAAATTTCAAATGGTTGTTTTTTGGTAATGGGGTATGTATGACCTTTTTATACCTCCTATTTTTCTCGGATTATTTTCTATAATATGCTTAAATTAAAACAAATTAACATTTATTTTACCCCAAAAAAAGACATTAAAAATAAGAAGAGTTGACAGTCCACAGAGATGTTTTTATTGCTGTGTAATAGTAGTGAATCCCCAGAATGCTGTGATAAGCCTGTGAACCTTAACGTGAGCTCATAAATGGTCCAAATCCTCTCCTGGGATAGCACCCTGCCATCTGAGACTATGCAGTAAATATGATCGGCTGATAAAAAGCCCAGCTGCCAGGGACCATTTTAAAGATTAGGAACCATTTAAACACACACACACACATCACCTCTTGCCTCTTAAATGTTAAGGGGCAAGACACTCTGGTTTTACTTCCAAAGTTTCATGCAATAATCATGTAAGCAGCAAGCAGTCCAGAGTTCCACATACCTCCAGGCTGACTCAGAAGGAAGGGTTCCACATTCCTTAATTAGCAGCCTCAGAAAAGCAGCTCTTCCTCCAGTGGCGCTTCCCATTTCATCCAGCTACTCATTGGCTCCGCACTCCCCCACAGGTTCTCACAGAGCCTTTCCATAGAGTCTGGAAACAGACACAATGTTATTTATTTAATGTACTTTTAACCATTTCCTTTGTTCTGTGTCGCTCTATTTTATTCTATCACCCTCCATTCTATTGTATCCTAATTTTTGCAGATTGAAGATGTCCATGATGACCGTATGCATACTCTTCTTTGTCTCCAGACTTCACCCACACCCTGTGTCTACGGAGATCACAGTAGGGAACAGAAAATGAACACTTCACCAACTTGAAAATACAATTCTCTTGGTTATTAAGTCAAAAGATTCAAAGTACTGGGCCAGAAGTTTCTTTTTTAGGACCAATGGCTTAAATTCAGTTTCTGATTTGTACTCAAGTTCTCTGGCAGAACTCACACAGGATGCAAGGGCATGAGGAAGATTTCCAAACGAGATTACACGGTTTTCCAATGTGATATATTTGATCATCTTTGAAAAGGCAGGGACAACACTATTGCAATCTTAATTGAAATGTCAACTTCTCGGGAAACGTTCTCCTTGTAAACATTGGATTTAACTGTTGTCACAATTATTGACTTTGAACTT
Source organism: Ailuropoda melanoleuca (assembly GCF_002007445.2). Lineage (NCBI taxonomy): Eukaryota > Metazoa > Chordata > Mammalia > Carnivora > Ursidae > Ailuropoda > Ailuropoda melanoleuca. Next base: position 53,574,310 of record NC_048230.1, on the reverse strand, counting down.
CAGAGGTTTTGAAGAAACGTAAAATAATCCTAAACAGGTGAATGACAGATCTGACAGATACTTAAAAAATGCTGTTTGGAAAACATGGTTTTTTGCCCTTTGAGGATTCTAAAATCTGTTCAATGAGGCATTATTCCATTTTTTCCCTTCAGTCTTCTCTTCCTTAAACTATGTCTTTTCAAAGAATGCTTCTTCTCTTTGACCACCAGGTTGAGAGATTTATATTTGCTTTTTAATTAAGTTCCTTAACTGTAAGTAAGGGAACAGAGAAGAAAAACCCATAATCTTACATCCGGAAAGAAAGCACATGTTCTCCTCAGTGGCAAACCTGCCTACTCAGGGGTCTAAGAGGGAGCAAAGAAGGCCCACTTAGGAATTCTATTTCTTCTGAAGACATCTTCTGGCATTTGAGAACATCTGATGTTGTTTAGTGGGGTAGACCAACCACTGACGGGTTCGTTTAAGAACAAAAGCCTTTCCTTCTGGCCCCAGAGAGTAATGAATTACTTGTAACACTTACATGATGATTACGATGAAAAATATATTTTAAAATTAATGTACTTTAACAAATAGGTCAAGTTGAATCCAGAGTCAAGGGCACTGGCTTAAATTAAATTGACTTATGGCCTTTGGTGTTCTTAGGTCATGTTAAAAGCTCGGTTTGACCTTATCCCTGACTCAGTTTCTCTACTTCCTCCTTATATCACAAGATACTATGAGGACATAAAAAGTGTCCCATGGGGGCACCTGGGTGGCACAGCAGTTGGGCGTCTGCCTTCGGCTTAGGGCGTGATCCCGGCGTTGTGGGATCAAGCCCCACATCAGGCTCCTCTGCTGGGAGCCTGCTTCTTCCTCTCCCACTCCCCCTACTTGTGTTCCCTCTCTCACTGGCTGTCTCTATCTCTGTCAAATAAATAAATAAATAAAATCTTTAAAAAAAAAAAAAAAGTGTCCCATGACGATGATATTGTCTTCTTGGAGACCTGAAGATGTCATCTATATTTTTTCTAGAAAATGAAGTTTATAGGGGGTCCTGGATAGCTCAGTCAGTTGAACAACCTACTCTCGATTTTGGCTCCGGGTCGTGATATCCGGGTCAGGGGAACATGACCTCTCCCTCCCCCTGTTTGCGCACTCACTCTCTCTCTAAAATAAAATCTTTCTAAGAAATTTTAAAAAGAAAGAAAAAAGTCAAAGGCGAAATTGACTCGATCTCAGGGTTATGAGTTCGAGCCCCATATTGGGTGGAGATTACTTAGAAATAAAATCTTTAAAAAGGAAAAGAAAAGAAAGTTTATGAAAACAGTACATTGTAAAAGATGGTCATGAACGCAGGAAGTTGAGTCTTCTTTCACTTCCAAAGAAATCAAGATTGAAATAAAATTGTTTTTATTAATAGTTGGAGGATGGCTTTCATATCTAAGTAAGAATTTTGCTTGTGGAAAAAAAGATATCTGAACTCTAAAACATTTTGTCTCCTTCCATTTCTGTACGTTAGAAAACCATTTCCGCCCTCCTCTTTACTTCTCCAAGTTATTAAAGATTTTATGTCTTTCTTAGTTTCCAAGTACACCGCAAAACACTGAAAATATATCAGAGAAATGCTGGAATTTTAACCGGTAATAATTCAAAGCTTCTACTTTGAGTACAGGACCCACCACTCACAGGATATCCCGTTGTATTCCGTTTACAGAGAACCCAGGTGAATGTGCTACTGGGATCGGAGTAATCTTAGCAAACTGGGATGGTTTGGGTATAGTCACTGCTACCTCATCATCTAGCTGGGCCCAAGGCTGGTGCCACCGTCTGTTAGATAGTGACCTTCAAGGCCTCCTGGCCTTGTTGATATTTCTTGGCCTATCAGTGGATCATTAGCTGGAGTATTTCCTTAGTCATAGAGACTGGCCGTTTGTTGGGACCTTCTCAGCAGGAACTACAGTTGAAGATAACAGAATGGTTATTTAAACATGAATGTGAAAAACAAAACATCAACACCTCTTTCTTCTTGGGGGCTTAAGATTGTTCTGTTATTTTCTGATTCTTTAACTTTTAGTTCTTTTTAAGAGCAGAGATCTGATTTTTTTTTTAAAGATTTTATTTATTTATTTGATAGAGATAGAGACAGCCAGTGAGAGAGGGAACCCAAGCAGGGGGAGTGGGAGAGGAAGAAGCAGGCTCATAGCGGAGGAGCCTGATGTGGGGCTCAATCCCACAATGCCGGGATCACGCCCTGAGCCGAAGGCAGACGTTTAACCGCTGTGCCACCCAGGCGCCCCCTGATTTTTTTTTTTTAATCTTTCCTATGACATTTGAATGTTTAAGCCTTTTGAAAATATTTACATTTTCCAACCAGCTAGCAACACTTCATATCTTTATAGTTCCAGAGATTAGGAAAATAAGAGAAAGCTAGAGAGTTGGCAAGCAAGTGTGTAATAATCTGGCAAGGAAATTCTTGAGCAAGAATATATGGGTTTGAGTTTATTGGAACATTTGAAAGCAATTAAAATGTTTTTTTCCCCTCAGACTTATTTTTATCCTTTTTACTTTAAGCACACAGAGGCATACAACTGAAAAATAACATTGCAAGTATAAATGAAACATTAAGCTGATTAAGCCAAAAAGCTACTGCTAGGGGTCTTTATAGAATATTAGGTAGAATGTCTATCATCTATGCTCAGGCTTATTGGAGGGGTCAGCCCTTTAAGAAAAACTGATCAGCTGCTCAATATTCAAATTTATATTTATTGACCTGATACAGAATGTCCTGCATAGAATTAAAATACCATCTTCCAAACTGTGGGGATAGACGCGAAAATGAGATCTACGATTAAACTATATATAAATGAGTGTTGAACACATGAAAATAGAATATAGTAGAAGCCACAGTAAATGAGTCAGAATTATTCGGGATAACTCCACAAGGAGCTAAAAGAATATCATTAGGTCTATGTACCCGTGTTATTTGAAATACAAGCACACTCAAACTTTACAATATGGCTTAGGAAAGATTACAGGGTACACTTGAGTATGCAGCGGACAATTCTTTAAAAATATTTATTTTTATGATTAAAAGACTTACTGTTCACTGTAGTTTTGTTTGTTTGTTTGTTTGTTTTTTTAGAGAGAGAGAGAGAGAAAGAATCTTGAACTCTGAGCTATGCGTGGAGCCTAACTTGGGGCTCAATCTCATGACCCTAAGATCATGACCTGAGCCAAAATCAAGAGTTGGAAGCCCAACCAACTGAGCCAACCCTGTTCTTTGTAGAAAAATTTAAAAACCGCAGAAAACCCAGCTAAAGTTAACACGTAACACTCGCATGACACGTGCAACATAACAGCCATGGTTCCTATGTTGGTATGTTTCCCTGCAGTTTTTAAATAATGACTCAATTACTTGGTAGTATCCTGCTTTTCTTCATTGGATCATTCACAGTGATTTTTCTCAGGTGTAAAAAATAATGTCAGATTCTTAAATCATGTCTTATTTTCTTTCTCTTTTAAAATCTACAAAATACGATGTTGTACAGGCCCCCAGCCTGCTCACCCACTCATTCCCCCCACCCCAACTCCTTCTGGTCAGGCAGGATGGTGCAGAATATCTCTGAAAAGTGAAACAGAAAAAAAAAAAAGTTTCACTGACAGTTGAATTCAAACCCTAACAGGTAAAGACTTTCATACCAGGAAACTCTTTATTTCCTCTGTATCTTAAGATATTTCAGAGCATATTAACCAGGAATAAAGACCACAAGAAGGATATTCACTTTGTAAGGGAAAACCAAATTGAGAGGGCACTTATCTCCTTCCAAAAAAAAAAAAAAATCTTAGCTCTGCTCCTGTCGTGGTGACTTTGAGGGAGGGCCCTGGGAGGCTGGATAACCGCAGTGGGAGGGAGACTGCTGTTTCTCTGTGTATCCTTTCTGCTTCCTGAATTTGATATCAGAAGAGGGTACTCACTTCTTTAAAAAACACACATGTAGATGTTGTCAATAAAGGAGCACAGATATCTGAATTGCGGTCTTAAGGGACCAAGCTCATTAAATAAGAAACATTCCCCATTTCCCAGTTCCTGAGGTTCCTGACCTCCTCCTCTCGCTTTCCACTCCAGAATCCAACTTCACTCAAAATAGGACACCTGCGGGGCGCCTGGGTGGCACAGCGGTTAAGCGTCTGCCTTCGGCTCAGGGCGTGATCCCGGCGTTGTGGGATCGAGCCCCACATCAGGCTCCTCTGCTATGAGCCTGGCTTCTTCCTCTCCCACTCCCCCTGCTTGTGTTCCCTCTCTCACTGGCTGTCTCTATCTCTGTCAAATAAAAAAATGAAAAAATCTTTAAAAAAAAAAAATAGGACACCTGCTCCATTTTGTCCAGAAGTAAATTGTCAGAGAAACCTTGACAGTGCCCCCAAAGTTGATTATTGAACCATATAACATAAAGACACCTAAAGCTATTCATGAGCTCAGTCTTCACAGCATTCGTGCTTTGTCTGTCTATTCCCAGCCTGGTTCAGCTTTCACCCCACACGCCCGACCCCAAACACGGTGAATGGGCTACTGGACGTGGACACGACGTCCTCTTTGCTGCAATGCAGAGTGAGATGCTCTGGTCTTCTTCAGGGCACCTGCCTGCTGATGTCCTTCCTCCTCTCCGTCCCACTTCACCTCATGGGATTAATCTAGACGTGTTCTGAAGTATTGATTTAAACCCATTCTCCTCCTGAGTCAGTATGGACTTTGCTCACCCTATTTCCTTGAAATATTTCCACCTTACAAGGGTGAGCAATGGCACAGGAGCTCGATTTCCTCCAGAGCACACCGTGGATGACGATAGTATGTGTTTACAGAGACGTAAAAAAAAAAAAAAAAAAAAAAGGACAAGTTGAGCTTCCTTTCCAAAATGATGACAGGTGCTCCTGGCTTGTAGTAAACTTTGCAAGATTTGTAATTTGATATTTAGTGAGAGAATCCACTGCGGGGCGTCTCTCTTTTTGGTCTTTCTCTCTTCTCATCAGACTGTCTGTCTGGCTTGGAGAACTAGCCAGGGACCCAGGTAGGGATAAGCCCAACAACCCAAGCGGGGCAGACTCCTGAAACCCGAGTCGTAACAGAATCAGTCCTGACCTAACACAACCGACTCCAGCGACAAAAAGTTTGATTGTGCAATTTTCTCAGTAAGATGACCTGAGGCTAGTCCTGTGTTTGCTTTCTACGTTCTAGAAAACATTTTTAATGGGTTTGGGATTCTTCCACACTAAGCACTTTTTGCTCGTTAACATGGCTTGGAGTGTTGTGCCTTATTCTGAAGTTGTATTTTGAGAGCCTTGTGGGGAAAGTTGGGATTTTTCTCTTCCTCCTCTTTTTTTTTCCCCCTCCTGCCTTAAAAACAAGATAAGCCTGTATGCAAATAGAGTCCACAGTGACCACAGTCCTATTCTCAGCTTTATTTATCATATCACAGAGTCTTCCTTCACCCATTATGCTCTATTTGCATACCTTTAACATTAGAAACATTTATTCCAGTAATGAGTCATTTGAGACATCTTCTGGGTTTATAGCCCCGAAGTTGGATTCAACGGCACGAACGCCGGAAGAATGCATGTCTTCTGGATTAAAACCCCAGGACTGTTTACGTGTAGAGAGAGACGGAAAGGAAGAGAGGTTCTGTTTGGTTTGGTTTTTGTTTTTGTTTTTTGCTTCTTCGTTTGCTTAATTCAAAGGCTGAAATGTGCTCGAATGAATGAAAGATAATATTAGAAATATATTTAGGTGCATCCTTCCTACACTCAGAGATATTCTGTACGAATGAGAATCTCATTCTATGAAGAGGGAAATGGCAGACTGCTCTTCTAGCCTTTCCAAGAAGAGGAATAGCTTTATACTTTAAATATTTCCCCCCCCCCGGCTCTCCTGAGACATAATCGACTCACAACATTGTGTAATTTGAAGGTGTACAACCTGTTGACTTGATACATTATATTTTGAAACAGTCAAATGGAAAAAAAAAAAAAAAAGGAAAGACAGAGAGACAACCCCAATGCTTTTCTCAGAAAGAACAGGAAACCTGAAGGAGGAAGTATGTGACAGTTTATTTTTCAACGAGCCCACATTATCAAGTGAATGAAATCCCTCTGGAAGCTATAAACATGAAAATTGGAAGATGGCTGTGTTCGGGTAACACAAAAGGCTTCTCGATATTTAGAACCTTTTTTTTTTTCAAAGCTAAGTTATTAATGAAAGCCAATTATTGTACTTTTCCAAAAGGAAACACTGAGTCATTCATGAAATGATCTAAGATTTCGAAACTTGCTTACACCATTTTTTTTTTCTCCTCCTTGCCTACCTGTGCCAAAAGCAGGCTCGGAAAAGCCAACCAGTAACCGTGGCCTAAATCCGGGAAGCCGGCCAAATGAGCTGAAGAAGGGAGCAATTTAACAAAGACTCCCGTTGCCCCAGAGGGTGACTGTCTCACCAGAAAGGCAGGCGACAAAGTACCTGCCCGAGTCCCGAGCAGCGGAGGGAGCCTCTGTCCCCCGCCCCTCCTGGAATGGAGGGTGGGGGTGGGGGTGGCTGTGATTAACCGGTTCCTGCACAGCAGCTCTGTGCCCATACCCCTGGCCTGCCTCCAAGTTTCCGGTGCAACAACAAGTGGGCGTGGGCCCGCAGATAGGCAGGCCCCTGTTCCAAGGAGGCACACATATTTACGACCAGAGACCTGCAGAATGTGGCCCGAGCCGGGCTCCAGAGGAGAATGTGCTCGGCGGCGAGGAAATACCGACGTCTTGATCCGTTTGCCAAGCGTGTTTATGTTGAAGCCATTAAATTGTGTCCAAAGACAGTCAACGCATGCGGGAGTGGGGTGGGGTGGGGACAAGAATAAAACTGTGCGTGAGGCGGTTCTAACCCCAGAACAGCGTCATCGCCTCTCTTTCTGGCTGTGGAAGAGGGGTTCCAGGTCCTCCTTTTTAAAAACATGACTTTCAGAGAAGAGTCCTTTAACTATGAGTTAAACCACCGAACTTTGTGAACAGGAACGGTGGTAGCAGCCTGTTTCACCTTTACAAACAACGACAAGGCCTTGTAGATAAATAATTTAGACAAGGAAACAATGTTTTGGTCCAAACAATACAGGAAAAGCTTGGAATTGTGCCTCCTTAACATGACACCTTATGTTTGCCTTGTACTCTTAAAAAGATTTCACAGGTCCATTATCTTTAGACGGCTCTGCAAGGAGGCCAGGCAAAGCGCACTTGCCCATTTTACAGATTAGGAAACCGTGGCTCAGAGAGACTGTGACCTGTCTAAGGTCACAAACTTAATTGCAGAGCCCAGACTTCAGTCCAGGACTCCTGGCAGAGTACCGGTCCTCCAGCTACACAGCGTGTCCCTTATAACCAGGGTCTGAATTCTGTATCCAGACTCTATATTCCTATGCCTGTTGCTTTTACATTCAACCTATACTTTTGAAGTCTTAGGATTCCCAAGGAATATTCAATTCTTGTTTCTACACCCTACCTTAAAGATTCTGGTCCTTTTTCACAATGGGGGATGCACATATTTGAAAAGGAAGTGGTCTAGATTCTGGTATTAGTGTCAAATGACTTCCTTTTTTTCTCCTTGTGTTTATTGTGGTATCAATTTTATCCCGACACCTAAAAAAATCCCAGATTCCGCACCACATATGAGGGACTTTTTAAAAAACTCTTTCTCATGCACTAAGATGTTACTAATAGCCACCAGTGATTTAAAAATCTCCTGTGTATGTGTGTTTCTTTTTCACTTTTTTTTTTTTTCACAATGATTTTCTTTTTCTGGTCTTTTAGGAGAAAAAATATTAAAAAAAAATTATCATCGCTTTTTGCGTAACTCACACGGTGTAATTCACACCATGGGTGGTTATTAGTAACACCCGGAGAAAAAACATTGCAGAGTTTCATGACAAACCATTAGACACTTCCATAGGCCTCACTTATTTACAATATGCCCTGTAAGCACTGGTTAAAAATTGATGATGATTCCAGGGCAGTCTTTCTCAAGTGATTTTTGTAAAATACCTAGGAGACCTTGAACATTCTGTTACAGTTTTACAATCAAGGAGAGAAGGACGGAAGGTGGTGTTCACCAGGAATATTGCTTTATTACTCAGCTAAAAGTCCCTTTGGCTCTAAAAGCCCCTCCTCCCAGCGCTGCGGGCTGGCTGGGAGAAGTCAGCATTTTCTCTCCCTTCCTGGGAACGATTCCATTTTCAAAACACGTAAAGGAAAACTGTTCTTTCAGTAAATGATCTCCCCCCAGGGGGAAGAGACCACCCCCCTCACATTTGCGGAGCAGTAGCCATCGGGTGACAGGGAGTTGTCACCAACTCACCTTGCGATGATGGCAAGCCTTTTTTACATGCTGTTCACCGTCTCTCGTCTCTCGGGCGCTGTTGTGTGCTCTTTCTATGGATGAGCTCTGTGGATCCTTCCTACAAGCTATACGGGGCAGATGCTGTTCTACAGAGGAGAAACCGAAGCACAGAAATGTTGAGCAACCCAGCCAAGATCACACAGCTGAGCGCCAGGCTCCAATCCATTATTCTTTGCTGCCTCCAGGCATTAATGCAGCCTGCAAACCTTCTATGAAGTGAGTTAGCTCACTGACCTCTGTTCCAGAGGCCGAACTTTTTTTTCTACTATCACCGGAGTGTGGATGAAAATCGGGGTGTCTCACGGCAGAGACTTGTACTGAATAGTGAGCCAGAACCCACTGAGGACGAGAAGGCTTTATGTCTACCCATTAATATTGCCTTCAAATCACCGAGCCAAGTTGGTTGTGGCAACACGAACACCTATTGCTTCCCCAGTTAGGTAAACATGGCTTAAGTCTAAGAGTAAGTCCTTGATGGTTTAGCTTCGGACAGGCAGATTCATTTCAATTCATTTTAAATACTTGTGAAGCTTAAATCGTAAAATGTTAAGACTTGGTGGATTTTATGCACTAGTCCAAGGACTCACCGTTACTATCGCAAAAAAACAGCAATCAATAAGCAAACTAAAAAGAAACAAAAAAAGGGGGGGACTGCACAACCAGGTAAACAAACAACAAATTAGATCTAGCCACAATGCTTAAGAGAATATGCATTTTGCTGAATTATATTTTCTAGTTACTCAGATATCCACAAATAAAAGTTCTGTTTCATCTTTTATATATTATAATTATGTATTTTAAGATATATTTATATGTATACATGAATCTTTCTGGCACATTTTTAAATATACAAAAAATACTATTTATTTATTTATAAGATTTTCTTTTAGGTACTCTCTCCACCCAACGTGGGGCTCGAACCCACAACCCTGAGATCAAGAGTAACATGCTCCACTGACTGAGCCAGCCAGGCACCCCAGAAATACTCTTTAATCTTTAAACGTGTAATGTGGTAAATATGTCATCTTTTATAAAGCAGGTTTGGATGTCAGTAAACAAAACCGCAAGTAGAAAAAAAATATCATTTTTCTTGGATAATTTACAATTTTTCAGTGCCCTCATTCTGTACTGAATGACCATCCACAATGAAATAGAAAGAACATTAAGTCAAATTGTACCTACATGATGTCATGACTGTCCCTGGAAACTTCTTTTCTTGGGCGAATTCCTAATATCAGTTCTGCTCTCATGATCTATCTCTTCCTCCTTCTAAAGAGAAAGTGAGAAAAGAAAAGGACTCAACTTGGAAACACACACACACATTTTTATTTATTTGAGAGAGAGAGCGTGAGCAGGGAGAGAGGCAGAGGGAAAGGGAGAAGCTGACTCCCCACTGAGCAGGGAGCCCAAGGCGGGGCTGGATCCCAGGACTCTGGGATCATGACCTGAGCTGAAGGCAGATGCTCAACCCACTGAGCCACCCAGGCGCCCCTCCCCCTCCCCATTTTTGAATGCAGCACACACTCTATGAACATACTGCAGTGCCGTTTTAATAAGAGAAAGCAAAGCTCTCTCTGGAACACAAATGAAGTACGCAGAACTTATATGGGTCATTAGAACTTGTCTTCATTATCAAGTTGCTAAACACTAAGGGACACATGCAGATGCCATGACAAGTATAATTTAATTAAGCTTCCCATTTTGTGTTTGATGAAAAGACCTGAAGGCTCTCATCTTAAATTCAGTGTAAATCCCCCAAGAAAAAGTGGAAATGATTTCATTGAATGAAAGAGTTCAGTGAACTTTTTAATTCTTATTGAGCAAAATGGATTTATGCCCATAAGCCAAACACCATGAATGCAAAATGCTGTGCCAGTCCCTTCGCAGAGAAGAAAGTTGTTTTCCCGTCACCCAGACCTTAACTCAAGGAAAATGTAGTAAGCAAATGCGGCCAAATGATCTATGTCAAATCCATGGATTTCTTATGGCTTTGACATTACAGATCTTGAATTGAGATAAATCTAAAAATATTCACGAGCCGATGAATCTATAATCCGAATAAGATCACGATAGGATGCACTGTATGAAAATCTTATACCCGCGGACAGCCATTCAACGACACATTTCTGTGGCAGACCTACGCTACCTGGCAATATTTTAGGGGGCGGGGTTCCACGGACTCCCTTAAGGCTCACAGGTCCTTGAAAATATAATTACTTTACTACAGCCATGACAAGATGGCAGTCTTGCAAAACAGGGCCTGGCACCTTCCTTTTCTTCTTCTTAGTCATTGAAAAATTATTGTGCACCTACTATGTGCTGGCTTCGGTGTTGGTGCAGAAATGCACGCACAAAACTAGTCCTAGCCTGAGGCAAAGTTGTAGCCAGGTAATCAGACATTAATCAGCTAATTCTAATGGAACTCAACCATTTGCAATCATTAGAGGTACTAACAGCTTGATGAAAAATGCAGATTGGCCAGGCCTTCCCTGGGAGACTAGAGGTCACTCACGCTCTGAGTGTTACCCCAGGGGACTTAGATTCAGGCGTTCTCAGCCTCACGGTCCAGGAAGTATTTAACCACCCTTGGAGTAAGTGTTCAGTAGAAAAGTGACACAGGACCGTGAGAGCCAGCTTCCCCCTGAAGAATATGGGTTGGTACTTGGGCCCCATGATACTTTTCAGGGCCCCCAAAAATGTTTTTCTCTTAATTTCTCCCAAAGCTAGAAGAAAAATGAATGTAACAATAATGAATATAGAATAATAGTCCAGCCGGGATTATACTCATCTTTATGCCAATGCAATAGCAAAACATAATTTTTAATATCCTTTTTTGGAGGAAGGGACTCACCAGGGCTAAAATACCTGGGGTCCTAGCTCTTTCTCTCCTTCTGAAACTCTCCTGATCAATACCATTTGACTGTCCTATCTTCACAGTTTATAAGCTGTGTGACCTTGGACAAGTTACTTAACCTCTCTGTGCTTCTGTTTACTCACCTGTAAATAACTTTCAGTCTTGCTGAGAGGATTAAATTAATTAATATGTGTAAAGTACTTAGAACAATGTCTGGCACATAATAGGTACTCAATACATACTGGATAGGTTTATTATTTCATCACATCTTAATTATCCTATATTTTGTGTATCTTTCAGTGCAAATGAAAAATCCTTTATGTGTCGATTCTATGACTTTTATCTTGCCTCTCTCAAAGCAATTAGCATGATACAACCTACAGAGTAAATATTCAATACATATTAGGGAATTGATAAAAATAAAATTTAGCGACCATATTAATTAGGATCAGAATCAGTTGTGAATAATAGAAAAACGTCAGGTAAGAGTTCATTTCTCCTTCATGAAACATAGATTTGGGTCTGTCTAGGGCTGTGTGGCACTCCAACATGTCAGCAACTGGGCTCTTTCCATTTTATTCCTTAGCCCGCCTTTCATGTGGCTTTGGCCTCAGGATCCAACCTTGCTGCTCAAGCTCCAGCCATCAGACCACATTCCAGTAAACAGAAAGAATGTGGGAAGGTCAGAAAAGGGAACATCCTCCTGAAAGACAATTCCAGGAAGCCATCTATACCACTCCCCCTTACAGACCATTAGTTATAATACAGTCATACAGCTACCCCTCCAAGAGCAAAGGAACCCCAGGAAATACTTTTTTATCTGGGTGGCCACGTGCCAGTTGGGATTTTATTGCTGATGGAGAAGGGGAGACAGATATTGGGGCACCTAGCAGCCTCCCTCCTGGAAGTGTGAGTTTGGTATGTGAATACCACAGAGAATGGGAACGATCTCAGACCTCTGAAAGGAAGCTGGTAACACGAGGCCTGGCTGTGACTTTTGTGGAAGCACTGTCTTATCTTCCTCTTAAAACTCTAATAATACTCTCAGAATTGATGCTATTCCATTTAGAACTGTTCACTTACGATGGAACTCCCTAAGGAAGAAAGACAAAAACGTAAAGCCAGGTTATTACAAAATTTTTCTTATATATGGACAATTTCAAGCAAAATAAAGAGAAGGGTGTAGTGGACCTCTATCCACCCATTATACACCTTGAAGAACTATCAGCTCATGAACCTCTTCTGTCATCTACACCCTATTTCTTCTGCTCTGTTATTTTGATGCAAATCCTAGATACTGTATAATTTCATCCATTGATATTTTAGGATCTCTAAAAGATAAGGACCTTTTAAAATGTGTCTTTATTTTATTTATTTATGTTTTGAGAGAGAGAAAGAGACAGAGAATGCATGCCTGCGCGTGCACATGGGAGTGGGTGGGGAGGGAAGGGGCAGAGGGGAAAGAGAGAGAGCCTCCCTGCTGAGCACAGAGCCCTTCATGGGGCTCGATCTCATGACTCTGAGATCATGACCTGAGCCAAAATCAAGAGTCGGACACTTCATTGACTGGGCGCCCCAGCCGCGCCAAGATAAGGACTTTCTAAAAAAGCATGATCACAATATCATTTTCACACCTTACAAAATTAGCAAAAAGTTTTTAATATCATCAAAGATTTTTGCCAGGGTTTAAATTTCCCTCATTGTCTCAGAAACGAATTAACAAAACAAAAGAAATTGCCCTCACTTGTCTCATGGGCTTTTTTGTTTTGTTGTGTTGTGTTGTGTTTTGCTTTGTTTATTTGTTTGAGAAACCAAACAAGGTCTTTACAGTGCGGTTGGATGACGTGTGTCTAACCCCCTTTTAATCTACTGCACAGCTTGGCACAGCAGCCACTGGCCACATGTGGCTCTTTAAATCAATGAATTTCAATACAGCAAAAATATTCAGTCAGCCACGCAAGCCACAATTCCAGTGTTCAGTGGCCACAGATGCTGTGGGTTAGCACCTTCCACACTGGACCATGCAGATAGAGAATACTTCCATCATTGCAGAAAGTTCTATCGGACGGCACGGCCCCGGAGGATGTGCGATCCCTTTTTCCCTTGCAGTTTGTTTGTTGAGGAAACTGAGGGAGTTCGTCCTGTCGAGATCCACACGTCTGAAACTCTGCGGATGGCAACCTTCTCACGTCAGTAAATGTGTTTCTCTGTTCTCTGTATTCTCTATACCCCAGCAGTTGGACCTGCTGCCTTGATCCAATTCAGGGTCGATTCCTTGGGGCGGTTTACAATGACAAGCAACCCAATCCTGGCAGTGTGTTAAAAAGCACACAGAGGGGGAAAAAAAAAGCACACAGAGAGATTACAATCTGGAAGGATGTACATAGGAACATGATCAGTAGTTATTTTGGGGAACTAGAATGACCTTGTTTTTTGCCGATCTATATTTCATTATTTCTTCCACAGCGAGCATCGCTTTCTAATGAAAAGTAAACAATAGCTATTATTTATTGCACACAGTGTGCTAAGCGCTGTGCTGAGCGATTCCCTTACATTAGCTCATGGAATCCTCGTGACAATTCTATGAGGTAATTACTATCTCCGTTTTGCAGTAAACACTCAGAAAGATTAAGTAACTTGTCCAAGGTCACATAGTCAGTATTTGGTGGAATCTGGATGTAATCTCTTAGCTGCCTGACTCTCAAGGGATTTTGATGTCGGTAAGTGTGGGGTGAAGCCTGGGAGACTTCATTTCTGGAAAATTCTGTCAGGTTATTCTGAGGCAGGACCCAGGTCTGGGAACCAAAGTGCATCCCTGCCAACCACACTGCATCATCGCCCACAAACATGTTGTCTCCCCATACTAACCCTGCTCTCAGCTCAAACATATTCCACATCTGGCTCGTACGGGGTGTAAAGCCTGATGCCTGCACAGAGTGTGTGCTCAGCAAATGTACCTTCCCCTCTTTCCCTGCTCCTGGGAGACAGTGCTTGGGAGTGGATACCACCCAACATCGTCTGCACTCTTTTCTCATGCAACAGCTGGTGTGGAGTCTTCCCCCATATGGCAGGCACAGTAGGGACATCAGGACACATTAACGCACCCAAACAGACGAAAAGCCCTGCTCTCATGGAGCTTGCTGTTAGAGGTTTGGGAGGAGAGATAAAAACGAAGATAGTAAGTTAAACAGAGAGGGGAGCCTGGGTGGCTCAGTCAGTTAAGCGACTGACTCTTGATCTCTGTTCAGGTCTCGATCTCAGGCTCTTGAGTTCAAACCCTGTGTTGGGCTCCATGCCAGCGAGGAGCCTACTTAAAGAAAAAGAAAAAGAATAAATAGAGAGAAAGCCAGATCATGAGACCCTATTCAGAAAGCATATGAAAAATGGGGAGAGTGTGTGGGTGTGTGTACCTATAATTTTGGGGAGGATGGCCAGGGAAGTACTCTGTAAAGTGACCAAGGGCAGCCAAATCCAGCCCACTGCCTAAGAATGGTTTTTCCATTTTTAACTTGTTGAAATAAAAAATTTTTTAAAACAACATTTTGTAACATATGAAAATTACAGGAAATTCCATTTCAGTGTCCATAAATAAAGTTTTATTAAAACACAGCCCTGCTTGCTGGTTCTTGTCTATTGGTTGCTTTTGCATGACGATGGCAGGGTTAAGTATTGCCAAAGACACCATGTGGCCCACGATGCCTAAAATGTTTACTCTGCACATCTAAGCAGATGTCACAATACATTCAAAGGCCTGAGATTGGACCACGCCTGGTGTATTCTTGGCACGACAAGGAACGCATGGTGTTTGGAGCAGAGTGGATAAGGTCAGAGAACACAGGGGACCAGATTATGTGCAGTCCTTCATAAGGACTTGGGGTCCTAGCCTGAGCAAGATGGGGGCCATGGCAGTTCTGTAGTGAGCGGTGATGTGGTCGGGCTTATTTTCACAGATCTCCCTACTTTAAGAACAGACTGAAAGGCGGTGGGGGAGAATGGAAACAGTGAAACCAGCTGTGAGGGCACCCTAATAATCTGTGAGGGATGATGAGGGGTTGAACTAGGAAAGTGATGGAATTGCTGAGATTTATCCAGTGGAATTCCTTCTCTTTTTTTTTAAAGTTTTTTTTTTTTTAAGTAATCTCTACATCCAACTTGGTGCTCGAACTCAGAACCCCGAGATAGAGAATTGCCTGCTCCACTGACTGAGCCAGCCAAGCGCCCCTATCTAATGGAATTCTTGATAAATTTTGAAGGTAGTGTTGACAGCATTTGTTCTGGGTTAGAAACAGTATCTGAGTGAAAGTAGCCGTCAAGGGTGACTCCAAGGTGCTTGGCCTGAGCCAGTGTAAAACTGGAATTTTCCTTAGCAGAGCTGGGGAGGATTGTGGAAGAAATCGGTTGGGCAGGGAAAGATGAGGGGCTCAGTTTGGGTTATACTCCTCGGAGATGGTGTTAGACCTCTAAGGGGCGGGTAAAGACAGAAAGCATGAGATAGAGCTCATTGGTTACTCCCCATCCCCGTGCATCCCACGGACAACTTCCCCAGTGGGCTCTCTTTCATAATAAAATCCAAACTTTCTATCACGCCCGTGCTCTCTGACCTCTGGGGTTACCACCTGTCTGCTCCTCCTATCAGCTGTAAACCCACTGTGCTCCCCTTTTCTCCAACAGATCCAGCTCACCCAGTCCTAGGCCCTGCGTCCGCTCCCCCCTCTGCCTGGAACATTCCATCTATAAACTCCTGCAGGGATTGCTGGCCCACTTCATTCACAGCTCTGTTCAAATACCAGCTCTGCAGGAACCTTTCCTGACTCACCCAGCCAGCTAGCCACCCGCCCATCTTACAACCGTGCTTTATTCTCTCTCCGCCTGTAAATTCCGATCTTCAGTATTTGTCTTCTTCTGGGAGACCGTGGGCTCCGTAAGGTCAGAAACGGTCTTATTCTCTAGCAGAGTCTGACACAGGGTAGAGACTCAAATATTTGTTGCATAATAATAAAGGAATAGATAAGGTATGGTAATTTTCTACTTTTTACATCCTACATTCTCTACCCCCAAATTGTCTATCCCCTCGACCACCTACACACTGGGTTTAGAAGTCTGTTTGCAACTGTAGGCTGTAGGCTTAGGAGTTCAACACCAGACACACGTGCAATGATGAAGGGGATTGTGAGCAAGACGTCACATCTTCGAGAGATGACAAGAAACAATTCTGTATCTGGGCAGCTTAATAAGATAATCAGGGTGGCACCCGGCTGGCTCAGTCAGGAGAGCATGCGACGCTTGATCTCGGGGTCGTACCCACGCTGGTGTAGAGATTACTAAAAATAAATAAATACACTTAAAAAAAAGATAATTAGGATGTGCAACTATAGAACGAGGTGAAGGGCAGGCACTCGTTGGACACACCTCTTCCACTTTCTAGCTTGTTCACTCTATCATTTTGGGGAAAGGGACTTCCTCTTGGGTGTTTGGCAAAGCAAGTTTCGGTGTTTCCCTGAATGGGCAAAAACACAGCAGGAGAGGACATCTTCCAGCGATATGTGAGTTGCAGTCAAAGTGGCTCTCTGTGGGTCTCTGCCAAAAAGGAGAATCAGCTGTCATCTATTCCTAAAATAAAAGTCCCTTGGAGAAAGGAAAAGGGGGGGGGAACAGCAATTATGTTGAAAGCACAGAATTTAGCCTTTTCTCTACCATCACGGTGCGTGGGTTGACTGTTCCTCACCAGGTCTTCTCACAAGACTTTCGGGATCGAGCGATTCCCGGCCAGGAAACAAAAGTCAAATCGTCCCATTCCCCAGTGGATTTGGATGAAAACTAGTCATAAAATCAGGAACAACTCCAAGAGGAGGCATTGAAGAAGATCCAAGCCGGGTCTATAAGGGATTGCACATGAGATGGCCCACGTGTTGTTGATGCTGCATGAAGGTCACGTGCTCCTATCCTATCACTCTGTGAACATCACTACTGCCTGAACAATAGACATGTTTTATCAGGGAAATGATGTCTCTCTGTTACTATGCTTCTGGACTAGTAGGTTGGTTCAGTAATAAATATGTGAGATCTTCTGTTTGAAAAAAAAAAAAAGGGCAGAATTTAAAATAGCTGTTTGCTGGAACAAAAAGGGGAAATTGTAAGGGCACTGAAACTGTTCAGTATGATACTGTAATGATTGGAAACATATCATTACGCATTTTTCAAACTCCATAGAACTTTACAGGATAAAGGATGGACCTTAATGTCATCTGTGGATGTTAGTTAATAATCAGGCATCAGTATTGGGTCATCAGCTGTATCAAATGTACTGCACTAATGCAAGTGGTAAATAACAGGGAAATTGTACGGGGCAGGGGTGGGGTGTACATGGCCACCTTCTTTTTTTTTTTTTTTTTTTTTTTTTTTTAATTTTTTTTTAATTTTTTTTTATTTTATTTATTTATTCGACAGAGATAGAGACAGCCAGCGAGAGAGGGAACACAAGCAGGGGGAGTGGGAGAGGAAGAAGCAGACTCATAGTGGAGGAGCCTGATGTGGGGCTGGATCCCATAACGCCGGGATCACGCCCTGAGCCGAAGGCAGACGCTTAACCGCTGTGCCACCCAGGCGCCCCACATGGCAACCTTCTGTATACCTACAACCACTCTAAAAAAGTAAAGTCTACTAATTAAAACAAATAAAAGTTTAAAGGGTACACTTTGTAATGAGAGCAAAACTTGTAAAGATGCCCCTTGGTTTCACTATCACACAAATGGGAAATGTAAACATTTTAAGGCCTTAAAAATGGGAGGGGGAAACAATGCCGGCCACCATTCATTCATTTGGAATTGATCCACTGATCCTGAGTTTAAACTGTGCATGGCTTTGCTTTTGTTATTGTTGTTCTCAGTATTTTGTCATCCAAAGAAAGCCCGCAGAGGGCTGTGACTCCTAAAAGACAGTATCAAAATGTTTCAACAACTGACAAACCTCAGACTTCCTGTATTTCTGTAACTTGCAGTTTTCCCTCCCTTCTTTTAATTTGTTAATGATCTCTCAGCCACAGGCTCCCTCTGTCACACATCCCTAACTAGATCAGTAGATCAAAGGTGAGGCTTTGCTAAGTCATCAGTGTAATTTCACCCATGTAGCCAGCTATTAAAAACAGACCTATAGGGTTTTTCAAGGACAACCAAGGTATTGATTTGGGATCAAAAAAACTCCTGTAGTGCAAGCAGTAATATACCAGGGCCAGTGTTTCCACACTGTCCCTGTTCCTTATTCACTCGGTCCCTGGTGAAATCCTGCGAGGCTCAGAAAAGGCAAATACACCCAGACCCCCGCCCTCCCAGCCCAGTTCCTGCCTTCAGAAAGGAATTTCACCCTTACAAACTAGACAAGGGAAGAGAAACCTCCTCGTTTCGCTAACAAGCATTTTTATTACTTTTTTTTTTTAGAAATTTGTTTTCCCATGCATTAATTTTCCTTCCCAGTTATCACACCTTTATGTGGATTTTTTTAAAGAACACATTTCTTATGTAATCTGTTTTGCATTTCTGGAATGAGGAACCTTTTTTGCTCATATTGTTAAAATCCAGACAAGGCACCCGTGTGATAGATCACCCTAAGCCTTGGAAGGAAATGATTCACCACAATACTGTAACCGAAAGTGTTCTAACACCAGGGAAGAAGGTAGGTCATTAACCGTGTCACCTACACAAAGCAGCTATGGGGACATCAGAGTCTTAGCTTAGCATTTGCCCTCAGAGGGACCCTGAGCCTGGGTTAGCCTGCTCCCATCAGCTCTGCCCCTCTTCTCCGGTTCCTCCGTCCAAATACTAATCATTGATGCTGGGAACTCGTGCTCCATTTTTAATTTTTAAAAGAAACATACAACTTTGCGATGTTTAATTGTCCTCATCCATTCACCTGCTTCCAAAGGTCCTCCTCAGGCTATTCTTTTCTAACTGTCGTACTTAAATTTGTTAGATGAATAAATGAATGAAACCAAAAAATGTCCAGAATAAATCCAGAACTGTGAAAGTAAAATAGATCTTTTAAAAAATTTAAAAAATGAAATACATTTTTATTTAAACAAAAAAAATGCACTAAAGCAACTCGTGGGAGAGATGAACACTGAATACACCTATTTCTGACAAAAAAAAAGATGTCAAACAACAAAATCAAAACAGGGGGAAGATGAAAATGAAAAATGTGTGTTTTATTCCCTCTCACTGTGTTGGTGAAGGCAGATCACAGACACACCCAGAGGTTTGTCATGCTTTATGAAAAGTGACGTGAACGATTTCTCATCTTTCCTTATTTAGTTATATTTCAAAATTGAAAATTGATCACTATTGATGGAAAATTATCTGAATATTTTACACATTGAGATTCAAGTTATTACTTTCATTCTACTTATTCCAAGTGGAAGCGACCATGTATTTGATTTGATCCATGTGTTTTGAGCAAACATGCTAAAACTAGGCAGGGCTGTAAAATGACTTCCGTGGGTTCCTTCCTTTATAAAAAAAATAAAATAAATTATATTTTATAACTGCATCGGTATAAAATGAATCGAATGTGTTAATATTAAATATTAAAACATTTTCTTCAACCTGAAAGGTCATGTTTTTCTTCTGATTTTATTTTATTATTTTTATTTATTATTATTATATTTTTTTCTTCTGATTTTAAAAGATACTAGAACTGGGGCACCTGGCTGGGCTCAGTTGTTAGAGCATGAGACTTCTCTTTTTTTTTTTTTTTTTAAGATTTTATTTATTTATTTGACAGAGAGAGCAGGAGAGGAAACACAAGCAGGGGGAGCTGGAGAGGGAGAAGCAGGCTCCCCGCTGAGCAGGGAACCTGACTCGGGCTTGATCTCAGAACCTTGGGATCATGATCTGAGCTGAAGGCAGCTGCTTAACAGACTGAGCCACCCAGGTGCCCCAAGCATGTGACTTTTGATCTCAGGGTTGTGAGTTCAAGCCCCATATTGGGTGTAGAGATTACTAAAAAAAAAAAAAAAAAAAAAAAAATAAA
>NC_048230.1:53414423-53553981 GCF_002007445.2 Ailuropoda melanoleuca | reverse complement strand
AAAAAAAAAAAAAAAAAGACATTAAAGTTGTTTTGTGGGCCTGCTGCGTCTAATGGAGAAGTCTGCCCTGGAGGAAGGTCATTTTATAGAAACATATATTAATAATCATAAAGCCAATGACAGAACACAGGTTTTTTTTAATATTTAAAAAGAGCCTGTCAGTGAATTGTCACAATTATGACAAATATTTGTATTCATTTAAAAAAAGAAAGAAAAGTCCTTCAATAGAAAATAAGAACCAACTGAGTGACCATACTGGGGGAATATAAATAAATCATGGTACTTCAACAGAACATTATTGCATCACTAAGAAAATCAGTTTTCAATAGACAATAATTTTCTAATGTACAAACAACAAACAACAACAACAACAAATTAAATGGATTTTCTTGCTGAAGTTAGTGAAGGTCTACGGAAATAGACACTCATTCATTTAGTAGGTAAACCAGCATTGACTTTTTGGAACATTTTGGAAGGTGTATTGGTGATACCTATTGAAACGTAAACTTCAATTCACAAATTCCACTTTTAGGCATTTATTCTATAAATCCATTTCCACAAGTGTGCAAATATATAAAGTCATATATATGACTAACCAGAACAGCAGAGGACTGAAAACGAAATTAGTACCCGTCATTAGTGGACCGGTTATATAAATGACGGTCTATTTTCACTCTGGAATACTATGTAGTTGTTAAAAGGAGGAACATAGGTATGTCCTACATGGCTCATTGGCCAGGATTCTAGAACCTGCTTATTCCGAAGTTAGTGCTTCTCAGTCAGGTGCATTTTTGCTCTCCAGGGGACATTTGACAATGTCTGGAGACATTCTGGTTTGGTTGTCACAACTGGGGTGGAAGCAAGGCTGTGCCACTGACATCTAGAGAGAGAGCCAAGGACACTGTCAGACATCCTACAACAACAGGACAGCCCCACAACAGAATGATCCAGCCCCAAATGTCCAACATTGAGAAATGTTGTTCTAAACTGATCACTGGGAAGGATAATGGAACATCCAGATTCGTGTGTTAGATTAATCAAATTTTACCTTCTGGGACAAGGCTGGGTCCTGCCTTCACATCAAGTAAAACACCTGAAAAGAGTCAGGGTTCTGTGAACAAGAAAGAATAGAACAGAATACTTGCTGTGTTGTATAAGCAGCCAACAACATCTGCCACAAACACAAAATAGAGAACAATATAAAACAAAGACCATTTTCATATGTATGCAAAGTACTGGAAGGGTATGCACCCAAATTGTTCAAGTCCTTAGCTGGGGAAGAGTAAAGTTGTGAGTGATGCTTATTTTCTGCTTTTGCACTGTTTCGTATTTTAAACGTTTTCTGTAATGATCATGTCTTACTTTTATTTTCAGAAAAAAACCAAAAATATTTCAGTTAAATTTAGGTATAAATCTGGCAACAGCATAGTTTGTGTTTGTTTTTTTTTTTTTAACTTTTCTGCGATGCTGCTGTTTTCTAAAGTTGATGGGTGAAATTTAAAAATGAGTGACTGGGTCTATGAAACCTGAATACATCTGACAAAATCTTCCCAGATTACAGCTGAAACTGAGTTAAGCTGATAAAGATATTTAGTTTCTTTATTTTTTTGCTTTGGGTGATCTTAGTTGCCATAGATAGCCCTGATGGGAGTCGGAAAAATCTGGCTTCTAGAACAGCTTGTAAGGCATCCGAACCTGAGAAAGTCGTTCATCTGTCACAATAACAACAGCACCCAAAGGAAACGGAATTGCTATCTCGAAGAGATATCTGCACCCCCATGCTCATTGCAGCATTATTCTCAAGAAGACAAGATACATAAACAACCTAAGTGACCATTAAAGGTAAAGAGAAAGTATACAATATATAACAGAAATACTATATTGGAATATATATAACGGAATACATGTATTTCTATTACATATTATAATAGGATATTCTGGGATCTTCATGCTCTGAAATATTGTTCAGTCATAAAGAAGAAGGAGACCCTGCCATGTGCAGCAACATGGGGGAAACTAGAAGGCATCACGCAAAGCCAAATAAGCCAGACAGAGAAAGACAAATACTATACGGTATCACTTAGATGGAGAATTTTTTTTTAAGTTGAATTCATAGAAACAGAGAGTAGAATGGCGGTTTCCAGGGGCTGGGGGTGTGGTCTTTGAGAGTGGGAGCAGAATGAGGGGAGGCAGGTCAAAGGGTGCAAACTTTCAGTTAGAAGATGGAGAAGTTCTGAGGATCTAACGTCCGGCACGGTGACTGTAGTTAATGAGACCGTATTATTGTACGCACTTGGAGTTTGCTAAGAGAGTAGATCTTAAGAGCTCTTACACACACGTAAAAGGTAACTGTGAAGCAATGAATGTTTCCACTTGATGATGGTAATCACATGACAGTGTAGGCAACAGGAAAACATCATTTTGTACACTTTAAATATATTACTATTTTTTGGCCGCCTGGGTGGCTCAGTTGGTTAAGCGTCTGCCTTCGGCTCAGATCAAGTTCCCGGGATCCCAGGATCGAGCCCCACGTCAGGCTTCCTGCTTAGCAGGGAGTCTGCTTCGCCCTCTCCTTCTGTCCCTCTCCCTGCTCCTTCATTCTCTCTCTCACTCACTCTGTCTCTCTAAAATAAATAAATAAAAATTAAAAAAAAATAAAATAAAATTGTGAAGAATGAGGACACACAAATCCCCCCCAAAAGACATTCTACAGAATGACTAGCCTGGCCTATTTAACAACACACAGAGGATGGAAGAAGGGACTGAGCTTGGTTGGAAAAGATGGGCAATGACATAATAACCCAGTTCTGGGCCTGGCCTGGAGTGTATCTTGGTTTGGGTAAACCAGCTGCAAAAGACATTTTTTGGGTCAGTAGGGAAATTTGAACATGGAGCGATACCAGATAAGAAAAAAAAATATTGAAATGAAAAGGTGGAAACGATTAACTCAATAAATCAGGGATGAGCTCTTGTGGTCAAAAATACATGGATGTTTATGTATGTGTACAGAGAAAGATCTGGAAGCATAAAGCATCCACAGAGGTTGGAGTCCGTGGTTTTTATGTTAACATTATTGTTTAGTTCTATTTTCTAACTTTCTACAAAATGCATGTGTACTTTACTTGGAGTAACAAAAAGTTATTTTTATTAAAAACAAAATAATATACCCTGGAGACTTTATGACATCCAGATTTGGGGCTTATCTTGAAAAATTACGAGATGTTCCTAGATTGCCTTTGGGCTCAGTCAGGGGAGCATAGTACGAGGTGCCCTTTGGCTGGAGCGTGGACTCTTTAGTTCAGAACCACCCCATCTCATCTGCTTGCTCTGTTCTCTTCGTTAGTTCATTCATTCATTCATTCATTCATTCATTCATTCATTCATTCATTCAACAGTATTTTTTGAGGGCTTTACCTGTTCCAGGCACTGTTCAGGACACAGAGAATAGAAATAAGTCTCTCCTTTGCGTAACTTAGGTTCTCATGAAGGCGAGCAAATAACAATCAAATGACTACTTTCCACACGCTTCAGGTGGGAATACCGCTCTGTAGAAATACAGAGCCTGGTGAGGGGCTGGTTTTGCCTAAGGAGGCAGATGGATAAACAAGACCAAAGTTTGGGCTCAGGAACTGGGCTTGAGGGGGAATTGCGTGAATCTTCAGCAGGTAGATGAGATGTAAAGCCAAGGGGATGGGGGGGCGGGTCACAGAGGCAGGGGATGTGGTGTCTGTTTGGATCCAAGAGAGCCCCAAAGTGCTAAAGAACTTGACAGTACTCTTTGCCTATGTGTTGACCCAAATGCCAGACAAGGAGGGGGAAAAAATGTGCTACAAGTGGAGACCAAGGAAGGCAGCACCAGTGAAGAGGTGAGGTCCTTGGCCCTGAACCCCAGGCGGGCCAGGCTCACCCCACAGAGACAGGCAACCCAAGACCACCAGAGGAAGTCAACTCAAGGGCAGGTCATTGATGCGAGGCTTGTAGGTCAAAGGCTTTGACAGCACATGCTCTTTGCTGGCTCCCAAGAGAGCAAGTGAGCAGAGGGGGCCGAGCTAACCCAACCCAGTTCTCCATCCAGACTCAGTGTCAGATCAAATCACCGACCCGCCTGGGGAGGAGACATAAGAGATCAAGAGGCCAAGGTGTCACGCTAGTGGCACTCCTCCTGTGTGGAAGGAAACATCTGGGATGAGGAAGCATCGCCCGCCTCTGGCTGATGTTCTCATCCCCCCCCCGATGTTTCTCAGTTCTCTTCTGACGGGAGAGAAGCACGGGATGCTTCTCTGTGGACCCTTCCCTTACTCACACCCACATCCCATAACGCCTCCATCTGTGCCCTGTCATCACAATAGGGACCATTTGTTGCTCCATGACTTTGTCCGGGGCTCCTCTCCAGGGGCTCCCTTACGCCTCACTAGGGTTAGACACAATTCTGACCCCGTCGTGCAGACGAAGAGGTGAGGCAGGGGGATTTAGGGCCACAACTCAGCTCTCACAGGTTGTAAATGAAGGCGTCAGATCTGAAGTCCGGAGTCTGCACCACTGATGTGCAAGTTCGCAGGTTACGCTCGTTTCTGTAACAGGGAAAAGGGGCGTTCAGGTGCTGGTTTCCAGTGGTCAGTGGCTCCGTACTTACCTTCCCTCGAGCTTGTTTCCCCTTCTATAAGAGGACGATGCTAACGACACTCGTGCTGGCCTCCAGGGGAGGCTGTGACCGCTGAGGGACTTAGTACACCTAGAGCAGGTCTCAGCAATCTCCTGCCAGAGGCAGACACGGGCAGGTGCCTATTTTTATAAATAAAGTTTTATTGGAACACAGTTGTGCCCAATTCATTTATGGACTTGCCGTCGGTGGTTGAGACAGACCATATGGCTCTCAAAGACTAAAACGTGAGGGCGCCTGGGTGGCTCAGTCCGTTAAACATCTGCCTTCGGCTGGGGTCACAATCTCAGGGTCCCAGGATCAAGGCCCACGTCAGGCTTCTCCCTCTCCCTCTGCTGCTCTTCCTGCTTGTGCTCTCTCTCTCTCTCTCAAGTAAATAAATAAAATCTAAACAACAACAAAAAAAGACTAAAACATGTGCCATCTAACCTTAAGAATAGGTTTGCTGGGGTGCCTGGGTGGCTCAGGTGGTTAAGCCTTGGACTCCTGATTTTGGCTCAGGTCATGATCTCAGGGTCCTGGAATTGAGCCCCACCTTGGCCTCTGGCCCTGGGCTCAGTGGAGAGTCTGCTTGAAGATTTCTCTCTCTTTCCCTCTCCCTCTGCCCCTCCCCTGCTCACAATTGGACGGGCTCACTCTTCCCCTCTCTCTCTCAAATAAATGAATAAATGAATAAATCCTAAAAAAACCTATATATATATATGTATATATAAAAGAATAAGTTTTCTGACTCCTGAGCTGTAGTCTTTTGCTCCTGGGAATTATCTGATACTTATATTTAATGTACAGTCAAGAGCAGACATCAGGTCCTCTTTATCATTCTTTCCCTGGGTCCAGGAAAGGCTTTACATATATTAGGTGCATTATAAAATATAAAGTTAGCATTATTGATGATAATAAAACGTAATAGTTACGACGCAGAGTTCAGAGGAAACTATTTAGCAATAAGACTTCAGGCACATTTCTAACTTAAAATGACTGCAATTTACTTTTTCTCGAGTAACCCATATCACATTGGGATGTCACTCAGCTGGCTGACACTTACATGGAGGAGGGTTGGTTGATGCAGGAGACCAATTTTGCCATTTTTATTATTTTTCGAGCTATAATGCTGCTAAGATGAAATGTAAATATATTCTGCTAACTTTGAACAGTGTGTTTTAATGTCTTCAACCTCTACTAAAGTTAGCTTTTAGAGCAGACACAAAGCAGAATAGGGTACTGGATCCTGGTCGATGCAGCGATGACAGGGTGGAGAGAGAGTAGGAAGAACAGGAGCAGGTGTCCTTAGGTTACCACCCCAGCTGCCAATCAGTAGGACTCAGTCCCCCACCACTATCCATAACTACCCAGTAGGGGCACATCTAAATATACTCAGTGGGCATTTTTTAAAAGATATTTTATATATTTATTTGAGAGAAAAAGCGAGAGCACGAGCAGGGCGAGGGGCAGAGAGAGAAGCAGACTCCCGCCTAGCTGGGAGCCCGACGCGGGACTCGATCCCAG
This sequence comes from Ailuropoda melanoleuca, assembly GCF_002007445.2. NCBI lineage: Eukaryota > Metazoa > Chordata > Mammalia > Carnivora > Ursidae > Ailuropoda > Ailuropoda melanoleuca. The sequence continues at coordinate 53,547,815 of NC_048230.1, read as the reverse complement.
GACCCCAAGATCACAACCTGCGCCGAAGGTGGACGCTTAACCAACTGAGCCACCCAGGCACCAGGGTATCTTGTTTTTTTTTTTAAAGGGAGGAATGTTAACTGCTAAGCAGAACTTAACCAGAGGCCACACTCCAGGATTCCCTGGAGAATTATCAGCTGTGCGTCTTCTCGACTAATCCACTTGGGATGGTAGGCTACACAAGAGTTGTGGGCTGCCCTGTCTTGCTGCCAGTCAGTGGGGCTTTCTACTTATTTTTGCTATTGATAGAAGACAAAAAGAAACAAAGAAAACCAAGACTCTTAGCCCAAACAAAGTACTTTTAGAGCCAAACATAAAAGTAGCCTGGAACTAGCCCATGTTGCCTTAGCCACTTTTTCTTCAATTAGGGCAAGAAACTGTTCAACAGTGCTCACTCAACCAAGATGGCCTTGCTTTATTTAATTTTTTAGTTGTTTATGCAAAGACTATAACCCATGAAGACAGAAACCGGCTCACAGCTGTATTGCCAGCATATAAAAGAACACCTGACAGGTAGTCAGCATTCAGGGCTCTCTGCTAAGAGAGAGTATAACTGGTTTAGTTCGAACCCATGGTGATACAGTGGTGAGCAAGAGAGATGCTTTCCCTGCCCTCCTGGGGCTTATTTAACAGGGAGAGGCTGACAATGATCAAGACAGCAAACTAGTTCATTTCTGCTAATTGTAATACATGGGGCAAAGGCAACCAGGTGTCCCATTATAGCTCCAGGGTCTGACGCCAGACTATTCCCATCAATGTTGTTGGTCCTGTGGAAGTCCATCGTGGGAGAAGTACTTAAGCAATAACGTCAAAATACTTCAGAACACCCAAGGGGCTAGTTACTGTATTTTGTCAAACCTAAAACATCACCTTGTAAGATGCTCCATTATTTTGTGAACTATTAAGAAAGAAAGAGATGCTTCCAATTATAATTGCATGATGCCATCAGCTGCAAAACGCACACTAATTTCAGTTATGTTAAAAATGTAAAAACTAAAGTGAACTTTAGAATTGATCAACTGCGGCACTGGGCACCCCAGTTCCAGTGAATTGAGGGAAGCAGAAACATGTGCCTTAAAGATGATCTATTTCCAAAACCTTGAGATATTTTTTTGGGGAAATTTTGACCAGTTCATATAATCGAAATTCTAGGGTCCCTGAGCATCTAGACCAGTCTTGTTGACTAATGATTGTTGAGTAAGAAATGAATGAATGGAAGACGAAAGAATTAGAGCTACAATTAAAAAGAGTCTCTGCTCAACAGCAGTAGAAATTCTATAAAACAGGGGCGCCTGGGTGGCACAGCGGTTAAGCGTCTGCCTTCAGCTCAGGTCATGATCCCGGCGTTATGGGATCGAGCCCCACATCAAGCTCCTCCACTATGAGCCTGCTTCTTCCTCTCCCACTCCCCCTGCTTGGGTTCCCTCTCTCACTGGCTGTCTCTATCTCTGTCGAATAAATAAATAAAATCTTTAAAAAAAAATTCTATAAAACAGCAACAAATGCCCTAAGAGAGCTAGAGAGAAAATTATAATGATACAAAAATAAGGGAGGCTTGCATAGACATTTCCTTAATTAAAATAGCCATGTTGATGTAATGAAACTGCCGTGGTAAACCAGGAGTCTTATTCTTCTTATTTATTTATTTTTTTTTAACCTGGACTGTTTTTAGAGTTCCACATCATTTCGACACAATGACTCTATGTTAAAATCCACTTATACGCGGGGCACCTGGGTGGCACAGCGGTTAAGCGTCTGCTTTCGGCTCAGGGCGTGATCCCAGCGTTGTGGAATCGAGCCCCACATCAGGCTCCTCCGCTATGAACCTGCTTCTTCCTCTCGTACTCCCCCTGCTTGTGTTCCCTCTCTCGCTGGCTGTCTCTATCTCTGTCGAATAAATAAATAAAATCTTTAAAAAAAAAATCCACTTATACGCGGGGCGCCTGTTCTGTCTCTACCTTGGATATGTAAATGCGTCGTCACCATTTTTAGGAGGTGGGGTCTCATAAATATCGAATAAATAAATGAATGAATCTGTGCGTATGGGAGCCTGAACCTAATTCTCACACCAAATGTGATACAGTCCACAAATGTCATCAGTCCAATTTTCAACTCCAGGAAAATATTTGGATTACACCCACAGAGAGAATATTCATAGTTGACAAGCATCCTTTCAAAGAAATTGGGCTTTATGGTACTACATGGAGGTTTTTGACATTTAATTTAAAAGAAAAACTGTCCATTTTGAAGTCTAGTATTTCCAGACATTTTCTGAAAAAGGAATCACACACATTTCTGTAACTAATCAATTATTTTCCCACTTACAGTTAATTTTTTTACAGTCACTTTCCTTAGTTCCATGAGCTAGTTTTTCCCAAGATTTACCAGTTTTTTTGTGTGTTTTTTTGGAGGAAGATTTTCATCTGAATTTCCTTGGAATATTATCACCATTCCACTCTGTTGTTTTGTTTAGTTAAATACATGCCTTTGCACTTATAACATTTTGTAAATACTATTACTGTACCTTTCTGGTTATGTTCTTTTGAAGAAAGCAGGGGGAAAATTATCCCTCCTATGTTGAATTAAGAGTACACAGGCTTCTCTTTCCCTTTTTAAAAAACTGTATTTTGGCAGTTGAACACAGGTGCTAATTTGGTTCATTCACGATATGAGAAAGATCAATGTGCATTTGAAACTGCTCTTCCTTCAGAGCAGAAAATTGTAAGCGTTGAGCAAAACAGAAAACAGAGCCCTTTTCTAAATTTAGCAGTGTCATATGACCCCACTCGTCTTTGTACTCAGAGCGTTAAGGTATTAGCCGCATTGCTTCATGGATGGAGCATATAATTACTCTAGGGAAAGGGAGCATGACCAGCCAGCACAGATGTAAGTGTTGGGCTTCTGTCTGTCCTTTTTGATCTAAGGAAATAGACTTTTTAGAATGCTGTTGGGACGTCCCACATGACAGCTTGTCATTTGGGTAAACTTTCCCACTGCACACAGAAAACATTTCTTCTATCTCTTCGGTTTTATTTTTATACTTCTTTTCAGAGCAGCCGATGTTTAAACACTTTTCACATAGATTTTTTTTTTTCCCGTTTGTTCCTTTAACTCTGAGATCTCAAACTGAGGCAAATTCACTTTTGTTGTCGTGATCACGCATGCCAACCTTATATAGTTCTCAGTAGATCCCTGTAATTAATCTCTGAATGTGGTGTTTTGTTTGTTTTACTTTTAAAGGATTGTTTATAGGGTAATTTGGACATGGATCCTTAAACCTTTTATTTTTTTTTTTAAGAGCATTTCAGGTTTACCGTACTTCTGGAACTTTCTTTTTTTTTAATTTTTTATTTCAAGTTTTCATTTAAGTTCTAGTTAGTTGAGATGGGACCTTTCAATTAAAGATGAAGTTGGGAATGAGGATCTCAAGAGCTATCACTACCTTTAGATGTGTTTATCTACCAACTAAAATTCTTAAAATGCCATTTCTGTTTTGCAGAATGTAGACCTTTCTAACCAAGCCAAGGTCTGCAAAGCCATGGTTAGGAACGAAGACTTGCTTTTGCAGCCATGGGGGATGGGGGGAACTGATACATATTAAAATTGAGAAAAGGCCTACCTACCCCCAGCTTGGGGAAAAAGCAGTGGCTCTCACACAGTATCAGCATTTATAAGGGGGAAATTTTTTGCCCTCTGGGCCCACGGGAGGGAAGGAGTAGGAGGAAGTAACTAGGATTGTCCCATACTTGAAGGAAGCAGAGGCCTCAGCTGGTTGCTAAAAATTCAATTAAAAAAAAAAAATAGCTCAGGCATATAGGAAGCTGTGGACCAGAATTGAGAATTTGTTTTCAGGATTCTGATGTTTCTACTTGGAAACTTATCACCCTGTTTCCTTAACCGGCCTTTAATTATGTTTGATGACGATGCCCACTGATTAGTTTTGGATGTCCCTTATGAAATCCATTTTTTTCCATAAACCTTTTACTACACAGTGATTTTTTTTTTAACACTCAGAATGTATTGCGATATTATTATATAGTTTCAGTTATTTTTTGAAACTAAAGTTCTTGACAAAAAAAGGCTCCCAATTTCTTTAAATATCCTTTTTTTTTTAAATAACCTCTGTGCCCAAGGTGCGGCTTGAACTCAGCACCCCAAAATCAAGAGTCACAGGCGCTACCGAGGGAGCCAGCCAGGAGCCCCTAAATACCCCTCTTTTCAAAGCAACCCTCCTGAAATGAGATTAAAAGTTGAGTTGGTCTCTGTGACCTTTACTTGTCTTTAAAAAAAAAAATTAAACAAACTGCTGTTTTGGAATGTCCCTTGCAAAACGATAAATCATAACTTTATCAACTTCCCCAGAGGCCTTCAGAACGAAAGAAAAAAAAAAAGTTCAGCTCAGTTCAGTTGCTCTGTGAATTCATCCTAAAAGGTAGCATTCCTCGCTGCATACTTGGTTCGCAGGGCAGCAAACACACTTTCCTTTCCGACGCGGGCGAGGGAGTTTCGGGGCGGTTGGTGAGCAAGCTGGGCCCAGGGAACTTTCCACGGCCGGCTTAACTTCCTCGGGTGCAGAACTGAAGGCCACTCCGGGCGATCCAGAGAGATCCAGAGCTCAGAGTGGCAAAATTAAGGAAGCAGTCAATTCATTTCCAAGAGTTGTCTTCCCAAACGACTCCTGCTTCTAAATATAGAAGCTTCCTTTGTTTCTCAGTGCATGTGCATACACCATTTTCCCAGTCTGTGACAGCCTGCTCCCCCCCCTTCCCATCTCTAAATAATCCAGAGTACTTGAGAGCCCATTAATACTCAAGAGGGTTTTGTACTTTATAAAATGTCTAGCATGTCAAGAAGGGAAAGAGTTCCTCCAATAACATTATCTATGGACATTTTCTGCCTCTTTTCAAAAACCTCCCAGAACTACTCCTGACTCCGTGTCTGATTAATCTCTGGGCTCACAAGTTTACTAGGGAACCACACTTCCCTGGCAGTGAACTATCTTTAGGAGATGAATTCACTAAAATTCACTGTTTGGCTACCCGGGTTGGCCCCTACTGCAGCATTTTCTCTTCTAATAAAAAGCCAGATCTTTCCATCTTTGCACTATAGGAATGAGGTGGGTTTTAATTTTTTTATTTTTAAAGATTTTATGTATTTATTTGGTAGAGAGAGAGAGAGCAAGTACACAAGCAGGGGAGAGGCAGGCAGAGGGAGAAGCAGGCTCCCCACTGAGCAAGGAGCCCCACCCCACGTGGGACTCGATCAGAGGACCCTGGGATCATGACCTGACCTGAAGGCAGATGCTTAACCGACTGAGCCACCCAGGCGTCCTGAGGTGGGTTTTTAAAAGACTCACTCTTTTCCCCTATTTCTCTAATTGTTTTCATTTTATCGCAAAAATGGAGAATTAAAAATCTCCAGAAACATCTGGCTTCCCTTTTCTTCTTATATAGTCAGTAGGTCAGAAAACCCACATGGAGTAATAGGAAGTGGATACATTAGAAATACATTTTAACAATTCTGTCATATGCAAATCATTCAGCTTGGTTCCTGTAGAACTTTTCATTGAACTGTTATTTTTTCATGTATATATAATGTATATTTATATATGTTCATACACATATAAATACCTGGGCTCGAGGAAGTTATTGAGAAAGCCGACCTGAAATCAAAATACTAAAACCAGGGGCACCTGGGGGGCACAGCGGTTAAGCGTCTGCCTTCAGCTCAGGGCGTGATCCCAGCGTTATGGGATCGAGCCCCACATCGGGCTCTTCCGCACTGAGCCTGCTTCTTCCTCTCCCACTCCCCCTGCTTGTGTTCCCTCTCTCGCTGGCTGTCTCTATCTCTGTCGAATAAATAAATAAAATCTTTAAAAAAAAAATACTAAAACCAGAGCACTTGGGCATCTGGGTGGCTCAATCAGTGAAGCGTCTGCAGTCAGCTCAGGTCATGATCCCAGAGTCCTGGGATAGAGCCACATCAGGCTCCCTGAGGAGGGAGCCTGCTTCTCCCTCTCTCTCTGCCTGTCATTCCTCCTGCTTGTACTCTCTCTCTCTCTTTCTCTGTGTCAAATGAATAAATTAAATCTTAAAAAAAATAATAAAACCACAGTACTTGAAAATTGGAAATCATATGATTTTGTTTATCCCAGCTCTTTAGTTATACAAAGGGAAATTTAGGCTGAGGAAAGCTATTTCACTTGACTTAGGGTCTTCAGATTCTGGTCCTGAATTTCATTTCACACTGATCCCCCATGGCCTTTTGTTTCCTCATCTGTAAAATGGGTGCATTGGGAGACGTGATCTTAAGCTATATAATGTGTATGATTCCGCAAGCATAGGATTTGGATCACACAGAAGAGGTCATCCAGGACTCCCTGTGACGAGTCAGTCCACCTTTCACCAGTGGATCAGCTAATTTTGGCCCCGGACAGGCATTAGCCCCCCCTAAAAGGTCGGGTTCTGGCAGCTGGAGTTTCCTGCCTATTTGGGTTTGTGTATTTTCGCCAGCCTTTGACTCAGAAAAATCCAATTCAAGTCCATTCTTTTAGTGCAAGTGGCAGCAGATACTAGAATATCCAGAATTGTCAGAATCCTGTTTCCTGCTTCACCCAGCCTCCCTGTCTCTGTCTTGCCTGGCTCTCAGCTTTGCCAGAACGGGCCTGTTGTACTTTTGGGAATTCCCTCAACCGCTCATCTTTTCAGGCTGAACATGAATGATTTAGCCAGCAAAAGTTAATAAAATTGACTGTGGTCTCCACAGAAGGGATAGTTTGTCAAAGCTCTATCTTCAAACTAATTGAATATATTTTTCATGAATTGTGATTAATGCCAGGTAATTTCAGAGGATGGCTTTTACTAATTAATAAATCAATCATCTTGACTCATCTTGGCAGACTACACTTCAAAAGTTCACTACTGTCTTGTTCAAAACCAGGATCCCATCCGTACCTAGTTTCGTGGTTTAATGTAATTCTTAAGAAAGCAAGCAGATTGAGCAATACTTTAATTCAGAAACAAGTTGCTCAATGTGTGTCCGCTGAAAATAACAAGCCTGAGAAGGGGAAACTATAAAACACAGGCAGTCCGCTAATATATTCCTGCTTCTTGATTTCACATTTACAACAAGGCTCACATTATTATAAAGGATTTGGAAAGGTCAGCTGGAAGCATCTTGCCACCCATAGAAGGATTTCTGAAGGAGCTGAAAGCACCAAATTAACTAAACACAATAAAATAAAAGAGACAACTTTTTCTGAGTTATTATAACATGTCTGGCTCTCAAACTCGACAGAACTTCTGAAATAAAAGCAGGTGAATTATTATTTTTCCTGCTCACAGAAAAGTTTATTTAAAAAGGCACTGGAGTTAGAGTTTCAAGAAAGGAAAATGGTTCGTGTTTTTCTTATCACATCAAAGGGGACGTACACGCCCTTTAACAGAAAGCAATTAGGAGCTGTTCAAAGACAGAGAGAGGCTCCCTGTAGCTAATGGCAGTTGGTTCTGAACCAGGTTAATACACACACCTAGGACCTTTCAGGACAGAGAGAGAGAGAGAGAGAGAAAAGAAATAGTTAATTTAATCACCCCATAAATTAAACCTCAACTGACATTCTCAGGGTCTTTTCTGTTTTCTGTTACTAGGATATTGAAAAATCTCTCATGGAGGAACAGGTATTCAATGAATGTCTTTACACAAAAGAAAAAGGCCTGGATTCCAGCCTTGGAGGGGTTCACAACCACACAGAAGGCTTGGAGAACAATAATCCTGCCCTTCCAGGATATTCACTGAAGTAGACCTCGGGGACCCTGGGCCCAGGACCCCACAGACTTCTTCTGCCTGGTGTCTCTGGATAGGGATAGGACGACAGGGGTGAGAGAGTGCAAACAGCTTCATGAGGTGGGAGAGTGAAGAGCGACGGGGAGGAGATGAGTGCAAAAGGACCCAGAGCCTCAGGAACATTTCTCCACACCTCCCCTGAACAGCTGTGGCACGGAGCAGTCTTCTCTCTTGGAATGCAAATGCAGCATTCACAGCCAATCCGGTCTTCGGAGTTAATTAACGTTTAGACGGTCATTTTTTTGGTTGGGGGAAGAGAAAAGGAAGAGAAAGAGGAAAAGGAATTGTCTTTGAATTAAGAGGAGGGAGACATAGAGTAATCATAACCATAATGGACATGACGACTTGTAGGGATGTTTCTGAAGTGCCGGGTCTGGGCGAAGTAAGGGCTTTCTATTCTTATTCCCTAAACTTCCGGTTAGGTAAACCTCCCCTAGCTGACACTCCCTCAGTTTCCTAAAATCTTTTAGTCATCTCTCCCGAGGGCATTGGATGTTTTTCCTACCTTAAACACCCACTCCTGCTAAGGGCCACCTGTGTCAGACAGGCACAGCACCCAGGGTGAAATTGCAAGGTTCCCAGTTAAAACAGGGTTAGGGAAGAAAGCTCTGGATTCCTCTATGGTATAATACACGGGCTTTCATACCTTCAACAGTCAGAGCCTTCCTTAACCGGGATCCCCATTCAGCCGCTCACAGCTGTGTGACCTTGGGCAACCCTCCACACCTCAGTTTCACCATCTATGAAATGGGTGTAATGACGGTATCCAGCCCTAAGTGTCATTGTGAGAACCAGATACAATATGTATAATAAATAAAGGCTGGCCATTGTTTTTGTGCTTGTTTTCAGGTTATCTGTTAAGAAACTGCCAACAGCGCTTCAGCCTGGAACTGGATTACTTAATATGTGTCTAGAAATATATTAAAAATCAGTGATTGTTCGGAAAATTTATCTCACCAATATCATGACTTACCCACTACAGGAACTTCTAAAAGCTTGATGTTATTTTTACATATGAAATTCGAAACTCTTGGACCCATCTTGTCTCCTCAGAATAGCCTTAGGATTCCACGAGAAAAGTAACAGTGTTTCCCCTGCCCCCCCCCCAATCTCCCACAGTGAGCGTTCAACATACAGTATATCAAACAAGCAGGTAAGGACAAGTACTAATTTCAGGTGTAAACAGAACGCCTGACTGGGCTAATTTGGGTCGTTCATTTTTCCCCCAGACAAAGGTAGATTTTCAAGCCAAACGGTACATAACAGTGTCTACAAATGTAAAATGTCTGCTCTCTGCATGTAATTACATTAGTTTCTGCACTTGTTTGTGTGTTCCTCTGTTTTTCTCACCCATTCTAGCCAAAGATCTGTCTTAATTTTATTGGACTTTGCAAAGAACAAGGATTTGATAGAGTTGTTGTTTTTGGTTGTTTCTGACTTATGTCAAAATTTTCTGCTTTTCAGTTTGCTAAATTCCTTCTTCCATTTATATTGGTAGATAATATCCACATTTATATCGCTGGAAGGTATATTGAGAATCCCACTTGGTGCGGAGTGGAAACCAGGGAGCTAAAACTTAAGAAAGAAAAATACACTTCTCAGATGATTTCACCCCTTAACAGAAATGAGGGGTTTTTTTGGTGGTGGTGGGGGGAGTGGTTTGTTTGGCTTTAAGATTTTACTTTTTTTACAAGAAGAATGTATTCAGGTATAGCTTGAAGAATGAAAAATACGAAGAAAACACTCCAAGATTCCCTAAGCATCCGCGGTGGCGTGGGCTCACCTGCCGGGTCCAGAGGACAGGAAGCAGGGAGGGGGCTGAGCGGGAGTGCAGAGAGGGCGGTGGGCGGGACCAGGGCGACTCTGTGGCTCTGTCTCCGGTCGCCTGGTTCTCTGCCGTTTTGTCTCTCCACCCACGAATTTCACCCAGGTGTGCAAGGACTTGCACCTCGCAATGCGCTGCAGGGGCCGCGATGACGGTGTAAAGGTTGGGGTGCACAGCCTGGCAGGAGGAAGGAAGGAGAGAAAGAGATAGGGAGGGAGGGAGAAGTTGGGGGGGGAAGGGAGAGAGAGAGAGAGAGAGAGAGAGAGAGAGAGAGAATCACGTGATTTTCTGGAACGCAGACTAGCTTCTTTATTTTGATTCTCTAGCAAACTCACTGTCTCCAAAATGCGTTGAGTGCACGGAAAGAGTAAAGTCACGTTCCACTGGAAAGGGTCACTTCTTCGGTTCACACGAACTTATTCTTTGATCCTCCCTCCTTGCTCTGAAGATTTACTCCCCTTTCAAATCAAATAATTTGTTTCTCATTCTGAGAAAAGCTTTCTAGATGTGATTTGCCTTTTGAAAGAGCGACTTTGAAGTCTTTCTCGGGCACATCCTTTCTTAAAGGGATATGGAAAGAGGAGACGGGCCTGCGGGGAGCTTGTTTTAAAAAAGTCACTTTCCGAATACCCTGTCTTTCCATTAAAGACTCTTGAACTGAAACCTGCTGGCTGCCAAGGAGACAATGCCAAATGCAGCCCCCCCCCCGGGGGGCTGGAACACCCCTGCCCCCGAGGGGAGCACCCAAACTTGTCTCTTTGGACCCAGGAGCCTGGTGAAGGTAAAGGTGTGCAGAGCCGAAAGGAAGCTGTGTTTTCATTTTTGAGCAAAGCCACTTCCGTGGGAGGGCTCTTGGCTCTGAATTAGCAAGGATTGCCAAATGCATTTAGTTCTCGTCTCCCAGGACTCGAGGGCAGGGACCGCTGAAATGCGGGCTTGTCTGTTTCCTGGGATGGTTCGATTTCAGGCTCCGGGGCTGCGAGTATTTACTACCTTCGGCCGGGGTTGGAGCAGCTCGCTGGACGGGGCCGGCGAGCACCTGCCCCACAGTGGCCCAACACGCTGACAACCAAGTCAAGCCTCTCAGTGCGGAATGAGATGTGTGCACACAAAGTGACCTTTAATTGTGTCTTAGAAACTCATGTCAGATCAACATGTGGTTTCACTTATTGAGCAGAGGTGATTACATTTCAAGCTGTTTTGTGTTAGTTTTCAGCATTTAAATAAAGCATTTTCTCTGTCATATATTTGATGTGGCTCAAAGAAGCTCGCTGCTTTTTTTTCCCTTCCCCTCATAGATTTTATTGTTTGATTAGTTCTTTTGTCAAGTGAGATCAAAGATGGCTTTCCTTTCTTCAGGAGAGATCTTTTCTTAAATCAATAGAATGGATTCCATGGTAAAGAGGAATTTTAAAGATTTTTGAAAAGGGAAAAGATTTCCACGGGAGGGAAGAAAAGATGGTTTTATGGCTGCATTATATTTATCTGTCAGAGAGTTGGATGAAAGTAAATACTAGGAGCTCCTGGCCGGCTCAGTCAGAGCATGTGACTCTTTTTTTTTTTTTTTTAAGATTTTTTATTATTTATTTGACAGAGATAGAGACAGCCAGCAAGAGAGGGAACACAAGCAGGGGGAGTGGGAGAGGAAGAAGCAGGCTCATAGCGGAGGAGCCTGACGTGGGGCTCGATCCCACAACGCCGGGATCACGCCCTGAGCCGAAGGCAGACGCTTAACCGCTGTGCCACCCAGGCGCCCCAGAGCATGTGACTCTTGATCTCAGGGTGGTGAGTTCGAGCCCCACAGTGGGGGTAGAGATTACGTTAAAAAAATTTTTTTTAAAGATTTTATTTATTTATTTGACAGAGATAGAGACAGCCAGGGAGAAAGGGAACACAAGCAGGGGGAGTGGGAGAGGAAGAAGCAGGCTCATAGCGGAGGATATTGATGTGGGGCTCGATCCCATAATGCCGGGATCACGCCCTGAGCCGAAGGCAGACGCTTAACCGCTGTGCCACCCAGGCGCCCCTAAAAAAAATTTTTTTAAAGAAAAAGTAAGTACTATGGCATGCTGAACTTTGGATTTACTATAGAAAGGCTTTTACAATCTTAGCTGGCAGGCATATTATGGAAAATATCCCCTTCACATTTTGTGATCTGGGAATATCAGGGAGCTACCCACCCATCTCCACTCCTGGCTTTGCTATGGAGCCGATGCTGGCCTGCTGGCCTTTGTGCATGCTGTTCCAGCCACCTGGAATGTCCTTTCCATGTCTCTGCTGGATACTCCTTCCTATACATCAAGAGAAAACCCGGCAGTTTCCAGAAAACATCTGTATTTTAGCTCCTTCTACCAAGGACCGACCATGTTACGTTGAAATTACGTGTTTACTTGTGGACCTGCTACTCCTTAGGGGCAGGAAACATGCTCTTCACCTTTTTAAAAAAATATATTTTATTAATTTATTTATTTGGGGGGGAGGAGAGGGAGAGGGACAGGCAGACCCCGTGCTGAACACTGAGCCCAACGCGGGACTCGATCCCATGACCCCGAGATCATGATCTGAGCCAAAATCAAGAGTTGGACACTCAACCAACTGAGCCACCCAAGTGCCAGGTGTCCTTGTCCTTTGCTCCTCTCTCCTCCTTGTGCTTGTTGGAACTCAACACACATACCTGTCGATCTGAATGGGACAAAGACAGAATTGGGGTCAGCATTCACTTTGCTAGTAAAGAAAAGATGATTAGGATTATATGGGGAGTATCTGGCAGTCACACAGTAAATACCACGTGTCAGATATCACAAATATAATACGCAGGTGCCCCTCGACAGCACTTACTATGATCCTCCAACAGTGAGTATTTTTCTCATTTACTGTATTAATCCACCTTTTTAGCTTAAAATGTCTGCTCCATGAGGGCAGGAGTTTTTGTCTCGTTTTCTTCACTGCTCTATTCCCAGCATTTGGAACAACACCTGAGACATGGCCGTTGGTCCAAATTATTTATTGAACGAAGGAAGCAATCTCGACATCATTTTGCCCACTTCCAGGCATGATGATGAAGGGGGAACTGAGATAGTCATCCAAGTAGTTCAAACCAGAGATTACTAAGTCAGTCCTGGGGATGCGGTGACTCTAGCTAATAATACCATATTGCATATTTGAACGTTGCTGAGAGTAGATCCGAGTAGATTCAAGAAGCCTGCGACACAAGAAAGAAAAATTTGTAACCGTGTGTGGTGACAGATGTTAACTAGACTTAATTGTGTTCGTTTCACAATATGTACAAATACCGAATCACGATATTGTATATCTGAAATTAATATCATGTAATAGGCCAATTATATCTCAATTCTTTTTTTTTTTAAGATTTTATTTATTTATGTGACAGAGAGACAGCCAGCGAGAGAGGGAACACAAGCAGGGGGAGTGGGAGAGGAAGAAGCAGGCTCCCAGCGGAGGAGCCTGATATGGGGCTCGATCCCAGGACTCTGGGATCACGCCCTGAGCCAAAGGCAGACGCTCAACGACTGAGCCACCCAGGCGCCCCATATCTCAATTCTTTTTTAAAAAGCTTACTTTCTTTTGAGTTAGCTTTCAAGGGGCCGCAGGTATGTGGGGGGGTGGTTACAAGTTGCCAGTTGCGCTGAGTGTGAGTTTGGCTTCAGGCTACCCCGTAGTACTGCACGTGGTTGATGCCTCTTCAGTGCTCAAAACACTATATTCTTTGTTTATTCAAAAAATTAGGGGCGCCTGGCTGGCTCAGTCAGTCAACTGTGCGACTCTTGATCTCGAAGTTGTGGGTTCGAGCCCCACGTTGAGTGGAGAGATTACTTAAAAAATCTTTAAAAAAAACCCCAAAACCCAGGTAATTGCCTGAAAAAAAAAAAACTATCAGGAAAATGAGTTATTTGGTATCCTAAAGTATCGCCAAGACCACATTTAAAAATTCTTCTTTTGGGGCGCCTGGGTGGCACAGTGGTTAAGCGTCTGCCTTCGGCTCAGGGCGTGATCCCGGTGTTCAGGGATCAAGCCCCGCATCAGGCTCCTCTGATGGGAGCCTGCTTCTTCCTCTCCCACTCCCCCTGCTTGTGTTCCCTCTCTCACTGGCTGCCTCTATCTCTGTCGAATAAATAAATAAAAAATCTTTAAAAAAATAAAAATAAATAAATAAATAAAAATTCTTCTTTTGCTCTCATTTTGTCCCACAGTCTTCAAAGTGTAGATGCTTAGAATTTTCTAGACTTAACCTTAGCCAAGAAAGGTCAAAAAGTCAGAGCGTTCAGTGTGTAGAACACATGCTCCACAACTCCAAGAACCAGGTAGGTTGTTTTCTCTGCTGCACCCCACACGCCCTGGCAGAGTGCCCGGCACACAGTAGGCCATCAAGACCTGGGTTGATGGGGGCGCCGGGCTGGCTCAGTCGCTGAAGCCTGAGACTCTTGATCTTGTGGGATTGTGAGTTTGAGCCCCGCGTTGGACATAAAGATTACCTAAAATAAAATCTTAAAGGGGTGCCTGGGTGGCTCAATAGGTTAAGTGTCTGCCTTCAGGTCAGATCATGATCTCAGGGTCCTAGGATCAAGCCCTGCATCAGGCTTTCTGCTTAGTGGGGAGTCTTAAATAAATAAACACAATCTTAAAAAAAAAAACTTAACAACAACAACAACTGTGTTGATGAATGAATGAATAAGTGAATAAAGGAATAGTCTATCTCAGCGACTGTTGTGTAGGTTGAACTCTAGGCACCATTTGAGATCATGAACAGCTGTGGAAGAAATTTCCCCTGCCTTTACAAAGTAGTGGTTGAATGGCTAACCATTTAATTTGAACGTCTAGGTGGCCACTTGTATGCCCAATTAAAAGTTTCCAACCACAGTTTTGCTTGTGTACATATTACCCCTGTAATTAGCCATGTGTGTAAAATACACTGGGTTTTCTGTAATAGAAGAAACAACAAGGAAATACATATACCTATGGGAGAGAGGTGAACATTAAAAAAAAAAAATCCCGGGAGTGAAAAACAACAGAAAAAAAAAATATTTTTTTTAAACAACAGAAAAAAATTAATGCAAAAATTCGTGCAATTAGATAATGTTCCCCCCTTAGAGCACAAAGCCTCTGAGAGAGTATCTAGGCCTTGGCAAAAAAAAAAAAAAAATTAAGGCCCATAGGCCAATGCAAAGTCTGGCCATCTAAATATCTTTACTCAATATATTGGTTAGCTTTTTCTGTGTAATGAACTGCACCAAGATGTGGTAACTTAAAGCAAACAACTGTTCAAAAAAAATTATTTTAATTTTTAATGATTAAAAAAAATTTTTTTAGGGCAGTTTTGAGTTCAGAGCAAAATTGAAAGGAAGTTCTAGAGTATTCTGTGTATTCCCTGCTTACACACTGTATATGCTCGCCCCAACCTATACACAGCCTTTCCCCAACCATTTATTCTCTAGGTCATATTTTCTAGATTAAGCCAGACGGGCTAATCGCTGTTGGACTCTCTCGTGTATCTGCGCCAGCTGCTGGATGATGAAGGATGGCCTTCCTCAGGTGACTGCTGGCTATCCAGGTGGATAGTCGAGCAGCCCTCATCGGGGAGGGCTTGTCTCTGTTCCACATGGTCCCTCCAGTACTGTAGCCCAAAGTTCCTCACCTGATGATCTCAAAGTCCCAAAGGGCAATAAGAGTGCAATGTACAAAGTGCCCTGAGGCCTGGACTCAGGGCCTGTGCCTATCACCAGGGCTTGAAGATACTGCTAACCAAGGTTTGCCACCGGGGAAAACTGGTTTAGGCAAAACTAAAATAACAGAATCAGTAAATCAACCGAATCTGGCAGACATCAATCACCGGAGGTAAACACAGGAGAGAGGATAGGATCACGAGATCTAGCCAAGCGCAATTAGCATACAATCGTTGGGCCATACTTACACTAAAACATGATTTGTTGATCAGCATACAATAGTTGGGCCATACTTACACTAAAACATGATTTGTTCTTTATCTGAAAGTCAAATTTAGATGAAAGCCCAAGGTCTTATTATTTTCATATAAGAAGCAAATAGAAATGGAAGTTTTAGTATTTTCCTTTGCCACCCAGTGGCTCACCTGGCACTGACCACCCTCTCCATTTTGGAGACACCCCATACTCTGAGCTTTTAGGAGTAAGAATCACTTCTTACTAGGTTTTGTATCCCCAGGGCTAATTGTGAGCTTCTTATAGACCATAGGACGGTGAGTAAATGTTCTGTTTCTCAGTTTCCTCATCTGTGAAATAAGGCTAATGATAGTACCCACCTCACAAGCCATGTGAGGGTCATATGTAGAGGACATGCAAGACGCTTGGAGTGTCAGACATGTGGTGGGCTCTCGGTACATGTTATTTATTTATTATTATTATTGATCTCATTGTTATTGGCAATCATAGTTGGTCAAATCCTACTATGAAAAAACTGTTAAACTAAACAGTTTTTTAAATTTTATTTTTTTCCGTTTTTTAAAATTTAAATTCAGTTAATTAACATATAATGTATTATTGGTTTCAGTGGTAGAGGTCAGTGATTCATCAGTCTTATATAACACCCAGTGCTCATTATATCACGTGCCCTCCTTAATGCCCATCACCTAGTTACCCCACCCCCCACCCCCAGCACTCTTCACTTTGTTTCCTATGATTAAGAGTCTCTTATGGTTTGTCTCCCTCTCTGATTTTGTCTCATTTTATTTTTTCCTCTCTTCCCCTATGATCCTCTGTTTTACTAAACAGTTTTTAAAAAAAGGAATCTTAAAATTATTTTCATTTTCAAACTCCACACACACATTTTTTTTTTTAATATCTCATGCTACCAAAAGTGCATGTAATTGGTGTTCTCACAACTGCAGGACTTTACCTGCACTTCAGTTTAGCATTACAGTGGAGATCCTGGGGGCCCCTGGCTGGCTCCGGACAGTAGAGGCTGCGACTCTTGATTGTGAGTTCGAGCCCCACATTGGGTGTGGAGATTACTTAAAAACAAAATCTTAAAAAATAAATAAATAAATAAAATGAAGATCCTGGAGCATTTTCATGCATATACAATTCTGCATACACACCCCAGTCTTGGGAAAATATATTAGACGTTTTAAATTTGTATAAAGGGGTATGTCCCAGCTCCTGGGAGGTGTTGGGGATTGGCATATGACAATAATAATAGCAATAACATCATACTGATACCTGAGTGGAGGTCACTGACTGTGTGACCTCGTGCCTGTCACTCAGGCCCCTAGAGCCTTGGTTTTCACATCCTACCTTCCTCTACGACTTACAAGCTACATGAACACTGTGTGAGCAAACCCATTATTTTAAATTCCAATATGCTACTCACACATTACCAATTATGCCTAGGAAGCACTTGCTTCTTTGTGGCTGGAGAGTATAAATCCATTTTCAGACTTAAAAAGGATACATTAAAATTATTTTCATGTTTATGGTCGAAATCAAACACCTTCCTTAATTTTAAATTCCAGGCTCTTTTAAACACGATGTTTTGAGGACAGTCGCCGTGTTTGAGTGAGGATTGTGGAACCTTGCCTTTGTGGGCCGAACATAGTACTAACGATCTGGGACACAGCACCTAGGTTCTAAGAGATACTCAAGATATAGGGGCACTTCTCCGGCTCTGTCGGTGGAGCATGGACTCTTGATCTTGGGGTGTGCGTTCGAGCCCCCTCATTGGGCATAGAGAGCACTTTAAAAAAAAAAAAGATACAGTTGTTGATCAAAGGATAAAATGAATGAATGAGTGAATTAATGAATTCATGGCTGCGTTATGTTGGAGAAGATCCTGTCTATGTTTGGGGGCTTACTTCACTATGACAGGTCGTTATAAACCTGAGCTCCATTCGGAGTTGGTTCCTCCGTGTCCTTCATCTGTGAGACTGAAGTCCAGTCGAGCCGGGAGAACCACTCCCTTCCATAAAGCCTCTAGCACAAAACACAAGCATCGTGAGAGCTGGCCCGTGAGCTTGAGCTCCTCCGCGGGGCTCCGGGCTCTGTTCATTCCAATTTTTTCTGGTTATGTCTTGGATCCGCTGATCTGGGTTCTAATGTTTCCCTCACTCTTGACTCCTGAGTCAGTTTGAGTGACTTGGTTTAACTGTTCCAGACCTTCGTCTTTTCATCTGTAACCTGAGGGAGCCAACAGAGCCCATCTCCCTGACTTAATGTAATTATAAGAATTAGAAGAATGCTTGTGCTTGCATAATATTTATTGGTATTTGCTAAATGTCGGGCACAATCTTGTCCCTCACCATCGCCCCCAAAATCCATCGAGGTAGGTAAATTACGTCATAAAAATATATCCCACCCAATGCAATAAATCTATTTCACTGTGAATGATGTATGTGTGTATGTATATACTTTTACAAACATTTTCCCTTTTTCTGGATTGACCCTTATGCAAAAGTCTGTGTACATCCCTGGTCTGGGGTATAGTGGGATGGAGAAATAAAATGGTGGTGGATCAGTAGGAAATAGTAGTCGAATATACAAAGGAAGGCTTTTTTTTTTTAAGCAAGGATGACTCACTTTTTTTTTTTTTAAGATTTTATTTATTTATTTGAGAGAGAGATAGAGAGGCCGGCAGAGGGAGAGGGAGAAGCATGTTCCCCACTGAGCAGAGAGCCTGGCATGGGATTCGATCCCAAAACCCTGGGATCATGACTTGAGCCCAAGGTAGACGCTTAACCAACTGAGGCACCCAGGCACCCCTGACTCACACATGATTATCCTTTTGAAGAACTTACTTGTTCTTTGGAGAAGGACTAGTTCCGTGGTCAAGGCATTCAGGAGACCCAGTCTCCTTCCTTGGAAAATCCACAGCGCATTTCCTATGCCAGTTTGACCACAGAAATTGGTGGTGTTGTCGTGTCTTCTATCCTCATGAACATTGTGGAACATGGTCTGGAAATCTCTAGCATACTGCCCTGCCTGCAGGCACTCACGCAAACTATGGGCATCAGAACCCAAAGGTACCTTCCTGCAAGTTGGGGGTTACACGCCAGGTGGGGAGGCAAGGCTGGCGAATGACCGTCTCACTAATTTTCAACTGATTCTTGTGGTTGGGTGCAGAGTTGGCTTTAAAGGCTGACACAACGGCAGAAGACCTGGTGAATAGCAACTACTGCTAGGGGAAAAAAAGAGGTGCTGTTTGCAGGATGACAGGAAGCCCCAAAGGCTCTCGTCCTTGTAGTGCGCTCCCCCGCCCCCAGGGTAAGGCTGTGTTGCACCAGGGGGAGGTGCCGTGGTGATCGTCTGTGGGACCCTGTGGTGCCTGTTTGTATAGTAAGTGTGAACTGTTCTAACCTCAGGAAATCGCAACCAGGGTGATCACTCAATTTGGGGTCAACACTATTATTTAATTGAGAAAGTTGTTTATTCAGCTTTCATATTTATACTTCTTTGCTTTTTCTCATTCTCACTCTGCACTAAGTTGTCTCTCCACTTAACGCATGCCTAATTCTTTGGAAAAAAAGATTTCTATTGTTGTTTAAACCACCTGTGTGCAGCTTTTTTTTTTTTTTTAAGATTTTATTTATTTATTTGTCAGAGAGAGAGACCGCACAAGCAGGGGGAGCAGCAGGCAGAGGGAGAGGGAGAAGCAGGCTCCCTACTGAGCAGGGAGCCTGAGCCATCAGGTCTGGGGCTTGACCCCAGCACCCTGGGATCCTGACCTCAGCCAAAGGCAGGCGCTTAACTGACTGAGCCACCCAGGAGCCCCTACAACGTGTGTGCTGCTTTAAAGAAAAGTACAACCAGAGTAAAAATCATGAAGATTCCACCACACAGAAAAGGGCACTCTCAACATCTTATGAATGTCATTCTTGACTTTTCTGGCACGCACAGTAATTTTACATGAATTCTGTGCTGTATGTCCTAGACCTTTTTTTTTTTTTTTTTGCAATAATAAACATAGATAGACATTACTTTTGTTAGTGGCCCAAAATATTCCACTGTGTGGCTTTGTTGTAGTTTATGTTACCCTCTGACTGCTTTTGAGGGACCTTCTGGTTGTTTGCAACTTGTAATTATTCCAAATTGAGCCTTGTTCAAACACAAGCTTTGCACACTTGAGAGACGTTTTCCTTAAGGTAAACCTCTAAAGGCAAGATATCTGTATCGAAGCATACCTGTATCTTATATTTGCCTCCATATTGCCAAATTGCCTTCCAGAAAGGTTACACCAAATGACCCCCGTTCCAAATGTGCAAGAAATTGCTTCTTTTGATACCTGGAATTTTTAAACCATTTATAAGACCACTCTCGATCTCTGCTTTACTGTATGACTATCTCTAGGGAAAAAGATTAGTTCTGTTGTAAAGTGGATCACTTCCAAGGGGAAAAAAAACGCCTACGATACAGAAACCAGTTAATTTTCCATTTTGTCCATCTAATGCCAAAAGATAAGCGTGAACGTCCCTTTCAGGGAATTGCTAGTGTTTCAAGTAGCACAGAGATCAAATCTGCGCTCAGTATTTTAACACAAACACAAATGAGGCAAAGTTGCCTCTTTTCCAAGATTCCCAAGGCTTGGGAAATCCTAACTGAGTGTCTTTAAATAGATACGAATCTATTAAGTCAAAGATTGATTTATTTTATGGACAATGAGCAACTTTCTAATGCAAGAGTGGATACCATCTTCTAAGCCTGCTTTACATAACCTTTCTGGAATTATCGACTGGGTATGTCCAAAAGAACGGGTTTCTGATGCTGGGTTTCCCTTCAGACAAAAGCACTCCATACAATGCCTCGTTCCTGACATCTAGTAAATATTCAATAAAACTAGTTGAATGGATACAGGGCATATGGCAAAGTTAAGAAATCAAGTGTCCACCCTATCAGTCAGAATGTACCTAATCAGTCAGAGTTATCAGTCAGAGTTAATAGTCAGGAGCTATTAATAGGTAACCGAAGCTCTGAGCAATCCTTCCTGGATTCTCCTGTTTTCCAGAAGTAGCGACAGCAAACCGGTGGACAGGGTTTTATTGTTTTTTGTGGGGTGTGTGTGTGTGTGTGTGTCTGTTTTCCATTCAGGTGGCATTTAAACATTTCAAAATAGTTGCCAACATTTCTCAAGTCACCTTTACATAAAAGTCTGGATTTCTGGTTTTTCTCAACAAAACGCGAGCGCTGGCCACACCAAGTCTGAACACGCAGCCCCACGGCCATAGGGGGCCAGGGGTGAGGGATGGCGGCCCCTCCTCCAGACTGCCGCAGTCCCCACCCGGCTGCCCCGCTCACCTCTCTACCTGCCTGGTTTCTAGATGCAGCTTGATTTTGCCACACCTTTTTTTTTTTTTTTCCTTTAAGTTGGAATGTGTTCCTTGGAGATCTTCTTATCTTAGATTATTACCCCCATTCAAAGAAATTTACTTGCTTTCTCTCCCCCTGATTTTTAAAAGATTGTGCTACTTCTGAGCTTTCTTCGATGGCTTGTATTTTGTCTTTGTCTTCACCAGACTAGCGGGGACAACTCTCCAGAGAGACCATCTCTCAGCAAACTCTCTACTGTAGGTTGGTGACAATCAAAGACATTGGAATACTTTCTCCCGGGCACGTGGAGTGGGGGAGGGGAGAGTCTGAGCACTGAAAAGACACAAGATTATGGAGGGTACTGCTCAATGTTCCTGCTCTCGGCCAATCCTGGTTGTCAGACTAACCCCAGCAAGACATTTACTTGAAATATTTATTTTTGGGGTGGGGGGAGGTGGGAATCTTGATTCTACTCTGCTTTGAGTGGAAAAAAACAAAACTGTTGACTCTCTATTATCTAATTAGACATCAAAATCCAGAGACACGTTCTTAATATTTTGCTATCAGAAAAGCAGACATTTTAGACATCGCAGATCACATACAAGATAAACACATTGCCCATCCCCCACCTCCCCTAAATAACCCAAGAATAAATGCCCAACTTCTATTACCATACCAATTTGTAGATAGTCTAAATCGACTTTATTTTTTCCTCCAACAGGAGGTGTTTGGTGTCAATGTATATTTTTTCTCCCAAAATGCTTCTTGTCCTCAAACTATTAATTTTGTTTTTATGAATAATACAGTACACCCCGGTTATTACTTAGTTTGATTGTATGCTAGCCTCATGCTCTGCATTTTAATTTAAGTGTAACTGCTCAGAAAAAATGCAAATCTCTTCTATTCAAATTCAAAAGAAAATAAATGGATTTTTTATGGCCTAAAGGATCTATTCATTACCAAATCATTTATCTTTTCAGAAGGAACAGTTTATATATCCAATACGCTCTAGTGCTGTCTTTATTTTCTTCATTTTTCTCTCCTTTGATAAATATGCTTGCTCTTTCAAATCTCCCTTGAATCTCTGCCGATAGGGGAGCTTATAGCCGACTGAACAAGAATATAATTAATAGCATCAAGCAGAAAGCAAAGGTTGCATAAGAAAGCTCGAACATATCGGATATTTAAAAAAAATAATAAATCTAAAACTTGGATTGCCATGTTAAAAAAAAAAAAGACAACACCCAGAAAGAAAGATACACGCCTGGCCTTATCAAAGTAAAATGACATAAAGGGGAGGGAAAAGACAGAAGTCCGTGTCTCTTTCACAGACTCGCTTTTCGTGAGTCCTGTTGCTGATAGCCTTAAGAGCTGGGAGCATGCATGTTCTCATCATGAGCTCTGATTTTGCTTCTAACATGATCTGCTATTAGAAGTTTGGCATTTCGAGTGCCAGCCTGTATTTTTTTTTTTTATTGAACACCGATTTACGTTTATATGTTGATTAGAGAGAAACCAGTGTAGAGAGCTTTGCTGCTGGGAGGTGGGGCGGGGGAGTGGAACACGCAGACAGCTGTGATACACAAACAATTTCCGCTAAATACCTTTCATCCTCGCAGCTCCAAAGGGCTCGAACAGCTTCCTCCTGATTTAGGAAGGCCCTTCAGTGAGAAATAGTAAGGGCAGGTGTGAGTTTGTGGCCTTTTTCTTTTCTTAGACATTTGCCTTTCTCTGGCATACCGTGCTTTAAAAATCATATGACTGCGTTAAAGTTACGCAGAACGTTGACTTTCCCCGTTCATGTTTTATGTATTCAATCGGATTTCAGGGCAAACTGAATGGATTTCTTTGTTCGGACTAGATTAAGTCCAGATAGATAATCTAGTTTAGTTATGGCTACATTGTTCAAATAATGCTACTTACAGTGCTTACAGCACAATGGCAGATTTCAGCGTTCATTCGGAAGAGGGAAAACTCATCTGCCGAGCTCAAAAATGTGTCGTCAGTCTAACTTGCTCCCCGAAGGCCAATTTAAAGACTGGTTTTCAAAGAATTGTTTACCTTGAAATTCTTAAACACCCAGCCGTGCTTCCACACACGCAGCCTGGGTTGGGGATCCCAAGTAATCCTGGGGAAGGGAGGGTTTGACTCAGGGTCTTTTTGACTGAAGGCTTCCCAAAATAAAATTTGGGTTTCAAAGAGGTGGAAGAAGGATCTTTGAGGGAGGGACAGGTGGAGCTGGTGCTCGAGGGCCAAAGACACACCATCCAGAAAACATCTGATAACTAACTCTTCCAGAGACAACAATAAATCAGGGCTTTCTGAAGTGCTTCTATTCGGTGCTGTGTGTTTTTTATAAGGAGAAATTCTGGGATTAGGATGGGAAGGGCAATGAGGGGACATACAAGCAAATGTTTACCTAGGCTGCTTCACTTCTTTCTGGATGCTAGCTTGGCTCTTGGCGCCATTTGCCCTCCATTTTGTGATTTATTTGGGAAATTCCTGAGGTGGGAGCCAAGTGATAGATGAAGCTCATGGCACCAGAAACGAAAACAAATAACGCACTGGAATCTATTTAGCAGGTGATAATGCAGAATGCAGGAAAATAGATGGAGGATCGATGTAATCATAATCCTAATCATAAAGGACTTAATCATAAAAAGAAATAACTATTGCCATGCTGACTCCAAAGTGCTAAAAAACTGAATAGATTATTTAGGGAATGTGTGTGGAATTTTTCTGCATAGATCACCTATCACTCAGGGTCTGGGCGACTGGATGAGGTAAATGGACAAAAACAGCTTCTCTTGAGGGAGGAAAGAAAAGGCATGAAAATCACCACACAGGCCAAGGACCACTTTCTTGTTTCATGTGTCAAAAACAGAGAATAGATTATGCTTAAAAAAAAAAATCAGGTGTAAACTACGAATAGAATCCTGGATCAGATTTTAAAATGTTTCCTAGGGATGCCTGGATGGCTCAGTCAGTTAAGCGTCTGCCTTCAGCTCAGGTCATGATCCCGGGATCCTGGTATTGAGGCCCTCCCCGCCCCCCCCCCCCCCCGGGGCCCCCTCCCNCCCCAGGTGGGGCTCCCTGCTCACCGGGGAGCCTGCTGCTCCCTCTCCCTTTGTTTCTCCTTCTCCCTCTGCTCCCCCTGCTTGTGCTCTCTCTCTCTCTCTGTCAGATAAATAAATATAATCTTAAAAAAAGATGTTTCCTATAAGGGACATTAACTGGACAATAGGCAACATTTGAGTAAGACTTTCAAATTAAATAAGGGTACTGTATCGATGCTGATTTCAGGATTTGGACGATTATCCCGTGATTATGTAAGAGAATGTTATTTTTAAACAAACAAACAAAAATACACTAAAGAAAGGAAAAAAAAATTGGGAATGTGGGCAGAGAGCTAACTTTTGCTTGTCACCACATTTCCAGGAATTGTCCCCGACTCTGGAGCTCCTGTGGTTTCACACAAGATAATGATTTTGGAAGAGAAAATCTTCAATTGGTGGGCTGACCTGCTCTCCTGGTTAAGACCCTGGGCAAATTAATTAAGCACTTGCTTTGCCCCTCCATTCCCTCAGCTATAAGACTGGTTTCATAGTAACTCATCCCATCTACAGCTGACCCTTGAACAACAGTGTGTGGGTGCTGATGCCCCCCACAGCCAAAAGTCCATGAATACCTTTTTTTTCCCCGTTAAGTAATCTCTACATTGTTCAATGTGGGGCTCGAACTCACAACCCTGAGATCAAGGGTCGTGTGCTCTCCGGACTGAGCTAGCTAGGCTCCCCATGCATAACTTTTGACTTCCATACAACTTAACTACTAACAGGCTACTGTTGACCAGAAGCCTAACTGGTAACACATGTTTTGTATGTTATATGGATTATATACTATATTTTTACAGTAAAGTAAGCTAGAGAAAAAACGTCATTAAGAAAATCATAAGGAAGAGAAAATACATTTATTAGACTGTACTGTGTGTGTGTATATATATATATATAAATCCGTGTATAAGTGGACCCACACAGTTCAAACCTATGTTATTCAAGGGTTAGCTGTGGTGGCTGCAAGGATTCAAGGAGTAATGTGCACAGAGCATTCATCTGGCCCCTGGCTCAAGGCAGGTATCAGAAGTTGTCTGGTAGATGGTCACGATTATGCTTAACATTATTTCTAGAGCTTCCATTTTGATGAGTTGGCTTTTGTGTGTTTGGTAATAACTTAAAATAGCATGGCTTGCGTGTAAATCCATGTACCTGGAAAATGTTCATATGCTTTAGAAAATACAGTGTTTGGAAGTTGGACTTAATTCTCACCAAGATAAACACCTTTGTAATTACATGGAAGTTATGTTCTTTCCTGGTGGAAAAAGATTTTATGAAAAGCATAATTAACTTGGGCTTGGAGGAATAAAGCTCTATTGGTAATAGTGAGCAACTATTGGTTTGTGTATAAGAAGAAGGGAGGAGGCTCCTGGCTGGCTCAGTCGTTCGAGCCTGTGACTCTTGATCTTGGGGTCGTGAGTTCAAGACCCACCATGGGCGCAGAGCTTACTTACAAAAAAAAGGTGGGGGGGAGGAAGTTGTCCACAAATAGACACTTAATAGTAATGCAGTAACAGCAGCCCGTGTGGGTGTCGTGGAGCCCAGCTTCCAGAACCTTCTGCCGTCATGCTTCTTGAGGAGTGAGTCCTCCAGGTTCTTCTGTAAGTCTCATAGCTTCAGCTAATTTTTCACAATCTAGATTCTGGGGGCACCGAGAAGGGGAAACGAGCATTACAAATATAATTTTAGCTGTTACCTTTTGTCTTCTTTCTTTTGACTAGAAAGGGGTTAGCTGTTCAGAGAAGAAAACTAGGAAGGGTCTACGACCACCAGCATAAAGTAGGGCAGGGACAGGTCTCCACAGCCCTCTGCCCAGAAGTGTCAAGGTTTTCGGCTGTTGGTCGGAAGCAGCGGACACGTTTCCTGAACATCTACTTATCTACTTGCTAATGCACTTTGGTGTCATTTGAGGACAGGAGTATCACCATGTCCCTTTCTGCACCGTGCACATCTCTGTGGGAGCCGTCAACTATACTTGAAGCAATTGGAGTATCAGATGATATGGAAAGGCATGCTCTGAGAGGGACAGATAAGGCCTCCGAGGGGCTGTTCAGCAGGCATAGGGCTGATTGCAAAAGACTGAAAAGGTCAAAAGTGTCAGGAGAACTAATGATATTATCAGCAGTGTCGCTCTTAGGGGCGTGAACTTTAGATCCACCCGCCCTACGAAAAGAGTCCCGATGACCATCGTTTACAAGCCCAGAGACCTTGAGCCAGCTAATTAGGGTTGGGAAGCCTTAGTTTTCTGATCTATAAAATGGGGTGATAATGGCATCTGCCGGGGAGATGACAGAAGAATTAAATAAGAAAATGAATGCACAACACACTCGAGAAAGGACCGCCACTATTTCTATTATTATGGGTTATTTAATAGTTTTGGAGAGTGCATTGGATGGAGGAGGCAGGATGTCACCATTCCCGGTAGGACTCAAGGCTGCAAATGGTGACTCAGGAGGCCTTATTGCATTTGCAGACCTGTGTTTGCTTCGATGAGTTTTTAAACGTTTTTGGAACGAGGCGGGTTCACATACACGTTCAGACATTCGCTGGAAAACTAGGAAAAGCAGGCAACTTTGGGTTCACATTCCCCCACCTGGCAATGATCACAGAGTAACGAAGGCTTGACTTTTTGGTCGGCATGATCTTTGCTAGGATCCATTATCCCTCAGGATCTTTCTCAATTCTTTTGGCATTTGAGTTTCAGACTCTCGAATGAACTTCTGTCTATAATACTTGCATTGAAGGTGATTGATGTTAACTCAGATGAAACTGTATGATTCAACCATCAGAAAGAATGCAATCTTGCCACTTGCAACGACATGGATGGAGCTAGAGAGAATCATGCCAAGTGAAATAAGTCAGTCCGTGAAAGACAAGTACCATATGATTTCACTCATCTGTGGAATTTAGGAAACAAAACAAATGAGCAAAGGAGGGGGGAAGAGAGGCAAACCAAGAAACAGACCTTTAACTATTGAAAGCACACTGATGGTCATCAGAGGGGAGGTGGGTGGGGGGATGGGGGAAACAGGTGCTGGGGACTAAGGAGGGCACTTGTCGGGAGCACAGGGTGAGGTATGGAAGTGTTGAATCATTATATCGTACACCTGAAACTAATATAACACTGTATGTTAACTAACTGGAATTAAAAAAAAAAACTAAAAAAAAAAAAAAACCCGCAGAGGATATCAATGGTAGAATTTTCGGCATCACTAGGAACACATTTTAGGGGGTGCTGAGGATTCTTTAACCAGACAAGGAGCAGAGTTTTTCAAACTCCAGTTATGTATCAGAATCCCCTGGAGGGCTCATTAAAGTGCAGGTCACTGGTCCCCACCCCCGGAGTTTCAGAATCAGTAAGTCTGGGGTGGGACTGAGATTTTGCATTTCTCTCAAGTTCTGGGGTGATGCTGGTAGATCCACACTTGGAGATCCACAGACCTATAAAATGTGTATCTTTACTTCGCTTTCTTTGCAACAACAGTATTTGTTTGCTTTAAAATAAAGTGCATACACCGCGGAAGGTATAGGGTAGGAAGTGGCCATCTATAGTTTTCCTACTAGGTAGTCACGGTCAGTAGTTCATTTCTACCCTTCGAGAAGAATTCAGGAAAGAAGTTAATTTTTTAAAAGTTGCTATTTCTTTATAAACCGGTGTGATAAAGGCCATACCATACAGCTTAAGAGCTGTGAAGTTTTCTTTTTAGATTTTATTTATTTATTTGGCAGAGAAAGAGAGAGAGAGAGCAAAAGCAGGGGGAGTGGCAGGAAGAGGGAGAAGCAGGCTCCCCCCCTGAGCAACTGGGGGCCCCATCCCAAGATCCTGGGATCATGACCTGAGCCAAAGGCAGACACTTCGCTGACTGAGCCACCCAGGCGTCCCTTTATGTTTCTTTTCTAGATCGCCTTGAAGTTATAACCAGTGAAGCAGAAACAACCTGTGAAGGCCTGGGAAAGAGAAAACGAACCCTGGCGTGGACTGAGACTCACGGCGTACTGGCTGCCGTGCGCAGCGATAGTCTGCCAAGATCTCAATTTATTTGCCACAGCAGCTCGGTGTGCAAGGCTTAGCAAGGCAAATGACTTGTGTAAGGTCATACCTCTAGTGACAGTTGAGGTGGGATTTGAACAGAGCAACCTTCATAATCAAGCTACACGTTCCCCTACCCACTACCCGTTCCTCTGCTTACCTGTTCTAGCTGGCATTGACTGATTGTTCATTAGATGCCGGACACCGTGCTGAGCATTGGGGAGTGCAAAGATCTCAGGGATGTAAACCCCGGCGGAGTCCCAGCTCCCTGTTCTTGTGGTCAGGGATTTTCCCTATGGACTGTTTCCCCAGGGAAAGGCAGACACACACGCACACATACACCATTCGGGGCACAATTTCAGGGCTTTCACAGATATCCCCCAAATTTACTTATGAGTCTCCTAGCCTTCCAAGTGAAGGACCCTGGATCTTGTAAAATAATGCCCAAGTTTTGCCCCTGTGGGCTCCCAGAGTGATGTGATTCATGCATGAGGCTTAGCTGAGGTGTGGTTTAGTGTCTTATACTATCTGAGTGAACATTGCAGCTCTGCAGTCTATCTCTAGTATATGGAGGGATTAGACACAGGGCTGGCGTCACGGGTGTGTGTCCTGGGCAGGTGCCCGGGCCCGAGTCCTTAGAAGGGCCCCACATCCGATGCTCTGCTGTTGAGATTCTTAATAATTTCTGAACAAGGGGCCTCACATTTTCATTTCACACCAGTCCCTGTAAATGATGCAGCTGGCCCTTATTAGACATTGTGGCACCCACGAGAGACCCGTCCAGAGGCCCAAACATTTGAAAATAAATGATTACTGGGCAGATTCTAGTTCGTTTCACTGTCACAGGGACGCAAGTGTGATAAGTCCTAGTTTTACCCCCACTTTATAGGTAAGGAAGAGTTTTGCAAATGCACTTAGTCCTTGAAATGGCCAGCGTTGAGTGATTAGGGAGCCTCATTAGTGAGTAATGAGTCTAGAATTTTGCCTATTTGTATAAATTCCCCATCTATTTTAAACACACAAAAAAGTTGACTCTCTGGGGACCTGGCGCAGCTGTACAGATATTTTCTTTCTGAAAACACCGAGCTGTTGTCTCGAATGTTCTAGTGCTCATTCAGGAGGCGTTTTGATCTTGATTCTGCTACTGATCGCATCAGAATCCAGCTCCCAGTAGTAATGGATGTGACTCGAATCTCCCAGATGGAGCTCGCCTGGGTCTGCAGGGAGTTCTCGAGCCCTCCTCCAGATGGCTGTGGTGTGCCTGGTGGGGGCAGGGAGGAGGGGGTGGCCTGTGGTTTCTCACAGCTGGAAGCAGGTGGCCTGTGGGTGAGGATGCTGTCATTGGGGCAGCGCGCTGTGCTTGGGGAGTGCTTCTTACTCATGGCAAGTTCTGTGAGGAAGCTGGCCCAGCAGGCCCCAAGTCAGAAATTCAGATTTCACCTTCAAAGCTATTCGACCCCAAGCCAGTTCACTGCCCGGGTATCTGTGCGTTGCAGAATTGCGAGGATTTAAAAAGAAAATGGATTGCGAACTCAAAACAGAACCGAAAGTTTTCTATTTTTGTACTAAAAAAAAAAAAACTGGTGCCGTTAAATGCTAAAATACTACATTTTCTAATTAGTCTTCTCTAATAAAATCCTTCTCCACCTTTCTCTGTGCCAAATGGCAGACTGTTCCCATAGCTATTTGATTAAGAAGGAAAGAAGTTTTGTGAGACTATATTATTGTATTATTAGAATTAAAATGAAACTTGTCATTCCCTGCTATATTGCGAATGGCGCTTTTGACCTTTCTCATTTTACCGGTTGGTGAGGTCTTTTTCCTTTCTGTGGGAAAACCCTGCGGCCTGCCCTTGCTTCTTCCTTCTTTCCTCCCTCTCTCCCTCCCTCTCTCTTTCTCTCTTTTAAAATAAATCCAACTAGCCTCTCATTTTTGTGTGTTATGAGTGTACTCCATAATTTTGGGCAGGAGCTGGCTTCCTCTCATGAGTAAATCATTAATAATAATAATACACTGCATTTAAAAATATATCTCTTAGGGGCGCCTGGCTGGCTTGGGCTATTAGAGCGTGTGACTCTTAATCTCAGGGGTCATGAGTTTAAGCTTCGTGTTGGGCCCAGAGCTTACTTAAAAAAAAAAATATATATATATATATATATATATATATGTATATTATAATTGAGTTTGATTGCATTAAATAGAACTTGCAGACTGGAAATTGAAATAAATTCCCAAGTGTGTTTTTAAACACCCAAGTACGAGGTTCTGTGACTGGCACTGTGAACATTGAGCCAATGAAAACTCGGGTTGATAAAATGATTCCTTCATTCTTAACATTTATTGAGGTCCTGTGCTAAAAATTTTGTTATTTAAAAAAAAATTAAAAAAAACAACTCTATGCCCAAAATGGAGTTTCAACTCACGACCCAGAGATCAAGAGTCGAATGCTCTGGGGACTGAGTGAGCCAGGCTATCCCTGTTTAAGAACTTTAATAAATGGATTATTTTATTTAATCCTCACCACCACTCAAGGAGATGATAGTATCATCCTTGTATTATCCATGAGAAAAACCCAGAGAGGTTACATACCTTGTCTGAGGTCACACAGCTATTAAATGGTGGTGCTGGATATAAAGCCAGATCAATCCCACGGGTGGCTGCCTTATTAAGCTCATGTGCTCGGCTTGATGATTACGATTCTTTTTAAAAGTTGACAAATTTAATAATTAGAAAATCAATTTAACTTTTAATTTTTATTTTTTAAAAGACTTTATTTTTTTAGAGCAGTTTCAGATTCACAGCCAAATTAAGTGGAAGGTTGGGAGATCTCCCAGATACCTCTGGACTGTACGGTCTTGCCCACCATCAGTATCCCACACCCGATTGGTTACATTTGTTACAACTGACAAACCTACGTGGACACATCATTGTCATCCAATGTCCATAGCTTACACTGGGGCTCTCTCTTGGTGCTGTACATGCTATGGGTTTGCACAGATGTGTAATGATATGCGTTCACCATTATAGTATCGTGCAGGGTATTTTCACTGCCCTGCAAATCCCCTGTGCTCTGCCTCCTCTCCCTCCACACCACATCTGGTGTTTGCCTTTATTTTATTTTATTATTATTACTTTTTTTAAATAAAAGATTTTTTTTTAAAGTCCTAGTTTTCTGGCTTCTAAAATTTTATACTTGTTGAAATTGAAAAAAGAAATGAACTTTCAAGAAGTAATTGGAAGATGAAATTCAGAATGAGATAAGGAGGAAACAAGTGTTGAGGAAAGTCATGGAAGTGAGCTTGTGTAAGTGTCTTTAGTTAATGGAGGGCGGTTTCTGAAATTAAGAAGTAGTTTATAAATAGGTTACAAAAAGTCTTAAATAGAAACAAGGTTTGGGAAGCAGGAATCCACTGAAGGTAGCATGATTCAATTGGTATTTTAGGGAGAATCACTTAGGGATTTACTGTTGACTGTTTACATATTTACTGTGTGCCAGCCACATAGTAAAATAATTTGGGAAAATAATGATGAGTCAAAACAGACTGATGTCTTTGGTAGGCAGCCTCTAAGATGACTCCAGGGACCCCCAACTCCTGGTATTTGCACCCTTGGGTGTGGGCTGAACCCAGTGACTCAGTTTAAATAAATAGAATATGACAAGGTGAGGGGATGTCATTCCAAAGGTTGGGTCACACAAAGACTGTGACTTCCATCTTGCTTGCCCTCTGTTGCTCCTTCTCGTGTGCGTGCTTGCTCTGAGGGAATCCAGATGCCATATTGGGAGCTGCTCTATGGAGAGGCCCACTTGGCAGGACCTGAGCAAGGTCTCCAGCCAACAGCCAGAGAAGAACTGTGTCCCTCAGTTCAACAGCCTATGAGGAATGAGTCCTGTGAACAACTGTATAAATGGGCTGGAAATGGGTCCTTCCCCAGTCGAGCCTTCACACAAGGCTGCATCCCAAGCCAACATTTTGCACCTTGAGCTAGATGCGTCCACTTAAGCCACATCCAGATTTCTGACTCACTGCAATACCGACCGCAATCATAACCATTTTTGAAGCTACTGTGTTTGGGGATAACTTATTATTCAGCAATGGGTAACTAATACAGTCACTGTCCTCAGGGAACTGACAGCCTAGTGGGGGCAAAAGATGTCCATTACATATCACACCAATTGCTGTGGCCTTGCCGCTGTGCCAGGTGTGGTGGGAGAGAGCTGCATGGACTTACGAGCCTACACCATGGAGAAGCCCTGATGTTGTGTCTGAGGGGCCAGTGATGGCTCTGCCGGGAAATGATGGTGAAGCTGGGATTTGAAGAGGACATCGCATCCACTTGGCACTCTGGGAGGGGAAGAAAAGTTCTGGCAGCAGAACTAAGCAAATGCAAATGTCTCCGGAAAGGAGGAAGCCTGAAGGATGCAGAGGGCTGGAAAGATGCTTGAAGCTACAGCCCAGAAGAAGGGGCTAGAGCCCACAGCATCTCAGGTCAAGTTACGGAGTCTGGGCTTTATTCTCAGGCCAAGGAGAAGGGTTCTAGCAGAGAAGCAGCACGCTCAGATTTTCAATTTTAGAAGTTGACTCAGGCAGTGGAGTAGGGAGAGTGGATTGGACAAGGGCCAGCGTGGAAGCAGAAGACCAGTTGGGGGGCTCCTGCGTTAGTCCGGTCTAAGAAACTAGATTGGATGCAGGCCAGCAGGGAAAGGAAGACGGGAGGACAGTCTTGAGATATTTCTGGGCAGCAAAATTGGTAGGACTTGATGGTTTGGACAAGGGAGGGTGAGGAGGAAGAAGCTGTTGAGAGTGACTCATGATGTTTTTAACACAAGAGAGGTGGGAAGAAGGGAAGATATTCAATTATCTAGGTAAGAGGTCATGAAGACGCCAAGGCAGTGACAGTAGGACTGGCAGAAAGATCCCCAGGGCATCATAGAAAAACAATCAATAGGCTTTAGTAGCTGATTGGCTGTAGGGTGAAGGCCCTGTGGGAAAAGAAAGACTCTAGAAGGACATCAGCCCCAAGTGTTTTTGCTGCCT
This sequence comes from Ailuropoda melanoleuca, assembly GCF_002007445.2. Taxonomy (NCBI): domain Eukaryota; kingdom Metazoa; phylum Chordata; class Mammalia; order Carnivora; family Ursidae; genus Ailuropoda; species Ailuropoda melanoleuca. The sequence goes on along the minus strand of NC_048230.1, from coordinate 53,514,660 downwards.
CTGTCTTGAATATGCAGAGTGTGATTATGAATACATATTATATGAAATACCCTCCAATCTGTCCATTTATACAGACGGGAGCAGGTCTGTGAATGGTTAGAGGAAACAGTACAAAAAGAGAATAATAAAGCTTTTCAAGATCAACAAAGTATGATTATTAAAGCCAAAGGGGAAAAAAAAAACTTTTTAATGGGTCCATTAGACACGCTCTGGGACTTATTGCAGCCACAGAAACTGACCTGGATGTGCTGAATGCTAGAAAACCATGTTCTGCTTGAAGAGGGTTGTGCTGATGCTTAAGTATGGAACTCTTAGTCCCGATATATTTGAACAGAACTGAATGATTTTGATTTGGGGACACTCACTTGCAGCAACTGCAAACGAGATACAGTTCCATGTATAGAGGATCAAAGAATATACATATATGTGTATATACACACACACACATATGTATTCAGTATATGATATACTGATATTTAATATAGCATATCATTATATATATAATGTTATATATGTAATCATATAATATATAATATACATAAAGGGCAGATGTATGTAATATTTTAAATAAATTACATTAATTTATAATTTAGTTTATTATTTAAAATGTATTTAAAATAAGAAATAAAAATTTATTCACTTTTAATTTATGTATAGATGTATTTATAAACGAAGAGTATAATATATAATATATGTAATACGTGAAATATATATACATATCCTCCCTTAATTTATAGTCTTCAAATCTTTAGTAATCATTCAACGCTTTTGACATCTGCCAGCAGGTAAGCGGTATCTCACGGTAGGACACTGCAGCCTGGTGAATATTGTCACCCACCCACACAAGCATTCAATCTGGTCAAGATTAAGAATTTACATTCATGCACAGATCAATTAAGGCATAGAGGCCTCCTGCATTGCAATTCACCCCTCTGCCTTGTTGTGCAAGCTGGTGAGGCTCGTGGATAGTTGGGCAACTTTAATAACAAATAAAGGCCCTTCACCCTGTTTTTGAGACGAGAAAGACAACACAAGACAGGACGGCCACTGCAATCATCTCCCGACTGATCTCTCTGCTTCACTCTTTTTTTTTTTTCTTTTTAAGATTTTATTTATTTATTTGACAGAGAGACAGCCAGCAAGAGAGGGAACACAAGCAGGGGGAGTGGGAGTGGAAGAAGCAGGCTCCCAGTGGAGCAGGGAGCCTGATATGGGGCTCAATCCCAGTACTCTGGGATCACGCCCTGAACCGAAGGCAGACACTTAATGACTGAGCCACTCACGCACCCCTCTCTGCTTCACTCTTGCTCCCACAATCCGTCTCCACAGGGCAGTCAGGGTGTGCTTTTCAGAAGGTAAGTCACATCCTGTCCCTCTGTCTTCAAACCTTCTACATTTGTTTCCCATCTGACTTGAAACAAAATCCTTACAACAGCCTTGGAACCTAGGTGAACCGGACCCCTGACTGCCTCTCTCTTTCCAACTCTTGCCTTGCTCATCCCTTGCTCACGACCAAACCACACCAGCTTTATTTCTAAACCTGTACCATGTCAAACCTGGCCCTGCCACAGGGCCTTTGTAACTGCTGTTCCCTTTGGCAGGAACACACTTTCCCTGGAGTTTCTCGTGGCTGGCTTCTTCTCATTCAAGACTAGATGCCAATGGAATGCCAGTTGAAGGCTCTTTCCTTCTCCTCCAGCCCTGTCTTCCATGATCCTGGATTACCATAGGAGAACTTTGATCATTTTCTGAAATTATCTTATGTATTATGTATCTTAATTATTAATTATATTATGTATGTATTCACTGGTTGTTGGCTGTCTCTCTCGGTTGGGTGCCACCTCCATGAGGTAAGTGTCCTTTTCAGTGTCCTTTATAGCATGTCTCCAGATTCTTTTTTTTTTTTTTAAAGATTTTATTTATTTATTTGACAGAGAGACAGCCAGCAAGAGAGGGAACACAAGCAGGGAGTGGGAGAGGAAGAAGCAGGCTCCCAGCGGAGGAGCCTGATGTGGGGCTCGATCCCAGAACACTGGGATCAAGCCCTGATCTGAAGGCAAACGCTTAAAACGACTGCGCCACCCAGGCGCCCCCAGCATGTCTCCAGATTCTTAGAACACCTGGCACTTTGTAGGTCTCAAATTTTTTTTTTTTTTAATGGATTCATTGAATGGATTGGCTGAAGCCACTCTGAATGCTTCAAGGCTAGTTTTGGGTGCATCATGGTAACCATTCTCCTAGGTAAAACTTTTAACATACTCAAATTCATCACTACAGGCAGAATCCTGCCATATAAACAGAACCCCATGGTGACCGCCAACCTAGCCCATGAGTCAATGGGCTTGGCAGGGCAGCGATTAATTACGCGTTCTAGTGAGGTATGGGATTGGTCATGCAACTTCTCCCAAGGCATAAGTTAGCTATCTTAAAAATAGTTTTATTGAGATATAATTCACGTTCCATACGACTCATCTATTTAAAATACATATACAATTTAATGACTTTTCGTATATTCACAGAATTGTGCAACCGTGACTGCTGTCTAGTTCCAGAACATTTCCATCATCCCCGAAAGAAACCTCTGACTCATTAGCCCTCATTTCCCATTTCCCCCAATCCTACCTCCCTCTAATCCTAGGGAATCCCTAATTTACTTTCCGTCTCTCTGGTTTGCCTATTCTGCACATTTCATACAGACAAAATTATACACTATGTGATCCTTTGTGACTGGCTTCTTTCACTTAGCATAATGTTTTCAAGTTCCATCCATTTGTAACATGTATTCCTACTCGATCCCTTTTTATTGCCAAATATTCTATTTTGTTTATCCATTCATTCATCTGCTGATGGATGTGAGGCTTATTTCCACTTTTTGACTCTTCGGACTTTATGCTTTCAGTCGTCTTGGGTATATACCCAGGAATGGAATTGCCGGGTCATATGGTAACTCTGTGTTTATCCTTTTGAGAAACTGCCAGACCGTTTTCCAAAGGGACTGCACTCTTTTCTAACGGTGCCTGAGCTCTGGAGGGCCCGTCCGCTCGGCCAGCAACACAGCTTCCAAGAGCCAGACACTAGGCCGATGCAGAAGGCTGGCGAGGGCCCGTAAAGGAAGTGGGGATCCCCGCCAGACAAAAACCTGATTGTGGTAATGTGAATGGAGATTTGATGATATAACAAAGTGTTTCCCTGTTTGTGGTCTGGGAGAGGACTTCAGTGGTACAGGGACAAGGCATCAATCACACAGAGTCCCAAAGTGAGAACATAATACCCTTTTCATTGTCTGGTCTGTCCTTATGATTACTCAAAGAAGAAAGTCTCAGTGTGACGCTAATATGTCTTTAACACCTCTCTAACACTTGCAAATCTCCCTTTGGAAATGAGTGCAGGTCCCTGGCTCATCAGAGCCTTCAGCAGGCAATGCTATATGGCTAGAATTTAGCCTATATGTACATAGGCCATATATATGTATATATATATTCTGCCATATGTATCTATGGCTACCTTCTATTTATGGAATATGATACTGATTTTTCATTGATAGCAGTGATGCAGAGTTTCCTTTTAAAAATTTATTTAAAGTGGAAAAATATTTTAAAAATAAGCAATGGTAATAATTTTAGGTGGTCCATAAGGGAATTTAAAAATAGTAAAGGCCCAGGGCACCTGGGTGGCTCAGCCAGTTAAGTGTTTGCCTTTGGCTCAGGTCATGATCCCGGGGTCCTGGGATTGGGCTCCCTGCTTAGCATGGAGCCTGCTTCTCCCTCTTCCTCTGCTGCTTGCTCTCTCTCCAATAAATAAAATCTTAAAAAAAAAAAAAAAAAGCCAGTAAAGCTCTTGGCAGAGTAACAGCTAAGTGTTTTTTTAAAAAATCTCTTTACTGTATGACAATCACAGCTTTAAGATTTTTTTTTTTTGCACCAATCAACTTCATTCAATACTGAAGGAATTGCTCGGGGTCACACAGCTAGGAAGTGGCAAGGCTGTGATAGGTACTCAGTAAGCAGGCAGTCAGTACTTCCTCGCCTGTTATGAAGGTAGCATGTGAATGACGGAAGTTTGGAAAGCCCAAGGTTAGTGACGCGTTTTGGAATGCCACCAGCTCACAGTGACTCTTGCACTGCCTTCTCCCCACCTCCTTCCATGGAGTGGGTCCCAGGCACGCGCTTGGACTGCAGGACCATGCTCGTCCAGCTACTGTCCACGAAACAGCGGCAAGACTGGATTTAGGCAGGGCAAGTCCGACTCTCCCCTGAGAATTTGGAGTTAGCACCGCAAGGGATGTGGTCTCCACAGTGGCACTGAAATATGTCAGCTGGGGACCCTTGACACCTATGTTTTCTGCTGACCGTAGTCAGTCTAGAAAGAGAAGACCGAAAGCATGCAGAGAGACAGAGTGGAGAGGTGGGGTCTCCCTGGATGTCATGTCAGGCTGCCCCCATGCCCTTCATTCTGGACTCCTCGCCTGTTTCTATGATAAATGTCCCTTTAACCTAAGCTAGCTAGAATGGGTTTCTGCCCTTTTTAAATGAAAACAGTTTTTATTTTATTTATTTATTAATTTAAAAAAAAAAGATTTTATTTATTTATTTGACAGAGAGAGAGGCAGCCAGCGAGAGAGGGAACACAAGCAGGGGGAGTGGGAGAGGAAGAAGCAGGCTCCCAGTGGAGGAGCCTGATGTGGGGCTTGATCCCAGAACGCTGGGATCATGCCCTGATCCGAAGGCAAACGCTTAACGACTGAGCCACCCAGGCGCCCCTATTTATTTGTTAATTTTTAAGTAGGCTCCACACCCACCGTGGAGCCCAACAGGGGTCTTGAACTCACCACCCTGAGATCAAGACCTGAGCGGACACCAAGAGGCCCACCCTTAACTGGCTGTGCCAGCCCCATGCCCCTGAAAACAAGTTTTAAAAAGAAATGCAGGGGAAACCGGGTGGCTCAGTTGGTTAAGCGTCTGCCTTAGGCTGGGGTCATGGGCCTGGAGTCCCTCCCGACCCAGTGGGGAGTCTGCTTCTCCCTCTGACCCCTCCCCCACCTCGTGCTCTCTCACTCTCTTTCTCTCAAATAAATAAAAAAAATCTTTATTTTTTTATTTTGATTTTTTAAAGATTTTATTTATTTGACACAGAGAGAGCACAAGAAGGGGGAGCGGCAGAGGGAGAGGGAGAAGCAGGCTCCCTGCTGAGCAGAGAGCCCGATTTGGGGCTCCATCCCAGGACCCTGGGATCATGACCTAAGCTGAAGGCAGACACTTAACCCACGGAGCCACCCAGGCCCTCCAAATAAAATCTTTAAAAAAATTAAAAAAGAAATGCAAAGTATGTGGGAGCAAAAGGGGGAGGGGTACTCAAGGTGTGCAGGAAGAGCTTTCTGGACTGGGGGGAGTATCCTCAAGAGTAGAGTATTCATTCTTTCGTTGATTCATCCCAGTTAGAATATATCGCGCACCCCAGGTGCCTGGAACTCTTCCTGGCCTCGGCCACGCAGGGACAAACATGATAGGAAGGCTTCCATTCGCAGGCAGCTTGTCTCCGCGGTGGTGAACAAGGCTTCTGAAGGTCATGCATGCCTGTGCTTGGGCCTAGGGAGCCCCCTTAGGTTTTTCAGCAAGAAAATGATTTGATCAGGCCTCCGATTCAGAAGAGTGACTCTGGCAGAGAAGACACCGGGCGTAGGAAAACTGGGGAGATTCGAACCTACGATACAATGGTACATCTCGCCAGGGGCCGCGGGGTCGCGCTAAAACGTTTGGAGGGCTTATTCTATGTTGGGCAGTGTACTAAAAATTTTACTTTTACCATCTCGATTGAGCCCCGCAATGCCTCTGTGGGGCAGATACGATGACTGCCTGTATTTCAGATGAATTCTCCAGTTAAAAAAAAAGTCAAAATGGAAATGACAGTCCAGCTGGAACTGAACAATGGGAATAGAGCGCTCCGCACACAAACCCGTGGGAGGACAAAGCCGTATATGGGGGGAAAGGCCCAGCGTTAAGATGCTTTTATTAGGAAATAAAACTTGAAAAGATTGGTAATAAGCATTTTAACTCCAGAAACTTGGAAAGAATAACAAAATAATTTCAAAAAGAATAAAAGACAGGAATGGATAAAGTCAAATGAAAAAACTGATAAAATAGAAACCGAAAATAGCGGGATGGGTGGGGGCAGAGAGGGTGGGATTTGATCATTCCACAGATGAGAAGTTGAAGCTCAAAAAAAGGTTAAATATGGGGCGCCTGGGGGGCTCAGTTGGTTAAGCATCGGGCTCTTGATTTCTGCTCTGGTCATGATCTCAGGGTCCTGAGATCTAGCCTCCCCTAGAGCTCCCCACTCAGTGGGAAGTCTGCTTGTCTCCCTCTGCCTCTCCTCCTGCTCACGGGTGCTCTCTGTCTCTCTCTCTAAAGTAAGTAAATTAAAAGAAAAAAGTTTAAATAACGTGTCCAAATCTGACAGTTAGCAAGGGGCAGAAGAATTGACTCTTGGATCGGGATTTCTTTAGATTCCAGAGCCTGATTCCATTCCCTTCCCTTCCCTCCTTTCCTTAAGATTTCTATTTTTTTTTTTTAAGATTTTATTTATTTATTCGACAGAGATAGAGACAGCCAGCGAGAGAGGGAACACAAGCAGGGGGAGTGGGAGAGGAAGAAGCAGGCTCATAACAGAGGAACCTGATGTGGGGCTCGATCCCATAACGCCGGGATCACACCCTGAGCCGAAGGCAGACGCTCAACCACTGTGCCACCGAGGCGCCCCTGATTTTTTAACTACAGAGGGTTTGACCTGTAAGGGCTCTCAGAGGCTGACCATTCTTCTTCATCTGACAGAAAGTGCCCACTATTTGGCTCTAGGTGGCCCCTTCTGCCAGCCCTACTACGTGATGTGAGTGCTGAGGTGGGGGTCCTGGAGTGGGACATTCACTCTGTTCAGCCAGCCTCACCTGGGGAAGTACCAGGCAATGACCTGAAGGACCACTGACCTCTCTGCACATAAAGGAGCAACCCTGGACTCGGGGGGTGACCATCTGGTTCCGACCGGTTCAGGGCTTTCCCAGTTTTAGCACTAAAATTTCCACGTCCTGGAAAACCCCTCAGTCCTGAGCAAGCTGGGATGGTTGGTCACCTTAGTAGATTGTCCCCAGTGCCTGGGAATTCCAGAACATTCTGATGGTAGAGTCCCTAGAGTCTGAGCCAGTGGTCTTCAAGGGCAGACTAAGCATGAGCATCTGCATACCCAAAGCACCTACTGTGCACGAGCATGCCTCCCCCCAAGCCCCCGCCACTGGCTGATGGAGGGTTTCCTGGGATGTGGCCCCAGACTCTGCATTTCCCCAGGGGGCTTTTAAACTCACTTAAGTTTGGAGGACCAAGCTTCTTAACTTACAGAATTCCAGGCCCGTGATGAGGACTATGGTAGCCGCCACTCTGGTCAGAGATGTGGGTGAGAAGGAGGTCATAGCAAGAAACTGGGCTTTAGGTTTGAACAGGCACCTGACTTCCCATTTGTCCCAGGGCAATAAAGCGAGCACCCCATGCCTCAGGTATAAAATGGGGATAATTAAAGGATATAGTACATGCAACCCCCCAGTAGCCGCGTGATAAATTTTACTTCCCTCTTTTTCAACTGTGATTGAGAATAAGCATGAGAAATGGGCAGAGGAAGCATTTCTGCACATGTAGAAATGGCTTTTCAGAATACGTTCCCTTTATGACCCCAATTTAAAAAATCTCCTATGAAGTGTTTTTCAGAACTTAGCATCTGAAAAATAAAGTCTTTCTCTTCCCTCCCACCCTTTTCCCCGTCCCTGAATTTGTTTTGTTTCCTTCTAGATTTCTCCTCTTTATGGCTTGGCTCTTAGAAATCTCAAAGGCTGAAAATGTAATCCTTTAAAAGCAATCCTTGTGGGGGGGGGTGTGGTGCCTAGATGGCTCAGTCAGTTAAGTGCCTGCCTTTGGTTCAGGTCACGATCCTGGGCTCCTGGGATCGAGCCCCGCGTTGGGCTCCCTGCTCAGCAGGGAGCCTGCTTCTCCCTCTCCCTCTGCCATTTCCTGCCATCTGCCCCCCCACAGCCACTTGTGCTCTCTGGCTCTCTCTCTCTGTCTGTGAGATAGATAGATAGATAGATAGATAGATGATAGATAGGTAGATGATAGATAGATATAGATAGATAGATAGATAGATAGATAGATAGATAGATAGATAGATGATAGATAGATAGATAAATACAACCCGGGGGGGGGGTGCCTGGCTAGCTCAGTTCACACAGCATGTGACTCTTGATCTTGGGGTCATGAGTTCAAGCCCCACATTGGGTGTAGAGATTACTTAAAAAAGAAAATCTTGTCTTTCTTTCTTTTTTTTTTAAGGAAATCTTAAAAAAAACCCAACTCTTAAGTCATCTGTCCTCCTTTTAAGGGACCTCAGTATCTATTGTTCATTTATTGATTTTTATAAACTCTTTATTTTGAAGTAATTATAGTATCACGGAAAGTCGCAAAGACAGTGGAGTGAGCTCCCACAGACCCTTCTTCCAGTTTCCCCTTGGTGACATCTTCCTTACCTAGAGGACGATGTCATAACCAGGCAATTGACAGTGGCACCATATGTGCGCATGAAGTTCCGTGCCTAGACTGTCACGTGTGTAAGCACCACCACGGTCAAGGTTGGGCACTGCTCCACCACCACAAAGATCTCAGGCTTTCCTACCCTCATGATTTCAGTTATACCCACTTGTCACCACGCTAGCCCCCAGCAGCCACTGACCTCTTCTTTGTCTTTATTATCTTGTCATTTTGAGAAGGTCATATACAGGGACGCATACAGGTGACCTTGTGAGGTTGGCTTTTTTTTTTTTTTTTACTCAAGAGAATGTTCTTGAGATTGACCCAAGTTGGTGCGTGTTCCAATAGCTGATTCCTTTTCTGGACGAATTTTCCACGTATTATTATATATAATCTACCCTATTATAAATACCCTACTATATTAACAGTACTGCTTTATGTACGTCCCCACAAACTCACTCTGAACTAAAAGCGAAGCTGTGAACAGGATATTTTACCAAAAAGCTGCTCTTGACTGTGTGCCAGGCAGTGTTCCTGGACTGACTCATTGGATCCTCCAAGCAGTTCTGGGAGCTGGGGGCTATTCCTTATCTCCCTTTGATAGAGAAGGAAAGTGAGGCCTAGAGAGGTTAAGACACTTGTCTGAGGTCACAAAGTCAGGCAGTCTGGCCCAGAGCCCAGGCTCTTGACCATGACCCCTGTCTGCTTGCACCGCTGCACACCTGCCGCCTCGTCCCTAGGTCTCCCGGGCACACCCAGTGGCACCTGCTTTCCTGGGAGATCACTGGTGCCGTGGCTTGCCAAGCAGATGTGATTCAACACATTCAGTCCAAGTTGTAGGAGTCAAATTCCTTGGGCTTGCTTTCTTTTCTTTATTATTATTATTATTATTATTATTTTTTAGTAAGTAATCTCTATACCCATGACCCCCAGATCAAGAGCCACATGCTCTTCCGACTGAGCCCCCTATGCGCCCCCTTGGGCTTGCTTTCTTAACTATAGAGCGTGTCTGTGGATAGAATAGCAAACAGTAAATAGTCAGATTTTAGTTGAAATTCGAGATTCATAGAACCAAAGGTGAGTAGAAGCAACATGAAATATATCAGTCTTACAGGTATCACCTGTATTTTTACATAGAATTATAGCATATTCAATTTTTTATAGTGTCTTTTTGAAAAATGTTTTTTATTATGGTAAAATATACATAACATGAAGTTAGCCACTTAAACCATTTTTTAAAAAGATTTTATTTATTTATTTTGAGAGAGAGAGAGAGAGGAGTACGTGAGCTAGAGAGCACACGGGTGAGGGGCACCAAGGGAGGGGGAGAAGCAGACTCCCCGCTGAGCAGGGAGCCCGATGTGGGGCTCGATCCCAGGACCCTGGGATCATGACCTGAGCCCAAGGTAGACGCTTCACTGACGGAGCCACCCAGGCGCCACACTTTAACCATTTTTGAATGTACAATTCAGTTACAATAATTACATTAACAATGTTGTGCAACCATCACCCCTATTTCCAGAATTTTTCATTACCCCAAACAAAAACTATCCCCGTTAAGCAATAATCCCCATTCCTGCAGCTACTTTCTGTTTCTATGAATTTGACTATTCTATATGTTTCCTGTAAGTGGAATCATACCATACTTGTCCTTGCATGTCTGGTTTCTTTTACTTAGCTTAACGTTCATCCGTGTTGTAGCACATGTGAGAACCTCATTCCTTTTTAAGGCCGACTAGTATGCCACTGTATGCACACACCACATTTTGTTTGTACGTTCCTCTGTGGACGGACATTTGGGTTGTTTTTACCTTCTTCTTTCTTCTTCTTCTTCTCCTCCTCCTCCTCCTTCTCCTTCTCCTCCTCCTCCTTCTTCTCCTTCTCCTCCTCCTCCCTCCTTCTCCTTCTCCTCCTCCTCCTTCTTCTNACATGAAATATATCAGTCTTACAGGTATCACCTGTATTTTTACATAGAATTATAGCATATTCAATTTTTTATAGTGTCTTTTTGAAAAATGTTTTTTATTATGGTAAAATATACATAACATGAAGTTAGCCACTTAAACCATTTTTTAAAAAGATTTTATTTATTTATTTTGAGAGAGAGAGAGAGAGGAGTACGTGAGCTAGAGAGCACACGGGTGAGGGGCACCAAGGGAGGGGGAGAAGCAGACTCCCCGCTGAGCAGGGAGCCCGATGTGGGGCTCGATCCCAGGACCCTGGGATCATGACCTGAGCCCAAGGTAGACGCTTCACTGACGGAGCCACCCAGGCGCCACACTTTAACCATTTTTGAATGTACAATTCAGTTACAATAATTACATTAACAATGTTGTGCAACCATCACCCCTATTTCCAGAATTTTTCATTACCCCAAACAAAAACTATCCCCGTTAAGCAATAATCCCCATTCCTGCAGCTACTTTCTGTTTCTATGAATTTGACTATTCTATATGTTTCCTGTAAGTGGAATCATACCATACTTGTCCTTGCATGTCTGGTTTCTTTTACTTAGCTTAACGTTCATCCGTGTTGTAGCACATGTGAGAACCTCATTCCTTTTTAAGGCCGACTAGTATGCCACTGTATGCACACACCACATTTTGTTTGTACGTTCCTCTGTGGACGGACATTTGGGTTGTTTTTACCTTCTTCTTTCTTCTTCTTCTTCTCCTCCTCCTCCTCCTTCTCCTTCTCCTCCTCCTCCTCCTCCTCCTCCTCCTCCTCCTCCTCCTCCTCCTCCTCCTTCTTCTTCTTCTCCTCCTTCTCCTTCTCCTCCTTCTCCTCCTCCTCCTCCTCCTCCTCCTTCTTCTTTTTTAATATAAGCTCCATGACCAGCGTGGAGCCCAACGCAGGGCTTGAACTCATGATCCTGAGATCAAGATCTGAGGTGAAATCAAGAGTTGGAAGCTTACCCACCTGCGTTTCCCAGGCGCCCCTTTACCTTCTGATACTGTGAATAGCGCTATAATGCACAAGGGTGTATGAGTTTCTGTTTGAGTGCTTGTTTTCAATTCTTTTGGGTTCCAGCTAGGAATAGAATTGCTGGTCATATGGTAATTCTATGTTTAACTTTTTGAGGAACCCCCTGATTACATTTTTGAACAGAATGTTTCCCAAAAGGAGGAGAAGAAATAGACAAAGAAGAAAAATCCACACTTAAACTTTAGAGGCCGGCTCAGAAGAGGTGTTTTGCGCTGATGATGTCTTCCCCCCTTCCTATCAAGCATTCCATCTGGAATTCTGCTAGTTCGCATTCAGAGAGACTTCGGAAAATATAGCTTGGGGTTTTCTTTTCAGGCAAGCCTTTTCTTCAGAAGTCCTGATAAAATAAAACTTCTCCAGAACTTGAAACTATATTTGAAAACCATGCTTGATCCTCAAGCCAAAATAAGCCTCTTTCTCTGAGCACACCTTGGTTTCACATGAGTGACTGCACACAGTTACACGCTACAGCAATATGAGGCAAACTGTATTAATGCATTTCTTTTTCTCAAAGGTGTGTTCCTTTGAATTTTCAAACTTCCCAGCCAGATCACAATGAGTAAGTCAATTTTCCTCATGAGACCTGGCTTTCTTTTTTTTTTTTTTTTTTTTGGTTTTTTTAAAGATTTTATTTATTTATTTGACAGAGATAGAGACAGCCAGCGAGAGAGGGAACACAAGCAGGGGGAGTGGGAGAGGAAGAAGCAGGCTCACAGCAGAGGAGCCTGATGTGGGGCTCGATCCCATAACACCGGGATCACGCCCTGAGCTGAAGGCAGCCGCTTAACCGCTGTGCCACCCAGGCGCCCCGAGACCTGGCTTTCTAAGTAGGCAAGGCGCTAATTATCTTAAATCTGAAGCATTTTTTAAAAGAAGATTTTATTTATTTATTTGACAGAGAGAGAGACAGCCAGTGAGAGAGGGAACACAAGCAGGGGGAAGTGGGAGAGGAAGAAGCAGGCTCCCAGCAGAGGAGCCCGATGTGGGGCTCGATCCCAGGACCCCGGGATCATGCCCTGAGCCGAAGGCAGACGCTTAACGACCGAGCCACCCAGGCGCCCCATTAAATCTGCAACATTTGATTTCGCTGCCTGGGTGACTTTTTTAAGATGGAAACTCAGTCACCAAGGTATAATCAATTGAGGATAGAATTCTTTAGGAAAGTCCAAATATTTCAGGAATCTTAGATATTCTATATGCAGATTGGGTGAAAGAGGCCCTCAATCTATGGGACCAGAGCATGTGGTAAACACAACTCCCCGAAGAAGAAAAAAACAAAAAACAAAAAAACCCACCCTGCCTCTATTCTGGGTGCACTTTGCTGTATGTATGTTCTTAGACCGAAAGCTCCACTAGACGAATTCTGAGAAGCAATTTGTTATTTTTCTCTAAACCTTTCAGTTATGGCCAGACTTTCCTACTCGATCAATGAGTCTGCGGCAAGAATGTGCTCGCGTGAGATTTAATCCCTTACTGGGAGCCCAGATAGGGTTTCTTACCAGAACTAGAAATTGCCTCTTTTACAAATTCCCCTTCCTGAGCAAGCTCTGATAACCCACGTGTGGGGCCACTAACACCCCATCAGCGTATTTTTAAACGAGAGAGAAGGGCTCCACCTTGTATCATAATTTACAGTAACATCATTTCTAACCACAAAGGTGCCGTTCCTGTGAGCAGAAACAAGCCTACTGCAGCGTCCCAGGCATAGCGGAAACTTTCTAATACAACTGCAGAGCTCTCGGACCAGCGGCAGGCTGGTGGAGGGCTCCGGGGGCGGGGGGTGAGGGAGCCCCGTTTGCCTGGTGTCCGTGGTGCAAACGCACCCACCGTGCCCATGTCAGACTTCCACCTGATGTTCCTAGAAGCAGAGTCGGGAAGGCAGGCAGAGATCAGAGCCAGTACAAGAATTTACTCAAATTGTTCCAAAGTTAATATTAAACCCCAACCACTGTTCGGATCCAGAGGATAAGCATTCTGAGAAATCAAATTTTTTTTTGTATTAAAAAAAAAGCTTCTCATTAGTGCCTCCCTTTTGTGGAGCTAATGCCATTTAAAAATAATTGTCACATGTACTTTAGGCCTTAGAGTTATTTTAACAAAATGTTCTTGTCATGTTGATGTCATTCTAATGACATGTTACTGGTATTTTGGTTCTCCAAATGCGGATGTTTCCCAGGAAACTGACCAGTGGGGAGGAAGGCGGGTGGAAAGTGAGAGTATGTCAGAAACTGCATAGCTAAAGTTGTGGTTAACTCTCCTAGCTTAGGTTCCAGGGTGACTAAATTTTCTAGGGAGGAAAAGCTTTCTAATTTCTTAGGGCAAAAAAGAAAAAAAAAGATCCCTTCTCTGGGATCCTCTGAGCTTCTTTGCGTCCTGTGCAAATCTCTGTGTGACGTTTCTATCGTCTTTTCCATGCAAATTTGGTGCCACTGATTTCTCTCTTCTGTTAGATTAGGCTTTGCATCCAAGAGCTGGCTTCTTTGTCTCCTTAACCCTCGCCAGCGCCCAGAAAAGCACCTGGATTTGTTTCTGGAGTGAGGGACATGAATGACTTTTCAAACTCAAAGATAACCATTGGGCTTTCAAGATTCATCTTGATGGGAAAGATGGGACTCATCTTTTACATGAATCCATCCTACACAAGCGAGCCCCCCTTAAGCCCACTACCATTACGGCTTTCCTTAGCGATGGATGCTGGTGCAGGCCGAACGGAGGTGGAGGCAGAGTTTAGCAAGCACAGGGCGCTGTGGTGTGGGTGAAGGTGGGAGGCCAGTGGAGTGGGCAGAGAGCAAGGAGTGTGGGGTTAAATCACAGCCTCGACACTCACCACCGAGAAATGCACCTGGTGGGTCTGAGCGTCGGTGCGTTCGCCTGTCAACTGGGATCCTATTTAATGTGAAGGACGTTGTAAAGATTAGATGAGATAATGTATGCAAAAGGCTTCACGGGTGACTGGTCCAAAGTAAGCTTCACTCACTAAATGTTGTTTCTGTCTCTGCCTGCCTTCCTCCTCCCCGTCCTCCTCCATTCTTCCTTTTTTGCCAGCTACTTTTAAAAATTGTGGCAACATATGCACCACCTAAAGCTTCCTATTTTAGCCGTATCTAGTGTATCGTTCAGTGACATTAAATACATTCCCGCTGTCGTGCAACCGTCAGCACCAGCCGCCTCTGAAGCTTTGTCATGGTCCCCAACGGAAACTGTCCCCATTAAACATGAACTCCTTGCTCTCCTCAACCCCGGACGCCCCTCCCTGCAGCCCTTGGCAATCACCATTCTGTTCTCCGTCTCTATGAATTTGACTGTACTGGGTACCTCGTATCAGTGGGATCATACACGATTTGTCCTTTTGTGTCTGGCTAATTTCCCTTCACATAATGTCTTCAAGGTCCATCCATATCGTAGCCTGCATCTGAATTTCATTCCTTTTTAAGGCCGTATAGTATTCCGTCGTGTGTACCCGTTTCCACACTCCTCTGCTGATGGACATCTGGGTGGTCTCCACCCTTTGGCTGTTGTGAGTAGAACATGAGTGTGGAGATACCTGCCCCAGCCACCTCCCCCTTCAAAAGTGGGCTCTACTCTCACCCCAAATATTGTTGGTACAGGTTCTGGAACAACTTCAAACCTCCTCCTTCCTCCTAGAGGTCTTCCTTGGCCCCCCTTTCTAAAAGAGCCCCACCCCCACCCCACTGTCACTCTCCAGCCCTATACTTGCCTTTCTATTTCTCGTAGCAGTTCTCATGATCTGATACCTTAGATATCGATCTGTTTATTAACCATCTCCTGGGACTACTATGTAAATTCCAGAACAGTGGGGATGGGCCTTGGCTCTATTCCCGCTCTTAGAACATACAGTAGGCATACAGTAGGTGCTCAGTAAAAGCATGTTGAATGACTAAGTGACAACTGGCTGCCTTATTTCTGCCTGTCTGCCACCCGCTCCACCTGGACCACAGCTGGGGCCCCAACGTAGCTGAAGAAACATACCTATAAGGCAGGTAGAAAAAAGGCAGCCCTGCCCCAGAGTCGTCGGGACAAACAGCAGCGTGGGTACATCTGTAGCCAGAGGCCTGAGCCGAGCTTTGGAGTTGTTGGACATTTTGAACAATCCAGGTGGGGAATCGCTGACTCTCCACCTTGCCCTTCCCAGGACTTGGTCTGACACATGGCCTTGATGCCCAAGGTCCGGAGCAAGCTCTGACTCACACCTGCTGACAAAGGTGAGTCAGGCTTCAGTGCGGATAGCGCATGACGTGCGGCAGTCTCCTTTCCAAACAAACCCACCTTGTCTGCTGGTTTAAAATTGTTTTTATGCAAAAACATTGCCTCGTAGTGTCTGCTGGCTCAGCTGACTGCTGCTTCCTTCCAGATGGGTCCGTTTGGAGAACTTTTCCTTCTCCTTCTTTCTCTCTTTTCTTTCCTGTTCTTGTGGTTTCTCAAAGATCCCCACTTGCTTATGTTCAGACCAGCTGCGAAGGCAGAGGGACAACCCTGCCTCCTTCAGCATTTGGCAACGCAGAAAGCCCCAGGGAGCAGGCTGGACAGGGGCAGTGCCCCCCCACCCCCGCCCCGGGTACTACACTCAGCCACGTGCTTTGTCTGAGGTCGAAGGGGACAAAATGAATGCCCTTTGCCAACTCACAAACCTATTATTTGGTTTCCTACTAGTTTGTGTAAGTTACAAATAAGCCATCCACTTGCTCCCCAACTAGCTGTGTAAACTTGGACAAGTTCCTGAACTCCTCTGGGCCTTAAGTGTCCTCACTTCTAGAATCAAGCCATTGGATCGACAACAAACAACAACAAAAAGGAATGTCATGAGCGTGGGCACGACACTGGAATTCCACGGAACTCATTCTGGGAAGGGTCTTTGCAGGAAATCGCTGGAGTCCCAGCTTTGCTCTGACGTGCTCTGCTTGGATGTCTCAAGAGCTCCCAGAACCATCTGCAGAAATCCTGGAAACCAGGGTCTTAGCGGTGGGAAATAGAAGGCGGTTTATCTCAAAGCAGGGGTTCTCCGCAAGGATTTTGCCCTTGGGGGCATGTGGAGATGTTCCGGAGATAGTTTGGTCATCCCAACTCGAGGGAGGGCTGCTAATGGCACCCAGTGGGTAGAGGCCAGGGAGGGTGCTAACCTTCCCACAGGGCCCAAGGCCACTCTGTAACAAAGGACGATCCAGCCTGGAATGTCAGTAGTTCTGAGGTTGAGAAACGGTGCCCACTGGTGGGTCTGGCCCACGCCATTCGTAAATGCTCCTTTATTCTGGGAAACCCACTCCTTCATTTCAGCTTAGGGACCAGATCCCAGGCCAGGACTCTTGCAGCGAGCCTTCTCCCAGCTGAGATTCCCTCTGTACCCACAGTCCCTTCCCACCCAGGTGCTAGTGGGTTAACCCGCATGGATCCATGGGATGGAGCTGTGATTTCTCAATTTCATTTATTCACTCAACAAACATTTCCCGAGCACCCCCTCTGCACCTGATGCTGCTGTAGGCGAACATGATAGGGGGTGATGCCCTCAGCTCCCATGCCTTCCCCAAATGGTGATTTAAAGGACAACAGAGGAGTCCCCCCAGGCGGCTCAGGCGTGTGGGTGAGCAAGGACTCAAGAGCAGCAGCACCACCCATAGTCCCTTTCGAACCACATCCCCACAGGTTGTGCCAGGGCTGCCCAGGCCGGGTGCTGTGTGTGAGTGACCAAGCTTTAGAAAGCCCGGGGTCAGCGATGCATTTTGGAATGCTCCAATCAGCTCCATCAGCTGGCTGGCTTGGATTAGAGACCCTGCCTCTTCCAGCTGCTGTTGACTGAAATTGGGGCTGGCAGAAAATGTGGGCTCTGCAGGAAACTTTGCGGGAGAGCCGGGGGCAGGAGGTTTACGCAGCAAACCCTTGGGCTCTTGAACATGCCTTAGACCTTCTAGTTTGCTCAAACACGTTTACATCTGCTTCTTTCTCCTCATTCTCCTTCCCTTGTCCCATGTCGCCAAGGTCACCCTGGCTCACTTGACTTTCCCTTCCCTCCCCCCTCACCCCCTCCCAAGCCCCACCGGCTCTCCAACCTGGGCTCTCTCTCCAGAGGAGAGATGAGCTTCCTTGAGCTGCATGCGGAGGTCCATTTCCTCAGGGGCCACTTGGAGCCATCTGTATCCCTCACTCTCCAGACCTCCCCCCCTCCATCAAATACACTTCCTGTCAGTTCCATCCTCCCCATTCCCCTCATCCCCTCTGGGTCTGGAAAAACTTCCTCGGCCAAACTTCCCCCCACCAGCCTGAGGATGCCGTGGAATTCTCCAGAAGCCTAGCTGTTCATCTCAAGGCAGGCTGGTGGTTACGGGTACAGGCTCTCCAACATTTCGCAGCTGTGTGACTTTGGACCTGCTGCTTAATCTCACTGTGCTTCAGTTTCCTGGTCTCTAAAATGTGCAAAATGACGGTCCCTGCCTCTCAGGGTCTTGCAGAGGTTAGATGAGTGCATATATATAAAATGCTCAGAATAGCGTCTGCCACATAAGCCCTCAATACTGATAGCACATTTTTTCCCTTTTGGGGGCACCCCTCAAGATTAAGAACCTATTTGTTTACTGTCTCGTAATGTATCGATTGCTGTATTTGCTTAGAGCTCCCAAGATGCTCTACCCACGTCTGCTGCCCCTCATTCATCCATCCAGAGCTTCATCTCCTCTAATCTTGGAGCCCTTGCTAGACAGGGGAGGGCCTATGCATGGAAGCTTTGCAGGAAACACAGCCTCCTCTCTCAACGAGCAAAACAAAAATCATGAACACTGACCCCAAGACGTTTTGTTGGACCTTCATCAGCAAAGTCAGCTTCATGGGTGCACGCACTGGGCAGGGCCCACGCTTAGTTGAATGTTCACTCTGCTGTCAATATCTTAAAATTCTTAATAATTTCGAACCAGGGGTCCTGCCTTCTCAATCTACATAGGGTCCTACAAATTATGAAGCTGTTCACACGTTGGCTGGCACAGTTAATTCTTCCTCTTAACGGCTAGTGAACGGCATTTAAAAATGGGGAGATTTTTCATATGAAAATATCTAGCTCCTCTGAAGAGATGCACAGGGCTGACAATGCTGAGCTGGGTTTTCTGCACAGCAAAAAATTACCTGGAGCTGAACATCACCTTCCTCTTTGTACTTCCTGCAGTCTTCACTTCTTTCCGGCGCTGTCTGCACTGTGGGCTCTTTGCAATGCTCACGGGAGCCCCTTTACGGGACAGAGCAGTGTGCAAAACGGCTCATGCACAGAGCTCCAGCTTTTCCTTAGAACCAGACCTGCCTTCTGTGTGGTCCGTAGATGGGGAGGGTCTGCTGAATTTGATAGATTAGCTTTATGTCTACGGAATCTAAGAAAATGTTGGACTGGTACTTTGTATGTCTCTGCTTTTTTGTTTCCTTTTTCTAGTATTCAGTGCCTGTAACTGATTGGAAAATAAAAAGAAACTAACTGGTCCTGCTGCTTTGCTAGACCTGATGGATCTTTCCCTGCATCACGCTCCTCTCTGACTTTCTCCCTAGGCTTCCTTCTTCACTTCTAACCACAGGGAAACAGAGGTTTATATCCAATAAACAGAAAGCAAACAAACAAAACAGAACCTTTTGTAGATGGAGCCCCTGCTCGATTCCATGACCTCAAGTAAGTGTCAAAGCTTGAGCTGGGTGATGTTATTCCCACTTAATGGGGAAACTGAGCCTGAGGGAGATAAAGTTGCCTTATTTACAGATTATACTCTTGTGAGTAGACAGCGAAGCAGGAGCCAAAAGCCCTTGTTTCAACACAAGTTCTCATAAAATGTGAGTTGGATGTAACATGTTCCTCTCTCCTGGACTTGGTTTTCACACATATGACAGGATTGGGGGGAGGGAGGGCGAGGGGGCTGAAGGAAGCAGCAACATACACAGGGTAAAGTAAAAAAGAATCTGGATCCCGCCTGCTTCAGGTTAAACTCAGCTTTGCCACTAAGTGGCTGTGACTTTGGGTAAGCCACTTAGCTTCTGGAATCATCAGTACTTTTTTTTTTTAAGGTATTATTACTCATTTTAGAGAGAGCAGGGGAGGAGAAGAAGGAGAGGGAGAGTAAGATTATCTCCAGCAGACTCTGTACTGAGCCCAGAGCCCCATGCAGAGCTCGATCCCAGGACCCTGAAATCATGACCTGGGCTGAAACCAAGAGCCGGTTGCTCAACTGGCTGAGCCACCCAGACGCCCCATGGAATCCTCGGTACTTTCATCCCTAAAATGGGGTTAACGTAATCTCAGGCCACATGGGGCTGTGGGGGTGTTCCAATAATGCTTAGCACAGTGCTTTGCAAGGAGAAGGCACTCAATAAAACTTAGCTGCTGTCATCAGAAATCCTGCTTGGAACATCCCGCAGACAGGCGCGCTGGCAGAAGACGTGCTGCTCTCTGGTTTCTCTTGCGCTCAGAGGTGTTGGAACTTCGCAGCCGCATCTAGATCCAGGCAGGGCCTTTCCCTCCGACTCTTCCTATTGGCTGAGAGTGGAGCCAATTATAAAACAGCAGCGTGTGACTGTCACTGATTGGAGGAGGCGAGGAGCCACGAAGACCCACGCCGCGTGCTGTCTGGATAGGATCCTGGGATGCAAGCAGGACGTTGGTAGAAAAGCTGGTGAAATCAGAACAAAGTCTCTAGTTTAGTGACAAGTATTGCATCGCATCAATGTCAGATTTCTTCATTTTCATAAACAAACTGTGGTTCTGTAATATGTTAATAATGGGGAAGTCGGGTAAAGGTGACACCGAAACTCTGTACTATCTGTTCAGCTCTTTTGCGAATCTCAAATTATTTCTATATAAAAATATCGGGGGGAGCGGGGTGGGGGAGAACACAGTACAGTTTAGACTTTCCCATCTTCCACCAAGATATATTAATATTATAGTCATACATTTTATTTTGGGGGGTATTATATAAACTTTTAAATACCCGATTTATTTTTTAAAAAGTATCGTTACTTGCCATGGTACCAAGCTCATCAGATAGAAAAGGTTGTTGAATCTCCTTCTATAACTTGTCTCAAGTGACCCAGTTTCCTTCCTTGGAGAAAAGTTATCTCACACGTTTCTCATGTATCTTTCCAGAGTTATTCTATGAATATTCAAGCAATCTCTGTGATGTGCGCTGTGCACGTTTGGTTTGTTTTTATTTCACAGTGTATTTTGGAGATTGCTTCATATCCGTGAAGGTGCTCATTCTTTTTTTATTGCTACATAGTATTCCATTTAATTACTTTATGCAGTTGGTCTCCCCTAGATGAACAGTCACATAATTTTCTGCTCCTTTGCTCTTATAAGCAGTGCTGCCATCAACAGCCCTGGACGCTCTTTGGAAGCCATCTGAAGAATGAATTCCTAGGAGCTATGCGCAGATTTTGGAGAACAGGAAAAGCAAAGCTCGGCCAAATTTTTCCCATTCAGGACTCGAGAGGTGAGAAAACATATTCCCGAGCGCCAGCATTTTGTTTTGGAAGTGCCACGTTCAAGGACAGGCTTCATTTTCCAGCACAACAGAAGCAAGAGGGCATGCTTCAAACAGCTAATCTGCCGATAATAACCTCCCGAAAGCAGAGAGGCGGACAATAGTACCAATAGTTTACACACTTGAGAAATGACTTGAAGATAATTGGGGCTGGTAGCCATCTGCCCGGTTCTTTCTTTCAAGAGCCAACACGTTTATTCTACCCAGGCATTAGGAGAGCCCCACGTTGGCATCAGTAAGGATCAGCACACTGTGTCGTCATCCTAGGGGTCCTTCAAGGAGGTTGTGGGTTTCCCTGAAAGCCCTCTCAGCTGGGCTGGAAGAAAGATGCTTCCCGACTCTTTTCCTCTGCCTGCCAAGGGGAGAAGAGGGCTCCCATTGCTTGTTAGTTTAAAAAAAAAAAAAAAGAGTCTTAAAAATCTTTTCTGTGGTTTGTGAAATCTTATTTTTCATTTCACTTGGATAGAAAGACTTTATTTCATCAGTTCATGAGTTTTTTATATCCGTCCCAGCTGGGGGCAATTGTCTCTGCTGTTCACAAGTCTTTTCTGCAGAACCCAGAGTGGGGACTCTGCTGCCAAAAGATATATTGATAATTAAGAAGCATAATAAGATTATAATACCTACCATGTTTGGAGAATTTATTGCTTTACATGCATCATCACCTTTAATTCTATAACAACCTTGTGAGATAAAACGGTTATTATGTACCTGTTCTGGAAGGAAAACTGAGGTCTGCAGAAGTGAAATTATGCCCAAGTTTCTGCAGCCAGGAAATAGCAGAGAATCTGGATCTCTGTCCAAAACAAATACTCTGGAACATAGTATAGCTGTGATTTTCAACCGGGGGTGACTTTGCCTCCCAGGGGACATTTGACAATGTCTGGAGACATTTTTGGTTGTCACAACAGAGTGGGGGGTGCTGTTAGCATCTAGCGAGGAGAGGCCAGGGTGCCTGCTAAACGGCTTACAGTGTACAGGACAGCTCCGCAGAGCAAAGAATTTTCCAGCCCCAGATGTCAAAAATGCCACATTTGAGAAATCTTGTGATATATGGATAGGTAGTCCCATCTGAGGCATTTCAGACTGATATTTATGTCCTCTCTTTTTTCTGGGATCCATATATTCAAATTAAATACAGTGTGACCAACATTAGGAGAATTTGAATCATATACATTTATTTTTTGAAGATTTAAAAATTGTATGCATTTAAAAGAATGTTATGTAAAATACTAAAAATGTCTAACTGACCTCAAAATTTGACGTATTATGAGTTTCCTCTCAAATCTGTCAAGAAACACGATTTTGGAGCTACAAGTTGGGTGGGCTATAAAGTGTTTATGGTATAACCACATGATAATGCTGGTAAGCTGGCAAAGAGAAACATTTTGAATTATGAGATTTATTCAGTTGCAGATCCCTGGCAAAAAATACACCTGCCCTGTATGGATAACTGAATGGAAGAAGGACAGGCAGATTTTTACGTGCCTATAGGCACATAAATATTTTTGATTTACCTCAATCTATATAGATTTGCTATAAACTATCGTTTAACCGATACCCAGGCTCTTGCATAATTCTTCACAAATTATTCCTCAGATAATTTGCACTTATCAAACTTGTAATTATCTCAACAAATACGAAGTTGTCTTTGAATGAGACTATTTCCATAGCATACAAAGCTGGATAATTTTAGATTGTTCCCGTGTGTGAGCCTCCCGGAACGTCTGTGGGCATCTGGAGGCGAAAAGTATGTTTATTCTTTAGTGAAAATGATTGCCATTGTCGTGAGAGATGCTGGAAGACAGGATGGAATGGCTCAGACCTTGCAGCAGATGTCCGTGGAAATGCCTTTTCAAGCTCAGATGTTCCTTGAATGCTCTTTGTTAATGGGAGCTCCACCAGGGACGGAGAGGAGACCCTGCTGTCGTGACCGAGGACCGCTAGGGGCTCACCTCTTATACTCGGGCCAATTCTCATTTCAGCCAGTGAGTCACAGTGAAGTACAATGTGTTTCACCAAAGATAGAAGCGGAGAGAGTAAACCAGGGGTCAGCACACTTTTTCTGGAAAGGGCCAGATAGTAACTATTTTAGGCTTCGGGGGCCAGATGGCCTCTGTTGGAATTACAAAACCCTGCTTTTGTGGTGTGAAAGCAGCCATAAACAATAGACACATGAATGAGCGTGGCTGTTTTCCAATAAAGCTTTATTTACAAATGCAGGCAGCGGGCCTCATTTATCACACCCTGGAGTAAACATAACTATATAAAGATATAGATATGAATAGATATAAACAGATACTTAGATTGTGCCAGAGAATGTTAATTGGCTCTTTACCATCCATTTCTCCTTCTTTAAGGACAGAGCCTCCATACTGTAGGGGCCAGCAATGCCCCCAGTAATGTATATCTCTATATCTTCATCACTCTTGCCTATAATGGTGATTCTTTAAGTAAAAGCAGAAAACATAGATGAGATGTCTGTGAATGCTCCGTCAAGAGGCCTCATCTAGCCAGTAGGTGATATTTTGCCTTCCATTTTTCTCTTTTTTCCTGCTTAGAACATGGGAACGATTGCTGGAACTCAAGTGGCCATTTTGTGACAAAGAGGGCAAGTCCAAGAACATATCAGAAACCTCACCTTCCTTCCTTTCTTTCTTTCTTTCTTTCTTTCTTTCTTTCTTTCTTTCTTTCTTTCTCTTTCTTTCTTTCTTTCTTTCTTTCTTTCTTTCTTTCTTTCTTTCTTTCTCTTTCTTTTTCCTTCCTTCCTTCCTTCCAAGTTTGTTTATTTAAGTAATCTCTACACCCTATGTGGGGCTTGAACTTACAGCCCTGATATCAAGAGCCACATACTCTACCTACTGAGCCAGCCAAGTGCCCCAGAAGCCTCATCCCTTTCCATCCTTGAGCCAAAGAACCAAAGCCAGCAGTAACTGACCTCTGGAATTCTTATTGTATAGAGGAAACAACCCTTATAAGCTTAAGCCACCAGTGAAGTCAGGTCTCTACTTGCTGTATAACCAAACTTCTGATACATGTTGATAAGGATAACAGACACATAGGGGCACCTGGGTGACTCCATTGGTTAAGCATCTGACTCTTGGTTTCAGCTCAGGTCATGATCTCAGGGTGGTGAGATCCAGCCCTGCATCTGGCTTGAAATTCCCTCCTTCTCCCTCTGCCCCTCCCCCTGCCCAATCTCTTTCTCTAATATAAATAAATACATCTTTTTTTAAAAAAACACTTTATTTATTTATTTGACAGAGAGAGACACAGCGAGAGGGGGAACACAAGCAGGGGGAGTGGGAGAGGGACAAACAGACTCCCGCTGAGCAGGGAGCCCAATGCAGGGCTTGATCCCAGGACCCCGGGATCATGCCCTGAGCTGAAGGCAGACGCTTAAAGACTGAGCCACCCAGGCGCCCCTAAATAAATCTTTTAAAAAAATCTTTAGGAGCACCTGGGTGGCTCGGTCCTTAAGCACCCAACTTCGGCTCAGGGCATGATCCCAGGGTCCTGGGTTCAAGCCCTGCATCGGGCTCCCTGCTCAGCCGAGAGCCTGCTTCTCCCTTTCCCTCTGTTGTTGCACCTGCTTGTGCTCTCTCTCTCTCTCTGTCAGATAAATAAATAGATTCTTTAAAAAAAATTAAGAAAAATCTTTAAAAAAAGATAACAGACATATAGTTCAGCTTACAAATACTAGAAGTAACCGTAAGTTAAGGCTGTTAACTATGAAGAGGCAAGGTTTATTTTTATTTTTTATTTTCTGATGTGCCCTAAGAAACAGACATTTATAAAACATTTTCCTTTACCAATAACAGAGCAGAATTTTTAAAAATCCCATCTTATGTTCTTGTCACACGCACACAAAGGAAAAAGAAAAGGTAACTGTGAGGTGATGAATATGTTAATTAACTTGATTGTGATAATCGCCTCACCATGTATACATTTATGAAACCATCAAGTTATACACCTTAAATGCATACAATTTGTATTTGCCTATACCTCAATAAAGCTGAAAAAAATCCTCATTAATGTTTCACCAAATACTCTAGCTTTTTTTTTTTAGTACTATCACTATTTTTACTATTCTTTTTTTCTTTTTTTTTTTTTAAATTAGCATATAACGTATTATTTGTTTCAGGGGTACAGGTCTGTGATTCATCAGTCTTGCACAACACCCAGCGCTCACCACAACACATACCCTCCCCAGTGTTCATCACGCAGCCACCCCATCCCCCATCCCCTCCCCTCCAATAACCCTCAGTTCGTTTCCTGAGATTAAGAGTCTCTTATGGTTTGTCTCTCTCTCTGGTTTCGTCTTATTTCATTCTTCCCTCTCTTCCCCTATGATCCTCTGCCTTGTTTCTTAAATTCCGCTATCAGTGAGATCATGTGATAATTGTCTTTCTCTGGTTGACTTATTTCACTTAGCATAATATCGAAGAGGCAGGGTTTATGACTGCAGACCCTGAATCTGTCAGATCCGGGGGCCAATCCTGACTCCAGTATGGAGATAATTACTTGGATAATTACTCTATGCTTCAGTTTCCTTTTCTGCAAAATAGGAATATTAGTACATGGCATACAGTATTATTGAAAGACCATAGATAAACGCATACTTATGCATGTGTCAAGTGACTGGCACATAGCAAGTGTTCCCAAAATAGTAGTCTAATATCATTGTTACTGTTACTATTCATTCGTTGGTCTGGTGAATGGCCATTTGCTTCTTTGAAAGAAGGATGTAGTTGGGAACAGTTAGTGATGACATTTCTTCTCCACCACTGACTTTTTGGGCCTCCCCTCCATTACGAGAACAATACATGGAAATCCACCCACAGTCTCCGGGTTTTTAGTAGTTGTTATACGTCTGACAGAGTGCTAGGTTCTGGGAGTTCCAAGATGAATAAGACGGTTCCTGTCTTCAGTGAGCAACAGCAACCTGCAAAACAATTAGGCATAACAAAAAAAGGTTGGGTGAATGTTAGAAATGTGAAAGGGGCGCGGTGGGGAGACACAAGGGGCTTGGTTCCACCCTGTTGGCTGGAAAGGCTCTAACAATATAGAGGAACTGGGATCTAAAGTATGAATAACAGATAGGGCGGTTTTTGATATTATTTGTTATTCATCGCCAAAAATAATAAGAGGAAGAATTGTAAAATCAGTGATATAGTAAATATTGTTCATTTTCTCCTTTCGATCTGCTCTTCAGCCTGTCCTCCCTGCTCTATGGCGGTCCTTTCTGGACTGTACTGACCGACTGCCCTGCTCTGGTTTCCACGTGGGTTTGGCGGTGAAGGCCCCTGCAGGAGACCGCGGCAGGACAGCGAGGTGGGGGTTTTTATTCCCCTACCTCCCTGCCTGCCCCTGGGGTTGTCTGCTTCCTCCATGGAAGTTTGCAGCTCTGATTCGGTGGCTTTCTCCCACCGCTACTGTCTTCACGTCCTGGAAACCACACGCAACTTTGTGGCTCCTAACCTGGGAGACAGCTACCGCTCCCTGACAATTTTGCTAGCCTCCAAGTGTTCCCCATGTCTCATTTCTTTCTCTGAACCGTGCTCATGCCTTTGCAGTCCTCCCTTAGATGCCTGCCCGATTTCAGGAAGGTATCTGTTGTTTTTTTTTTTTTTAAGATTTTATTTATTTATTTGGCAGAGAAAGAGACAGCCAGCAAGAGAGGGAACACAAGCAGGGGGAGTGGGAGAGGAAGAAGCAGGTTCATAGCGGAGGAGCCTGATGTGGGGCTCAATCCCAGAACGCCGGGATCACGCCCTGAGCTGAAGGCAGACGCTTAACGACTGAGCCATCCAGGCGCCCCAAGGAAGGTATCTGTTTTATGCTCTGATCCTGACAGGCCAACTCAGTTGCCAACAAGGGCAAGATCTGAGTGAAGTGGGACCAAGTCCAGGGCGAGAGAGAGAGGGGTGGGGCCTGCAGCGCCCAGGAGAGTGCCTAGCGTGGCAGGTGCTTCTCGGCTCTGTTAGCTCGTGCCACTTAAAGAGATGATCCCAGGGTTGCCAGAGCTTCTGATGGGTGGGTCGAAGCTAAAAATACACTTTGTTAAAAGAAGAAATTTCCCCCATTTATAAAAAACACTCTGGGCCAAAGAAAACATTTGAAAATGACCTGTGGCTGCCACCACCATAATCACGTCAGCCCCGAGGGTCAGGGGCGCGGGTCACACTGCGAGTGTATGAATGATTGCTGCCTTGTGCAGACTTGGCCTGTAGTATTTCCTTTAATGCGTTCAACAATGCCAGCTTACGGGAGGGCCTGCTCTTGCCCTTACAGACATGAGGACTCGCTTCAGACTCTTGGAGAGGTTAAGCGAGTCCATGAAGGCCACACCCGGCTAAGAAGCCACAGGGAGATTCTGGAGCCTGAGTGCCTCATCTGAGACTCACCCTTCTTCTTCTTGGTTTTATTTATGTATTATTTTTTTAAATTTTAAGTAATCTCTGTGCCCAACGTGGGGCTCGAACTCATGACCTTGAGATCAAGCCAGGCACTCCCCTCCCATCTTCCTCTTGATTATTTGGGTCACCTCGAGGGAGGCACTGGGCCTCAGCCTTTCTTATCTATATCTGTGTCTGAATCAACTATTTATTTTTATTTTTATTATTTATTTATTTATTTATTTATTTTTAAAGATTATTTATTTATTTATTTGACAGAGAGAGAGACAGCCAGCGGAGAGAGGGAACACAAGTAGGGGGAGTGGGAGAGGAAGAAGCAGGCTCCCAGCAGAGCAGGGAGCCCGATGCGGGGCTCGATCCCAGGACCCTGCAATCACGCCCTGAGCTGAAGGCAGACGCTTCACGACTGAGCCACCCAGGCGCCCCTCAACTATTTGTTTTTAAAGATTTTTTTATTTATTTGAGAGAGAGAGAGTGTGTGTGTGCGTGAGTGGGGTGAGGGGCAAAGGGAGAGAATCTCAAATGGAGACTAGTTAGGTGACTGAAGGCCACTTGTTAAGAGGTGGCAGTGAGACTAGTTAGGCAGCTGAGGGGAAAGGAGGCTACAGGGAGACTGGTCAGGAGCTTGACATGGTTTCCTAGGGGAGAGATGACAATAGCTTGGCATAGGGGTTGAGGGTTAAAGATAAAGCCACACGAACGGATTTGGAATCACTTACGGTGAGTGAGAGAGGCCTGCCGACAGTGGCTCTAAGGCTTCTGGCTTGCTCACCTGGTGGATGGTAGTGCCAGTCACCAAGCAGGCGAATCCCGAGGAAAACCGGATCCCACTCAACCCAGGACCTGAACAGTCAGCTGACTGAGGTCAATGTAGTCAAACAAATACACACGTGCGCGCGCACATACACACACACACACACACACACCAAAGGCCTTGTTATTTATATCAATAGGATTGAAATAAGTACATTCTGTAATGTTTTTGCCTTCTCCAAAATACTATTTCTAGGGGTCTATACAAATCAGCACGTGGAAACTGACCTTTTTCTTATGAACGACAGCTTGGTAATCCATTAAATGGACGTAGCTTAATTTATTAAGCCAATCTCCTATTGATGCATTCATTTCCAGGTTTTTAATGATTCGATTGCAGGTTTTTCACATTTTTCTTGAACTTGACCCATTAACAGAATTGTGTGCATATTTACATTGGGATCCCCTGTACATACACACAGCACACACACACTTATTTACATACCAGAAAGTTTGACAAAACAGTGTTTACCCTTCCTGTGTATTACTCACCCTATCCTATCCCATCCTATCCTATCCCATCCTATCCTATCCAAAAAGCGATAGTTGGGATTCACTAAATTGCTCTCACCAGCTACTGAGAGGTCACAACCTGCTGTTTGAAAAACATTTTCAATGCCTATTATAAATACTTAATTTATTTGTCAACACTTAATGATACTTTATTTATTAATATTTTATTTATTAAGCAAATGCTTATACTCTGTATTGTTCGAACATTTTACAAATAACAACGTATTAAATCCTTACAAAGTCTCACTGGGATAGGAGTAGTCACTCTGCCCATTTTCCAGATATGAAAACTGAGGCACGGAGAGGTTCAGCAAGTGCCCAGGGCCACAAGCTTGTGTGTCAGGGAGCTTCAAACCTAGGCGATCTGACTGCCGTTTATGCTCTTAAGCATCAGCCCACGTAGGCTTAGGAATTGATGTGAGACCAACCCACTGTTTAGAGATGTGCAGTTCTAAACAGCCTCATTCAGGGTCTATTCCTCTGCAAGTGGGCGCTATTCAATACTTAGATGACTATAGAAGCCAAACAAAGACTCCCCAACTTTACCAGTCTCCTCCAGAAACTCAGCATCAGTCACACACACACACACACACACACACACACACACACACACACACACCCCAAACCCCCAAGACCTCAAAACCCAAACGTAATAACATTACAGAGGTACTTCTTATTCACAGGCAATAGGGAGCTTCGCCATTATTTATTGATTTCCCCCCAAAGTTATCAAGTTCTAAAGCCTAATTATTGGTGTAATAGTTAGCCGAGATGTTTGGAGAATTGTAAGCCCCTTTAGCTAATGCATGGCATATGTCGGAGGGATCCAGCTAATTCACATATCTGTCTGCACTATTAATAGAGAAGGTTACATGCCAATTATCCAGGCTTCAATCAGCCTGTTTGGATACAATAGAGGCAGTGTTCACACACTTGATGTGCCACATTCCTTCTAGACATCAGAAGCAGCTGGTCCAGATAAAGACCACTGGGGTTTGGATATTCAGGAATCACGTCCCCGGAAGAGCTGGAATTGAGACTTGATTGCTACATCTTGACTGAAGGTATCTTTAACCTGGATTCTTTTGAAAAATGCCTAGTGGGTTTGCAGTTCATTGGTCTTTAAACGTTTCCTGCTCAGACTTGTTGGGTGGGTGGGTGGAGGTGCTGAGGAAGAGGAGAGAGACAAAGGCACGGATAGCTGAAACGAGGAAGGAGAGAATAATAGGAATGGTGAATGGATTCCAGCAAAATAAGGAACCCGCACATATTCTTGTGCCCAGTTTTAGAATCAAACAGGCTAAGATATTCCCCCCCTAGGATTTCGACCTGTGTGCTGAAAAAACACAACTACGTGTGTGTGTATGTGTGTACATTTCACCTCTATTTTTCTTCTCCTTTTTCATTTATTTTTTTTTCTCTGCTTCAGAAACTGGATTGGAAGTGATGCAATCTCATCAGAAAATGCTGCTTCCGGTGGTATTTTTAACCAGGAACAGAAGCAGAAGTGTCTGGAATCACCCAAGAAAGCCCCAGCTCTCCCGAGAGCTGTTCTCGAATTTTGCTGGCACAGAGCACTGGATCAGTGATCGGGGAGTTAAAATGGCAGATGTTGGGGGCTTTGGGGGGAGGGAAGGCAGATACCTGAGACTCTCCAGCCGTTTTTCCTATCCTTCCCCTTCCCTCCATATCTCCGATCACCGTATGAAATCAGAGCTGCTGCCCACTTGCCTCAGGTCACACAGCCCAATACTGGCACAAACATAAACAGCCCAAACCAGCCAGTCCCCGGTCCGCCTCCAGGCTGTATGGGTTACCCTCCCTGACATGACCTAAATACAGCAGCAGACCACCATACCTTAAAAAAAAAAAAAAATTACCAAGAACTAATAGACAACAGGCAGATCCAACATGCCAGCCCTATTTTGTGTGCGATTTCAGCTCAGTGTGTATTTTTTCCCACCCTCCCAGATGAAAATACAGTAATTAACTCCATGCAGAAGGGGGAGGGGGGAGGAAGCTCTTTTTTTTTTTTTTCTTTCCCTAGACTTGAAAAGAAATTCTGGCAGATAATTTGGCTGAACATGAAAAGAGAGAGGCTGCTTACAGCCGCCCAAATAAAGTGCTAGGTTGGTGAGGCTCTGCGGGCTGAGTTGGTTATTTCACGGCGTGAAAAGCAGACATTTATCTGTTCCCATGGAGATGCGTTTTCTACTAGTCAATCAGACACTGAGGAGGTCAGACAATAGCTGGTGGATCCTTTTTGAATCTTGAGAGACAGTCAAGTCTCCCTTTATTTTAACATTCCACCTACATTTAAAGGGGTCTAAATGATGTCTGAGATATGCCTGCAGACACAGCCATTGTAATTTCAAGGGATCTGAAACAGGAAGAAACTGTCAATGAGGAAGACAGGGCGTGACGGATTGCCCCCCCCCCCCGCTTCCAATTTCAAATCAGAGATTGTTGGGTCACCATCCTCATTGGCAAAAATTTGGCTCCCAAACGTAACCCCTCCCTCTTGAATAAAATAATTGAGAAGGTCATAAATTAAATGCTGAGAATTTCCAAATGACTCTTGGAAACGGAGCAGGGGCACTTCCAACAGAACCTCGGGGAAGCAAGAAAAACCTGCCCCAGAGACCACCTCCCCCCACTCCCGCTGAAATGCTGGATGTTGGATACGTTGTAAACTTCGCTCCTGGCATTCCTTTGCCCAAAAAGTGCCCTTGCAGAAATAATTCGGGCTGCTATTTGACCTTATGTTTGTTCTCAATCCCAGAAAACAGATCATGCTCACTTGCAAAATATGTTTATCTCAGGAGGTAAATTGCAGTGTAAATGCCTGGAAACTGGGACTCACATAATGACTTTCTCAACAAGCTTCTTTCAAGTGTGTCTCTTCCGACATCATTTTTGCGCATGCCTAAGGCAGAAGAAAATGTAACAGGGGTCTTCCTAGAGCTAATTGAGGAGGGAGAGGGTATTTCCAGGGGATTACATTGGAGGCAGCCTATCTAATATGACTTAAACAGAAGCCTGTTCGCAGGACGGCAGCATAACCGAAAACAGCAGACAGCCAAAGTCAGGATTTTGTCATCAAGGAACTTCATTCTGGTTAATGGAGTCATTCAAGTGCAGCTCGACTGCGCAAGGCAGGAAAGTAAATACAAGTATGAGTCCGGCTTATCAGCAGCCAGGACTTTTGCTCGACTCTGCATTTCCACGACCCGAAGGCAGACACTCCTGCTTCTCCAGGCGGGCTGGCTGGAACAAAGACACTAACCGGGACACCTCGGAAAGCAATTTGGAGCAGTCCCAGCAAATAGCATTTAGGGGAAGGAGAAAAATCTCCAGAGTTTCTAATAATGTGTAATATCCTATTCGTTAAGGAGGCAAAAGGCAGGAATTTACCTTGAACATTCTTGGGAGTTTCATTTCCCTGAAAAGACATGGCCCATATGTCTCATGAATGTGGGTCAGTATTTGACCATTTTCTTCTCTTATTTTCCCATTTTAGTTTTTTTTTTTTTAAGTAAGCTCTGTGCCCAATGTGGGACTTGAACTCACAACCCTGAGGTCAAGCGTTGCACGCTCCACTGACTGAGCCAGCGAGGTGACCCTCATTTTAGTTTTTAAAATTTAAAAATAGAAGCAATACATAATCTCTCTAAAAGGCTCAAACAATATAAAATCCAGGTAAAAGAGTCAAAAGTTCCTCTTTCCCCTTATTTACCTCCACTAGCTCATGAGCTTACTAGAGGTAGCTAATAATTACTTTCAACAGAATGACACATATCCTTCCAGACACGTTCCATTAATATGCAAGTATATATATATGTATATATATAATATGCAAGTATATATATAATATGCAAGCACATATATGTATATATAATATGCAATTATGTATATATAATATGCAAGTATATATATGTATATATATAATATGCAAGTATATATAATATGCAATTATGTATATATAATATGCAAGTATATATATGTATATATATAATATGCAAGTATATATATATAGAGAGAGAGTATGTGTGTGTATGTATACATCAACTGTTTTCAACATACCACTGGAATCATATTTATAGATGCTTGCACAACTTTTTTTTTCACTTAAAATATCTATCATGGGCAATTTTCTATACTGACGTGCAGTTTAAAAAAATTAGCTACAAATTTTGGGAAAATGTAATACATGCTTTTGGTTGGGGGGGAGATTCAAAGCGGAGGGTTTGTGGGGAAAGGTAAATCTTCCCCCTTCCCCACAGACAATCAGTAGTAGCAGTTTTCAGTGTACTATTTCAGAAATAGTCTATGCATAGATAAGCATATATGTATATCAAATACACCTTTCTTTGTCTTTACCTTGCATTTTTCACTTAGATCTTTTGGAGAGCATTTCATGTTAGAAATAATGGGCTTTTAAAATGGTGGCATAGTATTTCTTCGAATGGTGTTCCTTGATGTATTTTATTGGTCCCCCCGATGGACCTGGGGTGGATTTCAGTCTTCGCTGCTGCAGACAGGGCTGTAATAAATACTCCAGTCTAATGCATACCCTGTGATTCTTTCCTCAAACACACTCGCCACTCTCTGAAAGCAGCAGCTTTACTCCACACCTGTCCTTAAATTGCCTTAATCTGAAGGAGAATTGAATTAAGTTTCTTTTTAAATGAGGGTTTAAAACAGAATTAATAACCCATTAAAAATCTATTATGAACATGTGTCCTTTCCTGAAGTTTTTAATCTTCCCTCCAGCTTGAGAGTGAGAGGCTCCTAAGAGAGAAAGAAAAAAAAAAGTCGTATTTCCCTTTCACACCCCCACTCCAACCCCACCCAGGGGCCAGCCTTGCCAAGATCATTGCGTTAGCGTCCCATGCCTGTGTTACAAATGCCTGCTGTATATTGTGTAATTCTGTCCCATCTACTCTTTTCATCATGGGTTCAGAGAAGGATCGCAGCCCACTTTTACAATTTAGGTGCAGCTTCCTGTTCTTTTTTGTGTGCAAGAGCGAAGCCTTGGGGATTTAGAACAAAGTGTGTCCTTGGAAAGAAGTGGGTGGGATTTTGTGAGCGTAGTAGGTTGGGGAGGGAACTCCCCTCCCGGGGGAGGAGTCTGATTTCATTATACAGTTGGAAACCTGGTGAAATCATGTATACAACTGAATCTTTTTGCTCAGCTAGTGAGGCCTTTTTGTTCTTTGTCTTGCACTGTGTATAGCAAATTTCTGTTACGCCTGGGAAGAAGGAAATTTGAGTTAAAGAGGTAGGCAGTTCCTTACGCCTTGTAACAAGCAAGCTAATTGAAAATTTTAATTCAGGAAAAGATGCAACAAGGCCAAAATGAAAGAGGAACCGGGCCTGCCAGTGTTCGGAGCAGGAAAACCGAAGAGGTTACCATCCCCAAGTTAAAAATTAGGTGGGGCCGGGAAATGTAACGCCTGCTGTATTTGTCATTGAAATTCACAATCTTGTTTGCTGTTTATCTTGAGGCTCGGGGAGCTCTCCTGCTGGTTAGAAAAAAGGAGGCGAGGTCCAGGAAGAAATGCTAGTAATAAGAAAGGGAGGGATTAGAAGCCCCAGAGAGAAAGGGAGGTGTAAATAATATGTGGGCATTTGACAATCAGCACAAAGAAATGAGAGACAAAGCCAGAAGCCTGATGCCAAAAATCTTAAACTTAAGTGGCTAACTCAGATGCAGGAAAAATGTCCCAAAGAACAAAAGAAAATCCCAGAAGATCTTTTCCCTCTGTGATGATGTTGTCTAATGGAGTAAATAAACGTTGGTGTTGCCGTGGTGCTCTCTGGGCAAGGCTGTGTGCAAAGGAGCGAGCTTCACGATGTGCCTTGGGAGGCACTCCCCAGGACAGCTTGAGCCGTCGGACAAGATGGGGGACGTAGTAGGGGCAGAGTTATCTTTCTCCCCAAGAGCCCAATCTATTGGGGTCACCTATGTCCTTCTGCTCCTCTTTTTTTCTCCCAGGATTCTCCCTTGAATGGACTTGCTTAGGAAAGAGGGAAAAAGCATTTTTAGCCCAAAGCTAAAGAGGACAGAGTTAACTCCCCAGACAATGGACACCTCTTCCTGAGGCTGCCTGGTGCCCTTGAGTGTGACCCCTCCTAACTGCATGACTTGGGCAGATTGCTTTCTTTACCGTAAGATGAGAATACTGTTACTAATAACAAGTAACATTTACAGAACACTGACATGGAATAATTCACACGCTGATCCATTTTACCCTCGGAGCCAAATGAAGTACTTAGTTATTATGTCCGTTTTGCAAATGAATGGAAATGGGCCAAATCCCCAACTAGGAAACAGTAGAGGCGGAATATAATTCTAGATTGAGGGTTGGCAATTACAGTCTGATGGCCGAATCCGTTCAATGCCTGTTTTTGTAAATAAAGTTTTATTGGAACACAGCCGTGCTCATTCGGTTGGTTATATATCACCTATGATTGCAATGGCAGAGACGCTCTGCCCTGCAAAGCCTAAAACATTCACTATCAATTCCTTTACACTACAAACGGGCAGATCCTTGCTCTAGATTACCCAACCCATGTTTCCTTCTGCTCCCAAAATGCCTCTTTATTTTTTTTTAAAGATTTTACTTATTTATTTGAGAGACCACAGAGGGAGAGTGGGAGGGAGAAGCCGACTCCCCACTGAGCAGGGAACTTGATGCAGGGCTCAATCCCAGGACCCTGAGATCACAACCTGAGCTAAAGGCAGCCGCTTAACCGACTGAGCCACCCAGGTGCCCCTTTTAATTTATTTTTTTTAATGTAATGCTGAACAGGAAAAAGAATCTAAAATATCAGAAACAGTAATGGTTATTAGAAAACTGAATCTGTTAGGCGCCCCAGAATATTAAAAACAAACTTTTCTTCCTTTATCCTTTTTTTGTCTCAAAATTTGGAAGTGCCTGTATTCTAAATTTAAAATGGACCAAAAACCTTCATTGCCTTATCAGCTTTAACAAAACTGCATGTAAATAAACACTTATCTAAAGACCTAAATTTCTAGGGTAATTTCCAAAATAATGAAGAAATGGATACAGCGTTTCAGGAGACATTTTCCCCCGTATATGTTATTTTCAAAACTGCAAATAGAATAAGTTGTTAAGGTAAGAGGCTACCCGCTTTGATAGTAATGTGGTACTTTGGTCATAAATGGAGAAATTCTGTAAGCAAGGGAGAGTGAACACTAGAGCACTGGGGATTATTTTTTCTTCTTTCCTACTAACAAAAGTTGGAGATCTTGGAAATTGATTCCTGTTGCCATGTGAGCTAAGATTTTGGTGTTGTAACAATGGCTTGGTTTTTCAAAGGTCTCTAGGATTGATTCGTGTAGCTACAAATCCAGGTTGTAAAAAAAGTTACTGAACAAAATTAATGATAGTGTCTTCTGTGTCTCCCACGTGCCAGGCACTGTGGACTGGAGAGTTCCGACTCCAAGACCAAGGTACCTGTACAAGGAAGGCATTATTATTTTACTTTCTCCACGAGAACAATGAGGTCCTGGGGCATCAAGGTGTCCCAGTTGATATGTGATGGAAGGACCTCAAAGTCTTGACCCCAAATTCCACACTCTTTCCCCTCTAAGAGGAGGTCTGTCACTGATTGGTCATCCTTGCATTCAACTAATTCTTTTTTTTTTTTTTAAGATTTTATTTATTTATTTGAGAGAGAGAGAGAGGGAGAGAGAGGGTATGCTCACCAGTGGTGGGGAGGGGCCGAGGGAGAAGGAGAAGGAGGCTCCCAGCTGAGCAGGGAGCCCAACGACCTGGGGCTCTATCCCAGGATCCCGAGATCATGACCTGAGCAGAAGGCAGACACTTCACTGACTGAGCCCCCCAGGTGCCCCTCAACTAATTCTTACCTATTTTGGGGGCTACCACGTGTTAGGCCCTGTGCTCGCTTCTGAGGATTCAGCAGTGAACAAATCAAAATCTAAGTCCCATCCAGGATATTTTCAGATGATGAGGAGTGCTAGGAAGGGAATGAAACAGGACAGCCGGGATGGAAGGTGTCCAAGTTGGGTGTAGCACTATGAATGATGGGTAAATGCCATAAGGCGAAGATCAAGACTCGGGAAGAAAGTTCCAGGCAGAGAAACATGCTTCTGGCATGTTCCTTGAGATGGGAAAAAAACGTAGTCTATTGGGACATGATGTTGATTCTTTCTGGCTCTCACCAACTCAGCAGTTCCTACAACCTGTCCAAGCTGGAAGGTCTTAGGTGCACTCAAGGTACAGGTTAGCCAGGAGTTTACCCTCAGTTCTAAGTCTAACACCCTTATCTCCTTCCCCTCACCAGACAGGAAGGATGATCCTCCTTTATTTACTACCACAAATAATAATAGTTACCAATTACTGAGCACACGGCCTATGGTGCTGACTGTGTTATCTCCTTCAATTGGCAAAACAACCAATAAAATATTGTTGAATGGTCTTAAAACAGGAGGAATGTACTGGAATTGATTTGCAGAATTTCCATGTTTATAGTTACATTTACTTATTGCTAAAACTGCCTGGGAATACTCCTGCATTGCCTAAGTTCACACTCACCCTCTTCCTACCTTACAGAGAAGTCTGCGCTCCTCCACCAGGGCGAAGCGGGTAGAGGGTGTAATGAGCTAACAAAGAGATGAAAGAAACTTCCCTTTAATGATTAATCAAGGCGCCTAAATGCGGGCATCCTGTATTACTTTATCTTAGATGAGTTTCTTTCTAAGGAGCTTTCAGAACAACCACAGAAGTATAATAATATTGTTGATTGTTGGAAATGTAACTGGAATGTTTTCTAAAGCCATCAAATGTTTCAGCAGACACTGGAGATAAAAATGCCTGAATACCTTAGGATAAAAATGTGCTATGGTTTTCTTTCCTATTTAGTGTGTGCTCCTCAATACATTAGTTAAAATTTATTTTAACAAATTGTATGAGTTAGGGATTCTAATTACAGTCACTTATCACTTTTTTTTTTTTTTTACAAAATGTTTATTATTTTCCTACCAAGAAAAAATGAACTCATTTGAGTTGTAATAAAAATTTAAGATGTCCACTTAAAAAACACACAAGAGGGGTGCTGGCTCAGTCAGTAGCTGGCTCATGCAACTCTCGACTGTCAAGAGTCATGAGTTTGAACCAATGCTGGGCTTAAAAAATATGCAAGACACTATGTATTTTTTTCCTCAAAATTATGTAAGAAAAAAAAAGGAGATCATTAGTTTAGTAGATCCTGGCTGTTGTCTACCTAAGAGTAATCGCTAATTATTTTCTTTGCAGATAAAACTCAATTTACATGTACACACATATATATTTATTTCATTTTAATTTTTTTGACTGCTATGTGCTTCAGGGAAAGTTGGAAACTCAACAGTTACAAGGGATGGCGTTTTCATTGGTGGTTATGAGTGGTTCTCAACCCTGGCCATAAGGTCAGATTATCTTCAGAGCTTTTAAAAGTGACTGTCGATGCCTGGACCTCATCCCCAGCTGTTGTGGTTAAAGTAGTCTAAGCAGTTAAGCTAATTTTATTTCCGTTGCTAATAACAGGTTAAGGGATTGGCAGTAGCATAATGCTAACCAATGAGAGGGGAAGTAAGCAGGCTGAGGGCATATCTCTCGGAAAGTTATGCTTGCTCTTGAAAAGGTAAACGAGGGAAGGAATGTTCAATTTTTAGATTTTCTTTAGATGAATATATGCCACCTGGCACTATGGCAGCCATTTTGTGACTATGAGAGGCAAATCGCAAGTGCAAAGTCATACACTGAGGGGGGCAGAACGAGAAGATACAAAGAACTTGGGAATACCCCTGGGGCTGCCCTGTCATGGAGGACATTTATGATATCTTTAGATGGATCCTCTGTTTCCTGAAGGTCTAAGCATTTTCAGTTTTATGAAACAAGGAATCTGGAACACAGATTAAGCTGTTTACAGTTACAGGGCTGGAAAGTGGCAAAGCCAGGGCTTCAATCTGTCTGATTCTAGCTCCAGCACTTTTAATGACTATAGTATAGGACAGGGATTGGCAGAGGACGGCTTGTGGGCCAAATCCCACCCACTGCCTGTTTTTGTAAATAAGGCTTCACTGGAACACAGCCAGACCCTGGTTAGCTCAGGCATTGTTGATGGCTTCTTCCACACTCTAGAGCTGAGTAGTGGTGAGAGACAATGTAGGGTGTGCAAAGCCTAAAATATTTACTGTCTGGCTCTTTAAGGAAAAAGTTTGCCGACCCCTGCTGGTCTAAGCCAATCACGGTAATCCTATCTTTATCTGTGATTGTCTCGGGGTGACTATATAAACCAGTTTTGGCCAATGAGATGCAAGCAGAATTCTGGGGAAGGAGGGTGGTGCCTCTGAGAAAGGCGTTCCCCCACCCCAATCAAAAGAGGTGTGCAGGAAGGTAGCTTCTTCCCTTCCTGCTACTTCTGAATCAGAATGAGATGATTGGAGCTGAGGCGGCCATCTTGAAAGCCAAAAGGAAGGTGTGTAAGTACCTGGAAGATGCCAGAGAAGAAACAGGGAAAGAGGCTAAATCTTTGATGACACTGTTAGTCCTCCTATGCAGTGCTCTAACTCCTTACCTCCAGATTTCGTGTTTGTTAGACCACAGTTTGTCTCTTTTTGCAGGCTATTCCATCACTTGCAGCTGCTTTGATCCCACATGATACAAACCTTATGTCTGAAATTACTGTCCTTATTTTACATTCAGGAAACCCAAAGTTCAGGGAGGTAAAAGGATTTGCCAAGGGTGTGTGCATCAAACTAAGTTTGCCTGCCTCTAATGATAGCCCCTGTCCCATTACCCTTGATAGTGACATAAAAACTCTCGGCCTTTGGGGCTCAGTTTATCTATGTTAAAGGTTTATCTATGTTAAAATTCTGTAACCAAAGGAGAATGACCCCTAAGGGCAAATGGTTATTTCTTTTTCTTCCCTACTAACAGAACCTGAGTTTAGTTTAGGCAGCACTGCACCCAGCACTAAGGGATGAAGGATAGTTGGTCTAAGGCAGTCATGGCTTTTCTCCTTTGTGGAAAGTTTTACCCCCTAAATAATCTGATTCCAGGCTAGGTTTGGATGGTGCGTGAGAGTCTGCATTTCTAATGAGCTCTTGGGTGATGCCAATGATTCTGTTCCATAGAACACACTTGGACCATCATTATTCTATACCAGAAGTTGAAAAAAATTTTCTATAAAGGGCCAGATAACGAATATTTTGGGTTTTGTGGGCCATGCAGTTTCTGTGGCAACTACTCAATTTGATATTTCAGTGGCTTGAAAGAAGCCACAGAAAACACATAGATAAGTGGGTGGGGCCATGTTCCAATAAAACTTTATTTACAAAACCAGGTGGTGGGCCAGATATAACCCACAGGCCATAGTTTGCTGAAACCTGGTTTAGACTACTCATGGTTTGTCTCCTGGTCCTGGGCCCATCTTCTCTGGGTTTATTGCTGACTAAAATCTGAACCAATAGGGATTCTCGTAGGAAGGCAGACATGGGTGGCGTATTGGGCACCAGGTAAACTGTTGTGAGCTAAGCCAATTCGACATGGAACCAACCTTAGGTTATTTCTGGCAGATGTGGGCATTCCCCCACAGCCTAGCTACAAGTTATCATAAAATCTGGTCTGTCCAAATTTTGCTACTTCTCTAGCCAAACATTCATTAGCAAATCTGGCACAAAACAGCTTGTACAACCTATTCTGGAAGCTTGATATTCTCTCAGGGGGTCTGGTCACACCCTGAATGAAAGGTTCACTCGCGGCAGGCATGACAATATTCCACAAGCAGGATTCTGTGTTTGCTGTCTGGTCGGCATGATGCAGTCAGAAATCCTCCTAACGAGTGGCTGGACAGGGCACAGGACCAGTCAGGGAAGAAGTGGGGAAGGGCAGAGGTAAAGGATGGATTGTTGTATCCTATAATGCATTCTAGTCAACTCAAGTCTTAAAAACCTTTAATTTTACCAATGTGAACCCAGCTGTAATGTGGCCGTGCTAATTATCATCAGGCACTGGTGTCGCCCATAAAAACCCTGTTTCTGAATTGCGAGAAGCATTTGTCATCGGCATGGCTGGAGTGTGGTCCTTTCTGCCGCCCTGTTTGCTAGCTATCCTCCAACAATGCATTCTAGATCACCCGTTAGCTAACCGCACTCCCGCTGAGTTTCTACTAACTGAACTGAGCCCACGACTTCTCACACTGATTATATTGAAGTATTTTCAAGTATAGACTGTAATGAGAGGGAACCACCTGTGTCTGCTCCAGGGCTTATGGCAGGAAGAGCGATCATATATTTAAACTTGTTTTGTTTTGTGAGCTGTCAGCCCTATGGCTCCGGAGCTTCGGTGAGTTTCTAAGTCTGCAAGACAGAGGCACAGACACAGAAAACGGAGCACAGATGGAGTAGAAAACGTATCCTAGGCCCTGCTCTTAGTGAACCTGGGTCAAACCCAGTGTGTCGCTTACTAGCTGGGTGAACCTGGGTAAGATACGAATGCTTCCCAGCTGTGCCCTCGCGCGTGGAAGACGGCGCTGCTGATTTCGCCCTCTGGAGGCAAAAAAAGTCGCCGCATCTGTAAAATGGGGGTAATGGTGCTGGTGGCGGGTCAGGAAGCGAGGCACGTGAAACAGCGCAGCGTCCAGGCGTTGTGAGCTCTCAGTAAATGATCTGCCGTGGTCCTCATTCTGATTTTCAGACAAGATCCAGAGCTGAAGTGCTTTTTCCAAAGACAGAGGCAGAGCCTGGGAGAGCAGCCGCTGCCCACACGAATGCAATATTCCAGGAGCTTGGGTGAGTCTTTTATTTGAGGTTTCTCTGCGAATTTAAGAACACCCGTCAGAGGTTCACATTTTACGATTCAATGAGAACGTTGGAAAACTATTTAACCGTGGTCTTTGGCTGGTGTAGACTGAGTGAAATCAAAAGCTGGTTATCAGCTGTCTTGCTCTTCTGTGTCCAGCAGAGAAAGCTCTGAGATGATGTGTCCCAATCAGGTAGAGTCTGTTTATCCTTTTTATAATTCATCCACCAGCTGAACCTACTTCCTAAACCTGGGGAGTTACTCCCCTTGGGTTTTTGGTAGAAAGTGGAGCCCGCCTTTCACCCAGAAGTGGAAAATGTACCAAATTGATTTCGAGTGCCCCTTGCAGCGGGGGTGTGGACCGTGGTCAGACCAGCCAGTCAGAGGCAGCTGCTCCAGACTTAGGCTTGGAACCTTCTGATGCACAGGTGGTTGGGCTCTGTGGAGTCCTTGCCGGTAACTTGTGATGCTAGCATTCTGGGATCGTCGGTGGCCTTGACTGTGGTTCTCTCTTTTTTTTTCTTTTTTTTTTTTTTTAAGATTTTATTTATTTGACAGAGAGAGACAGCCAGTGAGAGAGGGAACACAAGCAGGGGGAGTGGGAGAGGAAGAAGCAGGCTCACAGTGGAGGAGCCCGATGGGGGGCTCGATCCCAGGACTCTGGGATCACGCCCTGAGCAGAAGGGAGATGCTTAATGAGTGAGCCACCCAGGTGCCCCGTTGACTGTGGTTCTAATAGCAGAATCCAACATCACAACCGGTGTTGGTGGTGGGTCCGGTGTAGACAGCAGGGTTTACACCATTGGTTGGCAAAGTTTTTCTGTTGCGGGCCAGATAGATATTTTAGGCTTTGCCGGGCAAGAGGCAATATCAAGCCGACTATACAGATACTTATACAACCATTTAAAAATATAAAACCGTTCGTAGCCCGTGGGCCCTTAGACTAACAGGTGGCGGCAGGGTTCGGCCCATGGTGGTAGTTTGCTGGTCCCTGGTCTAGAGCCCTGAGGTGACATCGCTGCTGTTTCTCACAAGACCATCTCAGTGTGACTCTGGATGTCATTCTCAGCTGCCCCAGAGAAAGGGACTTTGCAGATGCAATCAAGTTAAGATGAGGTGATAT
This sequence comes from Ailuropoda melanoleuca, assembly GCF_002007445.2. Taxonomy (NCBI): domain Eukaryota; kingdom Metazoa; phylum Chordata; class Mammalia; order Carnivora; family Ursidae; genus Ailuropoda; species Ailuropoda melanoleuca. Next base: position 53,471,898 of record NC_048230.1, on the reverse strand, counting down.
TGGACTGGGAGGTGGGGAGGGTGGGTTTCTACCTCAGTGACTGGAATCCTTATAGGAAGAAGGAAATTTGAGAGCAAAGAGACCAGGGGAACATCCTGTGTGAAGACAGACAGATCAAAGTGACGGAGCCATAAGCCAAGGACCGCCAATGATTGCTGGGAGCCACCGAGAGCTGGGAGAGAGGCAGGGCCCCATCTCGCCATCAGAACCTGCAGGAGGAACCAACCTTTCGCCAAGCCGGACCAAGAGGCAAAATGTTGTTTACTGTTTACACCCCCATTCTTTCACACGTTAAGGTGTGTTTTCTAGGGATGTATGATGTGTGAAATTCAAGGACCCTGAAAGCCATCTTGTAGAAAGCTATACCCTAAAGGCATTTGTAAAAATGTAAAACCAAAGCCAATCTACTCACTAAATTGGGTTGGGGGGGGATAGTTATTTTTCTTAAAAATGTTACTGATGTTAATATGTAAGAGGTTTGTTACTGTTATTTTTAAATGGGTTAAAAAATTAACATTTCAAAAATTTCTCAGATTTGATTTTGAGTAGGTAAGTATAGATAGGTCTAAATTTTACAAATAAAAGCTCTTTGGGGTCATGATTAATTTCTAAAAAAATTTTTTTTAACTTCTTTTTTTTAAAGTCGGCTCCATGCCCAGTGTGGGGCTGGAACTCATGACCCCGAGATCAAGAGTCGCACGCTCCATGGACTGAGCCCGCCAGGCGCTTCTCATCAGTAATTCTGAAGGGCGTTCGGGGGTCCTGAGACCAAAACAGTTTTTTTTTTTTTTTAAGATTTTATTTATTTATTCGACAGAGATAGAGACAGCCAGAGAGAGAGGGAGCACAAGCAGGGGGAGTGGGAGAAGAAGAAGCAGGCTCATAGTGGAGGAGCCCGATGTGGGGCTCGATCCCACAACGCCGGGATCACGCCCTGAGCCGAAGGCAGACGCCCAACCGCTGTGCCACCCAGGCGCCCCGAGACCAAAACATTTGAAAACTGTTGGCTTCTGGCAATGTCATGCCTCCTTTCCTGGAGATTTCACTGGAGGGAGACTATTTCCTGTTATTTCTCACAAAGCAAGAAAATAAATGGTGGTTAAGAGGTTAAGAGCGCAGGCTTGGGGTTCTCAAGGCTTGAGTCTAAAACTTTAGGCTGGGTGGTGCAGTGGTTTAAGTATCTGCCTTCTGCTCAGGTCATGATCCCAGCATCCTGGGGTCGAGCCCTGCATCAGGCTCCCTGCTCAGCAGAGAGTCTGTCGGCTTGTGCTCTCTCTCTCTCAAATAAATAAAATCTTAAAACAAAACATAACAAAACCTTTACTCCGGGATGTGCAAAATTGGTGATATGAAATCAGTGATTTAAACCCTTGGAGCCTCAGTTTCCTTATCTGTGAAATGGGGATCATGAGACCCACCTTCCAGGGGAGTTATAAAGATTAAAGTAGTCCTCACTGACTGGGAGCAGTATAAAGCCCTGTTCTGTGGAAGGAAGGGGTGGACCAGACCAGCCCCTCTCAGACTTTAAGGTACACACAGATCACCTGCGGATCTTTCTAAACGCAGACTCTATCTCCTTTTAATACCTGTCATGATCCCATGGGACATTTGTTTTATTTTATTTTATTTTATTTTTTAAGATTTTATTTATTTATTTGACAGAGACAGCCAGCGAGAGAGGGAACACAGCAAGGGGAGTGGGAGAGGAAGAAGCAGGCTCCCAGCGGAGGAGCCTGATGTGGGACTCGATGCCGGAACACCGGGATCACGCCCTGAGCCGAAGGCAGACGCTTAACGACTGCGCTACCCAGGCGCCCCAAGGACATTTGTTTTATTATTTGGCGAGTTGATTGTCTTCTGCCCTCAAATGCAGGCACCGTGAAGAGCTAGAGTCATGTCTGTCTTGATCAGGGGCTCATGAACTACAGCGTGCAGGCCGAATTCGGCCTCTTGTCTCTTTTTGTAAATAAAGTTTTATTGGAACGCCGACATGGTCGTTTTTCGTGTATTATCCATGGCTGCTTCTGCTGTACTCAGCAGAGGTTAGTGTTAGAGACTGGATAGCCCACAAAATGGAGATCTTGACCCTTTTCAGAAAACATGTGCTGACCTTGTCGTGGTTATTGCCCAGCTGCTCCCTGGAGAGTCTGGCCACCGTGCGCGCTCAGCAGATACTGAGCATTTCTCAAGTGTGTTTTGCAGGTATGGTGCCATGTAATCCTCCTTACCATTCCCTAAGGTAGAGGCCATTCAGGGTCCACAAACCGAAAATTCCAAGAACTATCCTTCAAAAAAAATAAATTTGGCAGTGAAATGATCTGACCCGACTCCTGTGGCTACGAACTCTGACTGGAATGATGTGAGGTTATTGATTGCCTGTTTTTATCTCACTAATTCAACCGTTGTATGTTTCTCTGCAGACACACGGATGAGGCTGAATACAGGGTGCCGCCCCGGGGCCCCACGGGAGACCCTGTGTAACACAGCATAAGCACCAGATCACATTTTTTTTTTTTTACTTTTTTTTTTTTAAAGATTTTATTATTTTATTTATTCAGCAGACAGAGAGACAGCCAGCGAGAAAGGGAACACAAGCAGGGGGAGTGGGAGAGGAAGAAGCAGGCTCATAGAGGAGGAGCCTGATGTGGGGCTCGATCCCACAACGTGGGGATCACTCCCTGAGCCAAAGGCAGACGCTTAACCGCTGTGCCACCCAGGTGCCCCCAGATCACGTTTTTAAAATCTGAAAATTCTGCATTCCAAACCCTATTCAGCTCTAAGGATTTGGGTAAGAGATTTGGACATGTATTTTTCCTGACTTTACAGCTGCGGAATTTCGGAGACTAGTCGCAGGGGTAGAGCATGGCAGAGCTCAGCTTTGAATCCAGGAATCGGATCCTGGGGGTGCAATGTAACCACGAGTCTCTTTAGCAGAGGGGGCTGGTGCCTGTTGACTGGATGAATGAAGGGTAAATGAAGCTGAGCGGGCCTGGTTCCAACCCCCGGGCTGGTTTACCTGCTGCCGGGGAGATCTCTGCCTCTCCTGGGCAACACATCCTCTCCAGGCCAAGCGTTGCCTCTGTAAATGTGCATGCAAAACGTGTGCATGCGCGCGCACACACACACACACAACTCAGAAAGGACTTATATGCTATTGTATTTCTTGGAGCCTTATGGCCGCCTGTTGTTTTCCGCAATCTCATCTTTATGAATCAGGTGACAAAACCCACTAGTAACCAGGCAGGGGAAAGAAAACAGATGCTTTTCCAGCCAGGCGGGGTTGAGCTGAGCAGTTTGTCATTGTGGTTAAACCCTGCCTGCATCAGGACCCAGCACCTTGTAAAAATTATTACTGTTTTCTCTCTCTGGCTCAGGGGGCTGCTCTAGTCCTGAGAATTCAAAGCCACGGCGAACAGGAAGAGTATAATTTGTCTGTTGGGTACTCAGACTGGAATAGGGCAATGGGGTATAGTAATGCTGATTCCACAGCGTGAAAGCATGATGTCCTCCAGGCGAGAGAGGAAGTGAGCCTCCTCTCACAGGCTTGAAAGCTTCCTTGAGAAGATGTGAAGTTGCTTCTAGAAGGCAGTGGAAAATTAACGTGGTTCTAAGTGAGCAAAAAAAGGCTCAGAGGTGTGAGATGGACTATGTAAGTTCACAAAGCCTGATGTTGATTAAAACACAGTTGTAGACAGGTGAATACTATATGGTTTCCTTTTTTTTAAGAAAAGGCATGTATCTGTGTGTGTGTGTGTAAAATATAGACATTTGTATTCGTGTAAAAATACAGAAAAAGAATAGGAAGAATATACTCACCCTTAACAGGCAGTAGAAGAGAAACAGGCGGGGGTGGAGGAAGGTGTGCGTGTCAGAGAGAGCTGGGCAACTTTCTATTTTCAGTCATAGATACTGCAGCCTTCTGCCTTTGCTTGTGTAATCTAAAAAAAAACAACAACAAATAAAATTAACTTGCAAAAGCAAACGGGCAAAACCCCTCTCAAGGAATCAGCTTTATAATAAACAGAGAGCCCTTTAACTTCTAAGAACGAGGAGGCCCCAGGCACAAAGGACTTCCTGGTTTGGGGCATTCCTAGCTAAATCATGTTTGGAAGCTTGACAGAATTTTACCTTGTCCCCAAACGGTAGATTACTTAAAACGGTTATTGAAACTTCCCTGTTGAACAAAAGGGAAATGTACGGTTCCCTCTCTCTCTCTCTCTCTCTCTCATACCCTGCTTAAAGCTATTAAACCTCTTCTTCTCTTTTTGAGAAATAGGAAGCATCCCAAATGACTGGTGGCTTTTAAATTTTATCTTTCAAAATACACATCCTGCTAGCTGAAGGTATCAAATCCTACCTTGGGATATTAAAAAGAAAATCACATCTCTTTCTTCGGAGACGAAGGCAGGGGTACGGTAGATCCTGGAGGGTCCTTTAGATTAGGCACAAAAACAGTTGGTCCTTTTGTGGTTTTTTTGTTTGTTTGTTTTTTTAAAGATTTTATTTATTTGACAGAGAGAGAGACAACCAGAGAGAGGGAACACAGGCAGGGGAAGTGGGAGAGGAAGAAGCAGGCTCCCAGCAGAGCAGGGAGCCCAATGCGGGGCTCGATCCTAGTACCCTGGGATCATGCCTGGAGTCTGAGCCTAAGCAGACGCATAACAATTGAGCCACCCAGGCGGCTGGTCCTTTTGTTTTTTTAATATTTTATTTATTTATTTGAGAGGGAGACAGATATAGTGACAGCACAAGCAGGGAGGAGAGGGAGAAGCAGGTTCCCCGACAAGCAAGGCACCCAGGGACTTGATCCCAGGACCTGGGATCACGACCTGAGCCAAAGGCAGACACTCAACTGACCAAGCCACCCAGACTCCCCTGGCTTTTGTAAAACAACCTGGTTGCTTTCTTACTCTCCGATTCTCTTTTACTAGACGTTTCACTGGATTGTTACTTTTGTGTAATTTATTCCTTATCAGTCTGTTCCACAGGAAATGGGAGGTGTGTCAGGAGCCTGGGGATGGAACGGGTGGGGAACTGGAGGATTACCTCCACCTCTATTTGCCCAGACGCCAGGAATTCCAGGAGCCACGGGCTTCGCAGCTTTTCCAGCTACGGGTCTGAGCCTGGCCTGTCTCAGGAGAACAGCGTGTCTGCTTACAGGCGCTTTCATCTAGGTGCCCAAAGAGTAGATGACCAGCACGGGTGGATCTCGATGGGGATTCGTGGAGCCAACACATTATTTTCTCAAGGCTCGGATTTCTAACGTTATTGGAGACACCACTGGTCGGCAGAACTCTGTCAGTCTCCCTGAGATGGTCAGATGAACAGAATCGTGCTAGAAAAGTTCCTTTGCACCACCCCCGCCTTTTGGAACCTGTTTCTGTTAAAGGGGAGTCTTGCAAGAAATTTTGTCTTTTTTCATCAGATAAAGAAGAGGTCCTTTGAAATGATCCCAACGATAGATTTTGTTGCTGTCCTTTTGCAAGCATTATTATGTATTACTTTTCATTTGATCCTCGTAGCAAGCTGGAGGCGGACAGAGGAAGCAACCTTCACGTTATAGAGGAGGAAAGAGAAGCATACAGGTTAACTTGGGCATGGAAACAATTAGCCAGGGAGCAGTTAGGGTTCCCAGTCTTTTGCCACGCTTTCACTGAAGACAGGCATAGTGTTTATCAGGTTTTATGTAGGTGGAGTTCAAGGGATCTCCAGGGTTCCTCTTAGGCTAAAGGTTGTGGAAAAATCCCAAGAGCACAATAAAATCCAAAGAAGAGGTTTACTTAAGCATGATTCACCCTAAAATACCTACTTCAGACTTTGGGGAAGGGACTTCTTTTACCTTTGTCATCAGAGACACACCAAGGAGCGTTTGCAAGCCCCGCCAGCGACTTGTCTATTTATACTTTGTTTATTACCGCAAGTGACTGTACAGCTGTTGATCTTTGAGGACCACACGAGATTGCTGTGAGTGGGTGGCAACGTGATTCTGCAAGACAGAGTTAATAATCCTAGACAATCGCAGGCTCTCTTTTACTCAAGGGGTGTGCCCCTTCATTTACAGAAAGGAAGACTGAATCACAGAATGGAAAACAACTATGACACAGCCCGCCTCTCCTGAGCAGAGCAGGAAACAAAAGAATGGGACTTCCCTGCTTAGCATTTACACTACATTGTCTGAAAGGTAGACTTTGATCCCCAACTTGGGTCCTTTTGCATTACAACAGTAACTCAAAAAAGGCAGGATCTAAATGTCTCCATGGATGATCTGTAGGGTTTTTGCTTAAGAGAAAATGAGTAAAAGAGACCTGGTTCCAATGTGAAATGTGTAAGTCAGAAACTTAGGGAGGGAGGGAAGGAGGGAAGGCAAGTGATAGGTTTCAAGCATGTACAAAAGTGAAATTAACAACTATGATAAAATTTATAATGAAGAATAATCATGGCTCCGGATAGCTGTGTGTCAGGCACTGTTCTAGGTGCTTTGCAAGGACTAATGCCCACATCGACCTGATAAGGTAGGTGCTGTTACTGTCCCCACTTTATAATTGAGAAAAACGAAGTACAAGGAGGCTAGTAGTGAAGGGAAGCCTTGGTCTTCATCTTTGTCTTGGCGATGTTTAGGAACATACGTTTTGGCATCTCTGAACTCCATTTTTGTTGGCGGGGCCCAAACTAGTCCATTTGGTACCTTTGTGCTCATTAGAAAAAGGTGCTCACTCCAGGCAGATGCTGCGTCTTTGAGTTGATGGCTGGATGGACAATCTTCAGGGACCCCGCATGGCCCGTGGAGGAAGCCCTAGGTCTCAGCTGAAACTCACCTCTGTGCTGGGAGCCCTTGTGTAGGGCTGACCTTTATGCTTACGGTGATGCCATGTGTCCTGCACACACTAGTTTTGAGACTATGAACAGCATCCTCAGTGTCTTATGAGCCTCTGTTTCTTCACTTAAAGATCAGGATGTTGCTGGGGGACCTGGGTGGTTCAGTCGGTGAAGCATCTGCCTTCAGCTCAGGTCATGCTCTCAGGGTCCTGACATTGAGCCCCACGTTGGGCTCCCCTTTCTCTTTCTTCCCCCTGCTTGTGTTCTCTCTCTCTGTCAAATACATTTTCAAAAATCTTTAAAAAAATAATAAAAATCAGGATGATGCTACTAACCTCAGAGGCTTGTGGTGAGGATTCACGCTGAATTTACCTGGCATATCGGAAGCACTAAGGAGACAAAATCAAACATGAGGTAGGTAGATGCCATCTTCTGTTGGATCACAAACTCCTTGGAGATGGGGTAGCCATCTAGGGATTCATTCTGAAATGTCGTGGAAAGGACATTTCACAGGAAAGGCGCTGATGTTTTATAAGAAATAGATCATGTTTTCAATTCTCAGCATTGAAAGATGTGGGGGCTTGAAGCACTTGTACGATTACGCTGTGTTCTCAATAAACTATCTCCCTTGGATTTCTGTCTTGAATGCACTGTATTGAAATAAACAGAGTCAATGACACTAAGCTTAGGAATTGCCTTCAGAATGCCTTTCGGCGAGCTTGAATGGACTCACAGATTGTATGTGTGATGTTGTACAGGTGAGTGTGGGGACATCAGATGGCCCGTACGTGCATCCTAGAGCTGACCCTTAAAAGCTGGGTGACTTTGGAAACATTCCTTAGCCACACTCCATGTGAGTTTCCTCTTCAGTGAAATGGGGATACTAACAGTCCTTTCATAGACTTGTGAACTGTAAATGAGAAAAAATCCATATAAAATGTGTTGTATCATCCATGGCAAATACTAAGCGCTCCTAAAATGTTATCTGGCAGGGTGCCTAGCTGGCTCAGTCAGAACAGCATGTGACTCTTGATCTCAGGGCCATGAGTTTGAGCCCCATGTTGGGTGTAGAGATCGCTTAAAATTTAAAAAAAAATTTTAGCTGGCTTAATTGATGGTGATTACTAAATAGAATGTAGATCTAAGGCAACATTGGCATTTTCTGATTTCTCTTAAGTTCTCTAAAGGTTAACCTCAGAGGAAACTCTCTCAATAAATCCACACTAAGTGATTCACCTGTGTTGTCTTGCCTGCCATCTTAGAGGATGCTGTTTTCTTCAGCCACTCACTCAGTGTGAAGGTTAGTTCCAGACTTGTATGTGAGCTTCTGTCACTAGGAAGAAGATCAAGGGCAGAGGGTCAGCTGGCATCTTTAATTGCTTAGTTGTTAGGACCAGCGTTCCCAGAGGCTCAAAAGTCGTGGATGAACATTTCTTGTTTCTGTTATCATTCTGGCTCTGGCTTTTCTTTTCTCTGGATGCGTCAAAGGCCAAGGTCTAGTTTGAACTTGGAAGGTTGTTGAAAGCCAGCAAAGAGCTTTTTCTCTCTCTCTGCTTATTTGGTACGTTAAATGCATGAATGCCGCAGGTCCACTATGAATTTTTGCACATTGAGAAGGAGATTTTCCCCTGAGCTGTGCTGAGCGGACCGGCTTAGATTATGAGCTTTCCTCATATGAACACCTAGGCTTCTCGATGTAGCAGATACCCCTGCTTTCCTAACAGCAAGCTGCCTTGGCTGCATGTAGCAAAAGCTATCACATGGTGGGTCAACCAATAGGATTGTTTTCCCCTTCACATAATAAAAAGTACCTCGATTCCAGGAAGTCACCAAGACCTTAAACGCCTTCTGTCTTTCTGGTCTACCATCCTTTGCCCATGGCCGTCATCGTCATGATCTCAGGATGGCTGCTCCATTGCAGGAATGGGGACATGGTCCATCTGAGAAGAAGAAGAGGGGGTAATAGACGCGCATGCTAGCAGAATCTATGCTGTTTTATCAAGGAAAAAAGTCGTCAAGGGAATTAGGGATATCGAGTTTTGTTTTGTTGTTAGGTGGGCTTAATGGCATCTTGAATAATTTTAAGATTCTATTAATAAGAAAGAAGGGAAAGGGGCGCCTGGGTGGCACCGCGGTTAAGCGTCTGCCTTCGGCTCAGGGCGTGATCCCGGCGTTATGGGATCGAGCCCCACATCAGGCTCCTCCGCTATGAGCCTGCTTCTTCCTCTCCCACTCCCCCTGCTTGTGTTCCCTCTCTCACTAGCTGTCTCTATCTCTGTCAAGTAAATAAAAATAAAAATCTAAAAAAAAAAAAAAAATAAGAAAGAAGGGAAAGGATATCTGTCAAACAACTAGCGGTGTCTACCAATTACCACCTGACTACTCCCTTCTCCCGAATAGGTATCTCTGCTCTTCAGGGTGGCCATATGCTTCAGAGAATATTTATATCAGCTCCAGGAAGTGGGCTCTAATCAGCTTAAACTCTTTAGAATGATCCATTTCCTCTCACCAATGATTAATTTATGTCTTGATATGGGACATCATTATGGGCAATGAGATTTGAGGGAAAGGGTACCAAGGAGTTTAGGGAAAAGGTTCTTTCTTCCTAAAGAGAGACTCAAGAAACTGAAGAGCTCTTTTTCTGCCGCTGGATGTGGTTGTGGGAACATGTGATGGCTGGAGCCATGCAGTGATATTGCAAACATGAAGGGAGCTAGCGTGGTAGGACAAGGCCGATATGCTGGGGTTTGCATAATGGAAAGTTGGTAAAAACTCATGTCATTCAGGAGGCCACTGAGCTGTTGAACTAGCTGAAGTGACTTTTACTTCAGGCTTCTTTTTTTAAATGTGAGATGATAACACGCCTTATTATTTAGCTATTTTGAGTTGGATTTTCTGCTACTTGCACCCACCAGGATTCTAACCGATACTTGTATATGATAAGATCAGTATAAGGGGTCAATATTTTCGTGTGTGAGTATACCTTTAAACAATAGAAATACCTGTCTCTGACGTCATCTTCTCCTGCTCCCTCCTGATTCGCTGGTGTTCTGCTCCCAGCCCAGGAGCAATGCTTTCTTCCCAAATAGCCATTTAGGTGCACCCACCACTTGATTCCGTCTCTACTCAAATATCGCCTCATCAGAAAGACTTCCCTGACTCCCCTATCCAAAATACAGCTGACTCCTCCTCCCCACCCCACCCCCTCCTCCTTCTGCTTTTCTTTCTTTCTTTCTTTCTTTCTTTCTTTCTTTCTTTCTTTCTTTCTTTCTTTCTCTTTCTTTCTTCCTTCCTTTCTTTCTTTCTTTCTTCCTTTCTTCCTTCCTTTCTTTCTTTCTTCTTCCTTCCTTCCTTCCTTCCTTCCTTCCTTCCTTCCTTCCTTCCTCTTTTTCTTTCTTTCTCTTTCTTTCTTTCTTTCTTTCTTCTTTCTTTCTTCTTTCAGATTTTTATATATTTGAGAGACAGCGCGCAAGCACAGGTTGGGGGAGAGGCAGAGGGAGAGGGAGAAGGAGGCTCCCGTTGAGTAGGGAACCCCATGTAGGACTGGATCCCAGGACCCCGGGATCATGACCTGAGCCGAAGGCAGATGCTTAACACACTCAGGCACCCCTTTACTTCTTTATTTTTACATTTTTATTGCTTTTTTTAAAGACTCTCTGCACCCAATGTGGGGTTTGAACCCACACCCCCGAGATCAAGAGTCGCATGGTCCACCGACTGAGCCAGCCAGGCGCCCCTCTTTACTTCTTGACCGTCTCATTCTGTAGCATGTAGTTTCAGAGAGCAAGAGCGTTTTTGTGCTTGTTCCTCACAGCGTCTGGTACCCAGTGGTTGCACGCGTGCTCTTTCTCTCTCTCTCTGTGTATAATGAATATACGTATTGTGGGGATCGAGTGCAGAGTTGGCTCAAAGGCACCTGACTCTGAACCCTGGCGCTGCCACTTGCTAGCTGTGTGGGCCTGCTCAAGGCTTCTGCCGACCCTCCACTCCTACACCAATCAAGAATTTTTTTTCCAAAATCCACCTCGGAGCACCTGGGTGGCTCAGTTGTTAAGCGTCTACCTTCGGCTCAGGGCCTGATCCCAGGGTCCTGGGATCGAGCCCCGCATCGGGCTCCCTACTCAGCGGGAAGCCTGCTTCTTCCTCTCCCACTCCCCCTGCTTGTGTTCCCTCTCTCGCTGGCTGTCTCTCTCTGTCTGTCAAATAAATAAATAAAATCTTAAAAAAAAAAGAGAATTTTTCCCCAAAATCTATCTCGGGGTGCCTGGCTGGCTCAGTCAGAGAAGCAGGCATCTTGTGATCTCCAGGTTGTGATTTCGAGCCCCACGTTGAGCATAGTGATTACTTAAAAACAAAAAAAATAATAAAAACCCAACCCTATCTCATCTACTTGCTGTGAGAGACGAGTGGCTAATGAACGTGGAGCATGGAGGGTGTCGTGCGGGGCCGGCACCTACGTGGGGGGAGCGTGATTGGGCCCTAGTTAAAGGCAGTTGCCCTGCACCCAAGAGCCGCTGCCTTTGCTTTTCCCAAAGTGACTGGAAATGAGACTTGAAATAGTTCATCAGGCAAAATGTGGGAGAACTGTGAAAAATGTAAAACTAAACAAATGTCTCCAAACTGCTGTCTGCCCAGGTCAGTGGTAAGAAAATGAGAACATTCTGCATAAACAGCTGTTATTAAAGATGGTATGTGCCCGAGCGTGAGGTCACGGGCCATCTGCCACCGCAAATTCTCCTGCATTCCTCTGAAGAAAGGCATTATTTCCCCTGCCTCCCAAGGTTGACCGTATAAATACTGCTAACAGCAATAGGGGGAAAGGATTATCCCACTTAGCTATTTTTAGCTTCCCCTTGAAGTCTGACACTTCACATTTTAAGTTTGTTTTCAAAGTTCCCTTCCAACCCAAATAAACCCAGGTTCAGAAACGAAAGGATGCAGGTTACTACTTTCTGATTCTCCAGGGAGCAGGCAATGAAGCCAGCTTCCCGTGGAACGTTCCGTGAGTGCGTCAGCTGTGGTCAGCTTCTCCAGGGTGGGAGCCCTCTCCTGACAGAGGCACTTGGCTTTCTCTTACCTCTCCAGGTAACCCTCTAAATCATGATCTTCCAGGACTTTCCACTGAGATTCTATAAAACCTTTCTGCTTGGATTATCCCATCCCCAGCTGGGAGTATCACTGCTATGCTTGGCAAAAGAGAACACACCATTTTGATTCATTCATTCAGCAAGTAGTTACAAGGTGCCTACTGCATGCCAGGTACTGTGCCCCGGAGTCCCTGCTCTCATGATGCTTCTTTTCTAGTAGGAAAGCTAATAGGGCTCTTCATAAAAAAAAAAAAATATATATATATATATATATCTATATATCTATACAGAATTGAATAGAATACTGTTATATTTATTATAATTACAATTAACAAAATAATTGTATTTATTAATATATGATAACCTCAATGTGATACTTATTACATGGCGGACGGTAACCTACACTCTTCATATAACTTCCCTATTTTACAAATGGAGAAACTAAAAAAAATCAAAAGGGTAAGTATCTTTTGAAAGTCCTAGAGGCAGTTAAGTGGCCAGTGGGATTTGAAGGTCAGCCGTATGGATTTTAGAGTGCATTCCCTAGGATCTGTAAGACGGCCCATGAGCAAGTGGCAAGATGAAGACAGGACCTGCCACATGCCACTAGGGAGGTTAGCTGCGTGACGCTGGGGAGTGTGACTGGTGGGTGCATAGAGGGCCAGCGCAGACCTAAAGGATAAGAAGGGGTCAGTGGTCTGACGAGCGCCCTGTAGGGGCAGAGACTGAGAAACAGGTGCACACGCCCAAGGCAGGAAGGAAGGCGTGGAGCACATTTCAGGGGCAGAGACGAGGCCCACGTGACCAGCGGGTGTGGTCGGAGCCAGCCACATTGGGTGGGGGAAGTCGGAGTGCACAGGTTGGCAAGGGCCTCTGATTCAAATACTATTCAAGAAAGAAAATTGCTCGATGAGTCATCTTGCTCACGTTTTGTGACGGCTTCTGGTGGCTGGCGTTTGTCACGAAGCTCAAGGAGAAGGAAAAAAACCTGTTTCACGTCATCCCCTGTGGCTGAAAATCTTTTCAGCATTTTTGAATCTTTCCTTTCTAAGTATCTGAGCATCACTGAGTCTCTCTGGAGTGCTGGGTGTTCTGACCTGGGCTACGGCTCTAGACCCGGTGACCTAAGTTTAGCTCCAGTGAGCGAGTGACAATTTGAGCCACACTTGCGCTAACCTCAAGACTTCCCCGAAGCGGTGTTTCCTTGGTTGTGGTTTAAAAACAAATTCTGAATATTAGGTTATTTTCCTATGATTTACATGATTTCTAAAAATGGGGCACAGGGGCCAAAAATAGGAAGAAAAGAAGGTGGGCTTCATGCAGGCGGTTTCCAGTGAATCAAGATTTTACTGTCATCCATGAATGTCTCCCTCGCGGGGACTCTTTAGGGACTTATGGCTTTGGCAGGTAGATGATAGGCTTGCATTAATGAAAAATAAATAGCCTGGCCAATGACAAATATTTTGCAACAAAAAATTATGCACTGGCGTTACTTGGGATTGATGTAACTGGTTCATAGTCTGAGTAGAACAATTGGAAAACACGGGCAGTCCTGAGGGCCCATTTTGATTGCTCTTCGGAGGGTAATACTTGGGGATTTTCACGAACGTTAAGAGGAAATTGAAGAGTTCAGGCAGCCTGGGTGAGAATCCCCAAATCCCCAGTTCCTTGATATGTGACCTTGGGAAAGTTACTTAACCTCTTTGAGCCTCAATTTCCTCATCTGCAAAATTGACATAAAAGTGGTGCGTATTCTGCAGGGTTGTCCTGAGGATAATTGATACGTCAACTCCTAACTGGTTAAACTGATGTAAAGGAGTGACTGCCTGGCTGGCTCACTCCGCAGGGCATGTGACTCTTGATCCGGCGGGGGGGGGGGGGGGGGGGGGGGGCGGGGGTTAGTTCAAGCCCCACGCTGAGCATAGAGCTTACTTAAAAAAAAATTAACTGATGTAAAGAAGTTAGTGCAGAGCCCGTGTAAGATCTCAGTAAACATTTCTGAGTGTTTCTTGTGCCATCACGCCCTTTCCAGCCCGTAGTCTGTGGCTCTAGCCAGCAGTTCCGTAGCACACCTCTGCATGACCCTGGGCGGGAGGAGAGTGGTTACATCAAGGTCCACAGTGCCGCCGCAGGAGAAGCCCTTGCACAGAGCTGGCCCCGTACAAAAGGGGCTTTGCCCTACGGCAGGGTTTCTAGGGACGGTCTGGGATAGATGATCCTTCATCGTGGGCTGTCCTGTGTGCTGTACAATGTTTAGCAGCGTCCCTGGTCCCTACCTACTAGATGCCTGTGGCCCCCCCCGCCCCCACAATTATGACAAACAATAATGTCCCTGGGATTTGTCAAATGTCCCCTGGGGGACAAACTACATGGTATATTTTAGCTTTATTGTTTAAAAAATCATTAAATTACATACATTTATTGTTGGAGAGAGAGAGAGATGAAAAGGGAAAAAGGCAGGAAGGCAGGAAGGAAGGAGGGAAGGAAGAAAGGAAGAACTTGTACACAGATGGACAGAGCAAAACCAAAACAAATTAGAACAACACACTCCTATCTATCACTATAGAAGTTTTATTAAATATCCTTAGAAACTAGTTTCCTATGTATGAATTTACAGATCAAATAGCTTTGGACCCAACCATAGCACAGATATAAAGAGCAAAGTCTCCTAGAGCAGAAATGATGGACTTGAATCTCAGTGCCACCCCTAATGAGCTCTGTGACAGCAGCCTAGCTGCTTCACACCCCCAAGCCTCAGTTTCTTCATCTGTGAATGGGAATTATCATAGTACTCAGCACCGTGCCCGAAACATGCATTTATTGTGGGCTCGTCATATTTGCAAAAATACGTCTAGCACATGGCATGTGCCAAGCACAGTGCTAAGTGCTTTCCACAAATAAAGTCGAGTACTGATCAAATAACAATAGGAAATAACTATTGTTTTGTTCCCGTTTTAACAGGACCTGGACCCTGAAGCATAGAGAGCAACTTGGGGGGGGTCACACGGCAAGGAGGCGCAAAAGCAGGCAGAGAGCAGGGCAGCTAGCTCGCTCAACTCTTCTGCTATCCTGCCATCCTGCTTTGTCGATGCTACTCAGAATTCTAAAACCTTCCCTCCAGAACAGAAGGAAGCTCATTTCTCTCCATCTCCAGGATCCTCCTGACTTGGAATAATCCAGGAATCTTTGGGTACTTCTTCCGTTGCCAAAGTGGTTATTTGCTATTGTCACCTGCTGAAAACAGGCCATTCAGGAAATCCAAAGAAATATCCCCAATTGAAAGATGCAGCAAGAGTTTGGAGATGCCTGTGCTCTGTGATTTGCTGCCGTGTTTTTAATAATCTAATCCCGAAGTGGCATCATGGCCCTGCTATGTATTCTGTGGGTCACACAGGGCAGTCCTGGGAAGATGGGAGGGGATTTCACAGGTATGTGAGGACCGGGAGGCTGGGGTCCATCTCAGAGGCTGGCTACCACAGTAATACACATGTAAAAAACTTTTTTTAAAGTTTTTATTTTAATTCCAGTTAGTTAACACACAGTGTTACAGAAACCTTTTGCTTTAATTGAAGCATAATTGACACACAATATTGTGTTAGTTTCAGGTGTATACTACAGTGATTCAATACATATATTATGAGACAATGACTCCAATATGTCCAGTTACCATCTGTTACCATATAACTTGTTACAATCTTATGGACTATATTCCTTATGCTGTACCCCCCCCCCCCGTGTCTGATTTATTTTATACCTGGAAGATTATACCGCTTAATCCCCTTCACTTATTTTGTCTGTGGCTCCACCCCCTTCCCCTGGGGCAGCCATCAGTTTGTTCTCCGTATCTATGAGTGTTTCTGTTTTGTTTTGTTTGTTCATTTTTTTTCCTTTTTAGATTCCACATAGAAGTGAAATCATATGGCATTTGTCTTTTTCTCACTTATTTCGCTTAGCATAATACCCTCTAGGTCCATCCATGTGGGCACACATGGCAAGATCTCATTCTTTCTTAAGGCTGAGTAATATTCCATTATCTCTCTCTCTCTCTCTCTCAATATATATATATATACACACACACACCACATCTTCTATATCCATTCATTTATTGACGGAGACTTGAGTGGCTTCATATCTTGACTATAATAATACTACCATGATTGTAGGGATGCATATGGCTTTTCAAATCAGTGTTTTCATTGTCAAAAACTATTTTTTTAAAAGATTTTATTTTTTTTATTTTTCAGAGAGAGAGAGACAGAGAGAGCACAAGCAGGGGGAGCGGCAGGCAGAGGGAGAGGGAGAAGCAGTCTTCCCGGCCAAGGAAGGAGCCTGAAGGGGGGGGACTTGATCCGAGGACCCAGGGATCATGACCTTAGCCGAAGGCAGACACTTAACTGACTGAGCCACTCAGGTATCCTGAAAGCTTTTTTTTTTAAAAAATAAGATTTTTTTATTTATCTATTAGAGAGAGAGAGCAGGAGCGGGTGGGGACGGGAGGGGCAGAGGGAGAGAGAAAGGGCCAAGCAGACCCCCTGCTGAGCTGGGGGACCAACTTGGGGCTTGATCCCAGGACCCCGAGATCATGACCCAAGCTGAAATTGGATGCTTAACTGACTGAGCCACTCAGGTGCCCCTCGTTGTAGAAAACTTTTAAAAGAATAGACATTGACTAGAAATTCTGTTTTTCTAAAAGATTTAGCCTCACATTGTAGATGATTAGTTCACTTGGAAAGATGCTCCTGGTTAATATTACAAACTCCGTTCATGTAAAAGATAAGAAACACAACATATTAGGTAAGCCTCTATTTGAATTTAGACCTTAAAAAGCGAATTAGCTAGAAACCTTGAGTTTGGTGAATAGACACCAGACATGTGATCCTAGAGTTTAATATATGTAATATAAGAACATGGTAAATTAGTAAGTATTAGTATACCCAAATCCTTTAAAAGTACATGTTTGGGGGCACCTGGGTGGCTTAGTCAGTTAAGCATCTGCCTTTGGCTGAGGTCATGGTCCCAGGGTCCTGGGATCAAGCCCGGCATCGGGCTCCCTGCTCAGCAGGGAGTCGCTTCTCCCTCTTCATCTGCCCACGACCCCCGCCCTTGGCTCATGCTGTCTCTCAAATAAATAAATAAAGTCTTTTAAAAAAAAGTACATGTTTGGTCAACCTTTGAGATTCTTTCGGTATGTCCAGAGTTAGAGATTAGCTGTGTGCTCCTGCTGGTAGGAAGACACAAATTTTTTATTATTACACTTAATTTTTTATAAAGTAGTATTAGCTACCAGGCCTTACGTGATCTGGCTCCTGTGTGGCAGTGCGATGTAATCTCATCCACCACTGTCTAGCTACAGGAGGAGACTTCCTGATTCTCAAACATAGGCCTTTTCCTACCTCAGGACCTTTGCACTTACCTGGAAAGCTGGTCCAGCAGACAACCCATCAGTGGCTGGACCTCCTTGAATTTCTGTACACTCCTAAGAGAGGCCTTCTTTTAGCCCCTTTTTGTTCATTATCTGCTTTTGTTCTCCATAGCACTCACCACAACCCGATTTATCTTCATCTTTAAATTGTTTATTGTCCCTTTGCCCTGAAAAACATAAGGTCCTTGTCAAACATGTTTCTCTATCCATCATATCCTAGCACAATACCTTGCATACAATAGGTGCTAAATAAATATTCTCTGAATTGGCTTCCATCTCTGTGAATTTACCAATCGGTGACCAGCATTGGGTCGCAAACACCTTTGATGTATCGGCAGCTGAATTTTGCTTATTTCCGGTCGCCAAGGCTTGCCTTTCTTTGGGGTGACAACACCAAAAACATTTGTTGTCTTGTGCACCATGAGTGTGAAGCTGAAATGTCAGGTGACACCAGAGAAAGAATCAGTCATGGCAGTTCCCTAAGCACAGAACCATATTAAACATTCAGGGCATCAGGAGCCGGCTCAGGCAGAATTCCATCCTTAACACATGACAAGTTGGGGTTTACAGTCAAAGTCCACTTAGCAAATGTTTATTCTACGACGTGCTTTTCTTTTGTTTCCTGTAAGTATAGCTTCATGCCCTGCCAGGATTGGAGGCCACAGAAACACGAGGAGACTATTAACATATCAATGGAGGGATCTCTTTGGAATCTAGAATTTGGAATAATATTTGCATCTCAAGCTCAGAAGCCGCCCAGGCAAGCCTGCTTATTGATTGCCTTTAATTTCCCCTTAAAACAGTGTCTGTTTCTGAATAAAAGATTAATACAGGAGGGCTCAGTGTGTCCTGTGATTTATACTCCAGTGCTGCCTCCTTCCCATTCAGAAGCCCGTCGCATACACGTCCCCACCCCTGAGACGTTTGCATTCAGTTCCTCAAGAAAAATAGCTGCCGGTCACCGAAGCCTGCAGCTTAATTGAATTTGTCTTTGTCCGCTTAATCTTCATGCTTACGAAAAGTGGGGTGGGTGGGATTTACCCAGAAAAACCATACCTGAAAAATATAGCCGATCGCGAGGAGACCCGGCTGAAGAAAGAGATATAAAATGCACTTTAAATAAAAAACGAAACTCAGGGCTGCCATGTAGAAGGTCTGCGCTGCACTTCTCTGTGCTTTAGGCATTACCAGATACTCCAGTATCGCCCCACTATAAACACGGCGACCTAAGAAGTAAACCACTGTGCTAGCCTAGAGCAGTTCTATCATTTTTGTCTTGGCTGCAATTTCTATTCCCTTTTGGGGAAGAAAAAAACATGAGAGGAAAAGTGGAGATTTCTGTTTTGTGTGAAGTTCAGAAACCTCTTTCGATAAATGAATGGAGGTTAATAATAATAAACATCACTAATGGCAACCATCTATCAAACAACTTTTTTTTTTTAACCATTGTACTAAACACTCTCTACTCTTTATCTCATTTAATATTGGCTCCGACACTGTAAGGAGGTCCTATTAATATTCCCATACAGACAAGGCTTGGGGAAGCGCAGGAAGCTGCCCAAGTCTGTAAAATGGCAGAGCCAGGTTTTGAAGCTGGGGGCATTTGATTCGAAAATCTAAGACTGCGGTCCCACCGGGAGAAGTACATGCATTTCCCCTGCATTTATGTCTTCCACGTGGCAGATGGTGGAAAGCTGAGCTTTCCAGGTAGGCAGCCAGTCAGGACAAGGGGTCTTAAGCTTCGAATGCTGGGTCTGTTTCCTGCTAATTTAGACTTAATCTCGAGGCAGCACCGTGTCCCATGGCCAAGTAGGACTCCTGGAGGCAGTTTCTTCTTAGGTGTTGACTTTGGTCATGCTACCTGGTCACTTTCGATGTAGGTGACCCAGGCTGCCACAGAGATGCATGGAGCAGAGAGGAAAGGTGAGTCATTGAGAATCAGAATATGACAGTGACTAGGAACAGAATGCCCTCTGACCCCAGCCGACAAGAATTACATCCCAGGGACTGATAAAAGGAATGACACTCCCAAGATGTCACTCACTGAGAAGTTCACAATTTTGTTCTTATCTTACATAAATCTAATGATGCCCAAGGTTGGAACTGCTGTGGGAGAGGTGGCCCTGGTTTCCTAGGTTCCCCTCTTTGATGGGCGACACGCAGAATACTTTGTGCACTAGTGATCACAGCTGAGTTAGAATCAGGGTTCTGGTAGAAAGAATGAGATCAGATTTGGGAAGGTAACAAGTGACTGTGCCTGCTTTCTAGCTCGGGATCATGATTCCTAATTCCCTAAGTTTGTGCCTCTCCATACTTCCCATTCACCTTTCCAATGATTGCTTCATTGACTCAAACAAAGCAAAACGCCAAAAATAAAACAAGAGACATTGGTGGAGTGTTGATACGTGTACCCTCTGTTACAGGTCTGGCCTAAGACGGCGAGCAAGACAAAGTTGTTACAGATAATTAACACTGAACAAATAATTCCACAAATAATAATTAAACTACCATTTTGATGCTTGCTATCAAAAGAAATTAATCCAGGATGCAATGAGATTCTATTCGAGCTGCGTCTCAACTTCTACTGAATGTCCTGTCTACCTGTGATTTCTTTTCTATTTGCTTCCCTGCAGTGTGTTGGCTAAAACTTCTAGACTCACAGTTCCAACTTCAGGGTTTCAGATCCTGTATTATCACTCAATGGCTGTATGACCTTGGAAACGTTACTGAACCCATCTGAGCCTTAGGTCTCTTAGCAGTAGAAGGAAAATAACAGAAATACTTACGATGTTATCATTATAACCAAATGAGATGATTGAGGTAAAGGGCTTAGCTTTACAGGCGCTCGGCAGGTGTGCAATTAAGTGTAGTCGTCATTATTTGTGTCTGAATGCGATAAGCATGTTGTTTTGTCCCCCACGCTGAAAGGTACCGGACTGCTTGCTCAAGAAGTGATGAGGAGGGTGATTTGGAGAGTGACTTAACAAGGGTCAGAAGATTGGGCGCTGCTCAAAAGCTGTGTGTCCTTGGGTAAATCAGGTGGTCTCTCTGGGGGCTCCATTTCCTTCATCGACAAGGGGAAAATCATAAATCCACTCGAGAATTAGAATTAATGCACATAAAACTTTTAGCTCAGGAAATGGCAACTGCTGTTATTATTACTGATCATTACTGTTAGGCTCTGTACGAAACGTGATAATGCCTAACTATGCCTTTTAATCCCACAGTTCGGGTGGTGTTCATGCATCAATGTACAAAATGAGATTCAGAAAGTCTTTCTCCATAAAGAGAATTGTCTTTCTCCCCAGCATTTCTCTGGAGAGCTCTTCTTTGGTGAGTAAATTTACAAGAGGGGTGGTAGATAAGGGGTTTTGTCCTTAAAACACTTCTTTAATCTCGACAGTTGCCGTGGATATTGTGTCATTTTTGCTTGGGTGATCAGATTACGTTTCATAAACAAGATCCCCTATGTTTAAAAATCTTTAAACGGCCACTTGTAAGCGGCTTGACGTGGACTACAGTTAATGCCTTGTTTGACTTGGATCTTCCTTTGTCCATGGGGCTGACGGTCCACTGTTTATGTCAGTGTCAGATGCCTAAGTAGGGACCCATGTTTTCCAGAATATTCTTATTTGAAATAGTTCCTTCATTTGCAGCACATCCACTGTCCCTTGTAACTTTCCAGAAATGGGCGTTATTGCTGCTTTTTTTAGATTTTATTTTTCCCAGTGTTCACCCTCAGTGTCCTTCACCCAGAACTTTCCAAGTCAGAATTGCCCGCTCATCCTGACCCTTCACCACCCTGGGCCAACCGGGGGAGAGCTGGGTAACTTAAACTGCATTCGTCAGTTTAGTTTTAACTACATTTTAATTTCCAAATTGAAGAAGGATTAAAAGTCCTTTTGTTTATTGGAGCTCCTGCTTATGGGCTGCTCCCATATGTGACTCACTTGACCTGTGCTAACCAATTAATTCTCCTGTTCTGCTCTCCACAGTGTTCTAGCAGGTTCTATCTCCAAAACCGTATCCCAGACCCTTCCACTAGGGTCCCCACTCCGCTCCCCACCCCCACTACCCTCTCCCATCTTGATGCCCATCCAGCTGCTTCGTGCTGGCTCTCCTTCATCCGCTGGCTCACAGGGCAGCCCTAATGGCTTTTGAAAACCATGCCAGCTCGGTGTTTAAAGCCTTTCCATTGTATTTCAGACAAAAATAAAAATTTCTCTGCAGGAGGTCTGGCCCTTGCTCCTCTGACACATCGTCTCCAACCACCTGTGTTCACTCTGCCAGCTGTGCTCCCCTTCTTTCTCATTCTTGAACAAGCCAACCTTGGCCTGGCCTCAGGGCCTTTGCCCCTGCTTTTCTTTGAGGCTCAAGAGCCCTTCTCCCAGACACTAGTTTCCCTGGCTCCTTTGTAACTGCTAGCATTCGGTACAACTGTTTTGTCCTCAGAGAGCCTTCCCTGGCAGCCCCCTGACCCAGCTCGAACAGCTGCCTGGGTCATGCTGTCCCAAAGCACCGAACAACATCTGGCTTTGTCGTTTATTTGTTTATTCTGTGTTCTCTCTTCTTCCTTCTAGAACAGGGCAGAGCAGGAGCTCTCAGCCTCAGTGCTACTGACATTTGGGGCCGGGCAACTCTTTGCTGTAGAGGCCGTCCTGTGTGTTGTCCTGGGCCTTTAGCTGCGTCCCTGCCCTTGGCCCACCGGAGGCCAGTTGCATTTTCCCCTGTCCTGCCTGACTTGTGACAGCTCATAATGTCTCCAGGCATGGCCAAATGTCTCCTGGGGGGCAAAACTGGTCTCTATTACAAAGCGCTGGTCTAGAACCTCAAGTCTGACCTTGGCCTAAAACAATGACTGGCGCATAGAGGAGTTAACCGTTTACTAGTTGTAGGAATGAACGAGCAACGCTGTGTGGACGGTGTTGTCATCCCCACGGCGCAGAGCTCCCCAGGCCCTGGAACTGACATGACCTGCTGGGCCACACCGCTGGCAGGTGCTGGAGCTGGATGCCGCCCAAGCCTGTCTGAGGCCTAAGTTCAATCTCTTCACTTTAGGCCACATGAATATGCAGCTAATACAATGATCATGATTTCTAGGGCTTTCCTCCTTGGACACCTGTATGTGCTGCCATAAATGGCTCAGTTCGCACTGCATTCTGTGCAGGACAGACCATTCTAAGCACGTTATTGAGCTAATTTCATCTACGCTTTACCCAGTGCAGAGAAATAGAAATACTGTTTTTACATCTAGTAACTACACTCTCTCAGAGAGAATTATTATTGTTGTAAACCCCTTGTTAGCGCTTTAAAAATTCAAGCTTTTGAATAGTTAACACATTCACATGGCTTGAAAAGAAAACAGTATAAAAAGGCATGAATATAGTGAGGAGTCGTATTCCTCTTTCCATCAGTGGTCACTGCGTCCACTGATCCCTTTCGAGGAGTTTCCCGGAGTTTTCCTTCAGAGTTGGCTTGTTTTGTTGCTTTTTAAGATTTTATTTTATTTTTAAAAGCAATCTCTCCACTCAACGTGGGGCTCAAACTCACAACCCTGAGATCAAGAGTGGCGCACCATGCCGACAGAGCCAGCCAGGCGCCCCCGGCTGTCCTCTGGATGTGAAGCACGGAGTCATGTTCCTAGTCACTCTTTCTTTCATTTTCTCAAGACAAACTCTGGCATACCGTCTATCTTCTGGGGCATTTTGCTTCTTTCACGTAGCTTTTCCTGGGTATCTTTCTGCGTTAGTGCGAACAGAACTTCTTCCATCTTCTTTATAGCTGCAAACTCTCCCACTTAGGCTAACACTCAGATTTATTTACCCAGTTCTCTGTTGCTGGGTATTTGGGTTGTTTCTTTCTTGTCTGTTATAAACGGCACTGACAAGAAAAGGCTGTGTACATTATCTTCCTGAACCTGTCTGTGAGAGAGAAATCCTCATGTCACATAGAAGTGCTGGGGTCAAAAGGACCATGATCTCGACAGATATTCTTTTTTTTTTTTTTTTTTTAAAGATTTTATTTATTTATTACAGAGATAGAGACAGCCAGCGAGAGAGGGAACACAAGCAGGGGGAGTGGGAGAGGAAGAAGCAGGCTCATAGCGGAGGAGCCCGATGTGGGGCTCGATCCCACAACGCCGGGATCACACCCTGAGCCGAAGGCAGACGCTTAACCGCCGTGCCACCCAGGCACCCCTCGACAGATATTCTGATGGCTTCTCTGAGTAGAAGAGTCCAGCTGTCCAGGCATGACATCAGTGGGGTGGAGGGAGATGAAAACAATTGAGGGAAAAGCAGGTGGAATTTCAAGGTGGGCAAAATCTCATGAACCTGGAGAGTAAGATAAAGAGGTCAGAGATGGGAGGGAGAGGCGCTGGGGTGCTGGGAGGCAGGATCATGAGGACCACAGATATCCAATGAACCAACTCCAGTGGCAGAGATGGACGAGAAGCTTCAGGAACCGCCTCCATTTCCTCTAGACACTTGGTGAATTTGGGCTTCATTCAACTGTCTTGAGGGGGATATCGAGAGTCTCTGCAAGGTCTGAGAAATTGAGAACACCCGGTGGTATGCATGACATTAACAAGGTAGGTTCTGTTCGTGTTCCCATTTTACAGATGAGAAAGGTCAAGTCCAGAAAAGTTGGGCAGACCCCACAGTTGCATATTCACCAAACGGTAGAGCTGAGATGGGCGCTGAAAGCTGTCTGGTGTCACCTCCTGTTTTTTTAAGCACTCTGCCATGGCATATCTGTTAAAGGCTGTTGGGCAACAAACAGACACATCTTATATCAGCGTTAAAAAACATACAAATAAACCCAGTACAAGATATCCAAGCTTTGTTATTGTTGCACATGTCTTCCTCTCTCATTAGAACCAGCTAATTTTTACTGTTTATTATTTCCATTTCTAAAGGTTAAAGCGTCCCACCAAATAGTTTGTGTGGAAACTGTCTACACTGAGAAGTGAAAGGTTAAGCTGGTCACCAGCTTGTGTGATAGTCTTTCCTGCTGAGTGCCCAGGGAATATTGCAAGGGTTTGCATGTCCTGTTAGCAGGAAGATCTATCTCTGGACAGAGAAGCCTTCTCCAGGTCAGCATCCAAAGCCTGCTTTGCTCTTCTCAACTTGCTCGAGTTCCTCTTAGGGCTCTGGTCCTGATTTCTTCCACCTGCTCTTCAGAATTGCAGTTGACTTCTTCCCTGTTGCCCTGCTGGTTACATCCCCTTCATCCTGCCGCAGGACATCCATCAGGCTTGAATCAATCTTCTTCGCTCTGCTTCCTGGGCCATTTCCTTGCATGTGATTGCATGCTAATTTCTAGCAGAACACGCTCTCTCTCTTCTTTGAATGCATGTGACTCAGGACTCAGGCTCAGTACAGCACTTAGTCGTGTATGACGGAATGCTAAAATGCTCTGGCCAGAGGGGAAGAGCATGGCCGCCAAGGAGCTGAAATCATATGCTAGTCTCAGAGCATGAGCGGGGTGTGAGTGTGTGTGTGTGTGTGTGTGTGAGTGTGTGTGTGAGTGTGTGTGTGTGGGCAGCAGCTGTCCAGGGCAGCATTACACAGATTAGTGAATCTTGGTGTATTTGGAAAGGTGTCAATATTGCGGGCTCTGGCTGTGATCTACACTAGGCAGTAACACCACGTTTTTCAGTGAGATAAATTAACTTACCAAGTCAGAAGGCATGATGGTTAAGAATGGGCTAGCAAGCTATGATCCATGGGCTGAATCCCGTTTATGTCCAGTGTTGTCACTTAAAAGTCATGTTTGAGCTGCATATTGGAGCAGGATTTTGCCATGTGGATTGGGAAGGAAGAACCTTCTAGGATGGGTTGCCAAACTACAGTCTGAGGGCCAAATCAGATGTACTGCCTGTCTTTGTAAATAAAGTTTTATTTGAAGACAGCCATGCCCCTTTGTTAATGGATTATCTACAACTGCTTCCTCTCTGTAAAGGCAGACATTGTATGGTCCCCAAAGCCTAAAATATTTACTGCCTGGCCCTTTACAGAAAAAAAAAATTGGTCTGCCCACCCCTGGTGTTGGGATTAAGTGCTTAGGCTATGAGTCAACAGCCTGCATTCAAATGTCAGCTTTAGTAATTTTTTTCTGGGTAACCTTGGTTACATACCTATAAAATGGGAATATGAATATTTCTGGGTTGCTGTGAGACGTAAATTCAATAATTTTTATGATTCATCTTAATGAAAGACTTCCAGAGGTTTTCCCATATTCTTGATGCCCTAGATTATAATGATGCTGGATCTTTTCTGTTGTTATAAAAATTAAACATCAAAAATATTTGAGGAATTTGGGCAGCCACCCTTCCTGTTCCAAGAATAAAAGATCCTGAAATATTTGCAGCATATTTTCAGTATATTTGATGTGGATGAATGGAGTTGTGACGCTTAGCAAGTGTCCATTGGTGTATCTTTGGTCTTTTTGGAATATCATTCTGGTTACAGACTAATAAAATGCAGGTATGCAGGTAAAATTTCTAGGAGACAAAAAATTGGGATGATAGGACCAAGATTCACAATGGTGTCTATAGAGTCAAATAAAGGATGAGAGGAAATAAGAGAATATTTACCAGGGATTGATGTGGATTCTGGCATCAATTATCGAAGTCTGGGAATGGGGAGACTTGGCCAGACAGCAGTTCCTGGGAAGCAGATCTGGGGCTCCTTGCTGGCCACAAGCTCAATTCGAGCCAGATGTATCCAGCTGCCAAGGAAACAATCTTAGCCTGCATTAACAGAGTGAGTATACGCCTCGTGGGTTCAAGGAAGGTAAAGCAAGAAAACAATTTAAATGAGCTAGACAGCCCACTTTTGGAGAAGGAAGGTTAGTTAGGGCGACAAATCACACATTTGAATGGAGATATTGCCAAAGTTGTGTAGGCTGAGGCGGAAGTGGGGGGTAGTCAGGTTGTTGAGTAATCTGGGAACTGTCATAATGAGGGATGACTGAAGGTTCTAGGGATGATTCCCAGGAAAAGAGATGACCACAGGGGAAGAGAGAGATTTTCAAAATCTCTGAAGCTGCCTTACTATCTCTATTGGGGGTTTTTTTGTTGTTGTTTGTTTTGGAAAACCTTCTGGAAATCAATGCGAGGAACTCATTTTTGAAGGTATCAGCTCAGCTCACAGTTTCTCCACTCCTCCCTCTCACACCCCAAGTGCACAGCTGCAAGTGAGGCGAGACCCCGGAAGCCATATTTGTTCTTCCCAACCTGGCCGTCCTGTTGACAGCTGATTGGACAAGGGATGGATGGCTGCTGGAGGCCAGTAACAATCAGATTGTCTCTCTGGGGAATATGAGATTTGCCTTGAGGCACAGCCAGTCAGCATCTCCATAGAACTGGATCTGTCATGTGTAAACCTAGGGCACGTGAGCAGCCATTTGCCACATGACAACGGAGTAGCTGAGGAAATCAATCTACAGAGAGAAAAGGATGAAGCGGACATGCCAAGAAGCAGAGGTCTTGCCCGGCCAGCGGGATTTTTTTCAGCTTCCCATTTCTTGGTTTCGGTTCTTCCTAAAGCCTAACGGCCTTCCTGGACATGGGCTTCACGAGATATCTCTACTTGTTATAATTCCCCCTTTCTGCTTCTGCTAGGCCAACTGGGTTTCTGCATTTGTAACTAAAAGTGTCTTAACTCTTTCAGAGTGCAGCCGAGAGTAGCTCAGGACATGGGAGACATAACGGTGGATCCTGTCCAGCCTCTGAAAGAGTAGCGTTGGGAAGGGAAAGCTCTTTCTATTTCTGGGATCATTCAAATAGCAGCCGAACAACCAGATCACTGGGAGGCACTCGGGTTGGACTTGGGTTTCAGAAGGACTTGGAATTGAGTCTGGGCTCTACCACTTTCTAGCTGTGGGACGGGGGGTGGGGGTGGGCAATGCTCTTACTTTTTACCGAGGCTACTGCTGTAGTGACCTGAGGGCACTGCTGTGAGGCTGTGTGAGCTTCCTACTGCTGCTGCAAGAAACTGCCACAAAATTAGTGGCTTAGAACAGAACAAATTTATTTTTTTACGGTTCTGGAGGTCAGAAACCCCAAATGGACCTTTCTGGGTTAAGGCCAAGGTGTTGGCGGGGCTGCGTCCGCCTGGAGGTTCTAGAGGAAAACCCACTTCCGTGGCTTTTCCTGCGTCTAGAGGCCACATGCACTCCTGGACTTGTGACCCCTTTCTCAGCCTGCAGAGCACCCCCACTTCAACCTCTCTTCTGTCTCACACCTGCGCTGACCCCGACCTCCTGTCTCCCTCTTTCCCTTGCAAGTACTGCATTGGACCCACCCGGATCGTCAAAGATCATCTCTCCCTGTAGAAAGCCTTAACTCAATCACATCGGCAGCAGTTTCTTTGGCTGTACAAGCTACCACGTTTCCAGGTCTGAGAGACTAGGATGTGGCCATCTTTAGGGAGTCACTGTGCTTCCCATGGCCCTGGGCCACATGCTTTTAGGCAGATTATTTTATTTAAGTGTCGCCATAGCTCTGAAAGATAGACTCAGGTAAAGAGATTGGCCCCAGGCCCCCCAGCTAGGAAGCAGCCATGCAAAGAACCAAGACTCATCATTTCAGTCCAGAGCTGTCTCTCTGAACCACCAGTGAGAAATGGCAAACCCACAGGTCTTCCTTCAGGCAAGTAAAGATTCTGTGATAACCCAGAGAGGACTGGGCCGTGGCTCCACAGCCCCAGCCTCTAGGCGCCAGGTTTTCAGCAGATGCCATACATTTGGATTATTCATGGGAAATGTCCCCATTTTGAAATACTGGAAACCAATTCAAGTATTTAAAAAAAACCTTTCTGTAGTCACATAATATAGACCGATGGATTCATCTCGCTGTACACTACCAATTTAAACTCTCTTCAAAACTATCCTCTTTTTTTTTTTAATATTTGAAGATATGTGGCTCACGATAATGGCTAACGGTCACTTAGCATTTATTATATGGCTGGCATGATGCTAGCTGCTTACTATCTCATTCACTAGTATGTTCTTAGTCAAGAATTTAACTCCCTAGTTGGGAAATTATTTTTATTTTTTATAGGGTTTTTTCTTGGCAAGTGTAAGACTTCTATGAAGGGTCTTAAAGAGTAAAGGCTCAGTTGATCTTGGCTTCCAAACCTGGCTCCAGCATTTAAGGAACCGTGCGATGATGGGCAAGTGAATNTTTATAGGGTTTTTTCTTGGCAAGTGTAAGACTTCTATGAAGGGTCTTAAAGAGTAAAGGCTCAGTTGATCTAGGCTTCCAAACCTGGCTCCTGCATTTAAGGAACCGTGCGATGGTGGGCAAGTGAATGCACCGCTCCAAAGCTACCTCTTCATTCGTAAAGTTTGCTCCTAGTCTCCTGGTGGGGTTTCTGTGACATGAGTGTAGGTAGAAGCACTTTCCACAGCACCATACAAATAAGACTTACGATTCCTAGATAATTCACCCAATGAACATAAGCAGCAGCTAACCCCAGAGACCGTGGCCTCTGTCGTAAATAAAAGCTTGAGACGAGATGCAAATTTTCAGCTAGAACGAGTCACACGTCGGGTCGGGTCTCTGGGCTGTAGGGGAGCCCGCGCTGCACTGTTTCACCCGCCCTGGAGCAAAGACGGACGCTTGTTACCTGGGGGCAACTATGGCTCTATCTAAGATTCACGGGCATTACCTTCTTGAGTTCCTCGTTCATTGTCAAGATCCGCTTTCTACAGTGGAGACAAATCCAAAGTGGCAGCGAAGGCTGGGTCTCTGGGTGCTAGTTGTAGACTGGTCACCAGTCAGATGGGCTTAGGACTCCTTCCTTTTTGAGATTCCATTTCCCATCTGGCACATGGGGCACACTGGATGAGTTCACGTAATCGATGATCTATTCTGTTTTTTTTTTTTTTAATGGGCTAAGGAGTCAGAAGGGAATTCCCTGCCAATGTATCTTGGGACTTTATGTATTTTCTTAAGCGGTTTCTGTTTTGGGGAAGAGAATGGTTGTTACCAGGGGCTGGGTGGGGGGTGGCAGGACAGGAGAGATATTCTTTGAGGATACAAACTTGCAACAACTAGAGAAAGGAATCCTGGAGGTCTCCTGCAGCAATGATTATAGACAGCAACGTTGTTATAAACATCGAACTTCCTAGGAGAAGAGGTCTTCATTATTCCCACCACAAAGAAGAAATGGTAATTATGGAAGGTGATAGAGGTGTTAGCGAATGCTACAGTGGCAGTCATGCACGCAATATATACATTTATCAAGCAAAATGTTGTGTCTTAAAGTTATACAAGGTTATATGTCAAATATATTTCAATTTTTAAAAAGGTTTCTGTTTTTTTTAAAGGTTTTATTTATCTAGAGTGAGAGAGAGAGACAGGATGAGAGGGCGAGGGGCAGAGGGACAAGCAGACTCCTCACTGAGCAGGAAGCCTGACACCACACGGGACTCTATCAAAGACCATGAGCAAAGTCAGAGGCTTAACCGGCTGAACCACCTTGGAGCCCCAAAAGCAGTTTCTGATTTGAAGGTATCTGGATGCCAGAAAAAAAGGTAAATGAAATTTTTATAATACTTGTGTTTTAAGAATTAAAAGTTTAGGGGCGCCTGGGTGGCACAGCGGTTAAGCGCCTGCCTTCGACTCAGGGCGTGGTCCCGGCGTTGNGGAAGCCTGACACCACACGGGACTCTATCAAAGACCATGAGCAAAGTCCAGAGGCTTAACCGGCTGAACCACCTTGGAGCCCCAAAAGCAGTTTCTGATTTGAAGGTATCTGGATGCCAGAAAAAAAGGTAAATGAAATTTTTATTATACTTGTGTTTTAAGAATTAAAAGTTTAAGTGTAAGAGTGAAAACAGGTGAAAATGAAGTTTCCTTTCCTCTCTTGGTCCTGGTCCCTTTGTTCCCATCTTCAGAAAACACCAAGTTTTAGGCTTCTAGTCTGTTCTTCCAGAGACATTCTATGCCAATGGTTCTCAACTGGGGGATGATTTTGACTCTGGCGATACCTGGAGACATTTCTGGTTGTCACAACTGAGGGAGGGGTGCCACTGGCCTCTCGTGGGTAGAGGCCAGAGATCTTACAATGGCACAGGACAGCCGCCCCCCATAGCAAAGAATTGTCTGGCTGCAAATGCCAGTAGTGCTGAGATTTAGAAATCTTGCTGTCTGCTTATATTGACCAATACAAGTGACACGTGCACAGAAACACCTGCGCACATACCCCCTTCCTACGTACAAACTGTAGAGATAGACCACACACGTTGCTTCGTCTTGTCTTTTTCACTGCACCCAGGAGATAATTCTGTTCCTGCAGCTGTAGACCCTTGCAAGCTGCAGGACAGCCTGCTGGCTAGATGGGTCCTTTACTTACTCAGTCCCCTACTGAGAGACATTTCGATTGTTTCCAGCTTCTGCAAACCAACAATACTGCCATAGTCATGTGTAGAATCATCGAATTGTTGATAGTATACACCTGGAGCTGAGAGAACACTGCCTGTTAATCATGCTTCAATAAACAATTGCTGTTTTTCTTTTTTTAGAAAAGATTTTCTTTATTTATTTGAGAGAGAGAGAAGAGAGAGAGAGAGAGAGAGAGAAAATGAGCAGGGGGCAAGGGGAGGAGCAGAGGGAGAGGGAGAAGCAGACTCCCCATTGAGCAGGGAGCGCAACGACGTGGGTCTCGATCCCAGGACCCTGAGATCATGACCCAAGCTAAAGGCAGACGCTGAATCCACCCACCCACCCAGGCGCCCCCGTGATTATTCTTGTTCCCAAATGCCCAGATACTAATGTATTTGTCTGATAATTCCTCTAAGTGATATAACTAGGTCATATAGCATGTGGCTTTAAAATGCTGGTGGGTGTTACCAAAGGTCTTCCAAAGACACTAATTTACATTCTCACCTACAATGAGAGACTGCAGCTTGCTGACACAACAGAATACGGTCTTACCAACAGAATATCGTCCCTCTGTCTTTTAGCTGACCTAACTTCAAGAAATTGCATACATTTAAAAAAATTTTTTATTTTTAGGTGATTGCTACACCCAACGTGGGACTCGAACTCACAACCCAGAGATCAAGAGTCACACACTCTGCAGACAGAGCCAGCTGGGTGCCTCAGTAATTACATGCTTTAAACCAATTGTGATTTCCAACCATTCGTTTTTCAACAAATATTTGTTCTTTGTGTCAGTCACTGGGGCGGGGTCAGGGCGGGGGGAGAATAATCCTGGTGTCTACCCTCAAAGGTACTCTCAGTGCACGAGAGACAAGCCAAGACACAGTTTGTCCTACAGTGCAATCAATTCTGTGAATTAGGGTGGCCTGGAAAGGCACTTCACCCAGCTTTTTGTTTCCCTATGGGCCCTGGGTGTGTCCAACCTCCTAATTTGTCAAAAAAAAAAAAAAAAAGCCTAGAAAATAGATTTTTATGTGACAGCTCCTCATTTTGAAATGCTGGCAAGAAATCCAAATAATTTAAAACCATTGTGAGGGTCGAAAACATCAGATCTGCAGGATGGGTCCAGCCTGTGCCCTGACGGCGCTCCCCTCTCACATTCAATGTTGTCGCTGCTTCTCGAGGAAACAGATGGATGCCAACCCTTTTGCCGCAGACAACGGGGCTGTGGGGCATGTTTGCAAGCAGTCTTATTTTTTAAGGAGAAATCTTCAGACGCGGAATTGCTCAGTGAAATAAAATGAAAGGTTTCAAGACATTTGATACATACTGCCAAGCCAGTTCCCAGAAAATGATGCTAATTTACATTTCTACCCTCAGTAACAAGAGTGTTTTCCTCTGTACCCTTGCCAACACTGTGTATTAACAATGAGGACTTTCTTCTGCCAGTTTTACAGTTAAAAATATTCTCATTGTTACATTACTTTGTTATTTACGATAAATGTCTGCTGAAATTAAAATACTGAGGTTACCGAGAGTTGGCAAATATGTTGAACTGAAACACACTCGTACCCCATCGGTAGGAACGCAAAATGGAAAATAGTTTGTCAGCTTCTTGAAACATTAAACATATACCCGATCTATGATCCAGCCAATGCACGCTTAGATGTTTGCCCTAGAGAAGAGAAAGTATACATCTAGACGGAGGCTTGTGTATAAATGTTTATAGTGACTTTAATTGCAATAGCCCCAAACTGAAAATAACCCACATGTCCATCAACAGATAAATGGATAAGCAAACTATGGTATATTCATACAATGGCATGCTACCTGGCAAGAAAAAGGAATGATCTCTTGGTACATGTGATAATAAGGATGCATCTCAAAATCGTTAAGCTGAAAGGCGCCAGAAAAAAAAATAACATATATTGTTTGATTCCACCTATATAAAATTCTAAAACGTATACACGAATCTGTAGTGACAGAAAGCAGATTTGGTTGCCTGAGGATGGAAGGGGGATAGGAAGGGAAGGGAAAGATTACCAAGAAACTTTTGGGAATGAATGAATTGGGGGTGATGGTTTCACAGGTACAAATGTAGGACAGAATACAGCAAGTTATACCTTTTAAATACTCACAGTTTATTGTATGTCAAGTACATACCAATAGAGCCCTTTTAAAAAAATCGCACCAAATATTACTACAGGGGCGTCTGGCTGGCTCAGTCAGTATATCATGTGACTCTTGATCTCAGGGTTGTGAGTTCAAGCCCCGTTTTGGGCACAGAGCTTACTCAAAAAAACATTATGACATTCTTATTCTTACTTCAATTACTGTTATTGTTGCTGTTGGTTACTAAGCAGGGACACCAAGTATGGTCAGGCTGACTGTGAACAACCCCATTCTGGGAGTGCAGTCCACATAGACTAGGGTGTGAGCACCCCCTCCCCCAACTGGAGGCATGCGAGGGATGTGGCTGCCTTAATAACGAGCTTCATTAATCATTGCAATCATTTATCAGCCTCCTCTATTTCTTTTTATGGGTGTTGCCTTTAAAAAAAATCATCTATGAGCTCTCTTTATATATTAAGGCTATGAACTGAGTGTCTGCCAGGTGAGCTGCAAAGTAGATGTTCTCCAGCTTCACAATTTGGAGCTGCGTTTTGCTGCTGGTGAGCCAGCGACATTTACTTCTGATCTGATCAGTGATTTCTTGGCTCACGCTGCCCAGGGAATTCCTTTCTTGGCACCTACGATCATTGCTTCAGCACTTGTTATTCTAGAAACAGGTTTGTCCAGCAACTTGTATGTGTCATCTTCCTGCTGATTATTTTTGATCGAGTGTGCCGCCCTTCACACAGGGGTGCTGTGGGCCGACAGGTCAAATGCAGGAGGTTTTGATGGACATTCAGAGGGACTTACCAAAAAAAATCACCTCTTAATAAAACTACTGCCAAGAGTTTCTCTCATTTTTTTTTTAAGATTTTATTTATTTATTTGTGAGAGAGAGAGAGCACAAGCAGGGGGAGCAGCAGGCAGAGGGAGAAGCAGGCTCCCCGTTGAGCAGGGAGCCCGATGTGGGGGGTTCGATCCCAGGACCCTGGAACCATGACCTGAGCCGAAGGCAGAGGCTTCACCGACTGAGCCACCCAGGTGTCCTTGTTCCTCTCCTTTCCTCTTCTTCTTCTTTTCCTTTTATTTCAGGTATAGAGACGGCCATCATTTACTGAGGGCTCACCACTCCCCCCACATGCCTGTCCCTGTCCGGGGGCTCAGGGCTTACCTGTCTTTCCGCATCAAATCCTTGTAACCTTGCGAGCTAGGCACTGTTGGCTCCATTTTTTTAGAGAAGGAAACAAACTTTTTTTTTTTAATTTTATTTATTTATTCGACAGAGATAGAGACAGCCAGCGAGAGAGGGAACACAAGCAGGGGGAGTGGGAGAGGAAGAAGCAGGCTCATAGCAGAGGAGCCTGATATGTGGCTTGATCCCATAACACCGGGATCACACCCTGAGCCGAAGGCAGACGCTTAACCGCTGTGCCACCCAGGCGCCCCCGGAAACGAACTTTTTGAAGAAGAAGAAAAAACAAATCTGACCCAGGATCGTAGAGGGAGTAGGTGAGGAAACTTGAGTTTTGACTCATATTGGTCAGACTCCAAAACTCAAACGGCCTCCCACTTATCCCTCTGGGTTTCAGTGAGGTGCTTACGAGCTTGTCTTGTTCTTTGTTTTCAGAGACAGAGATAGAGACGTGCTTCATTTTTTAACCCCAATTACCAACCTGAGGTTTTGTGCACAATGGGCCTTGCGATCTGTGGGATTGAACGGGACACGTAACGGTTGGCGTGGGGGGTGAGGGGGTGGGCTGAGGAGGTGCTTTTCAAATGTGTTCACTTCAGTTCCACCCACCAACATATAATGGATCAAAAAGTGATAGGACAATAGGCTCATTTTGCCACACACTCCTTCAACGGTCAGATCGTACATGATAACGCCAGGAGCGGAGTTTCTCAACATCGACACCGTTGACCTTTGCGTGGCTCATTCTCTCTGCTGTGGGGGCTGTCCTGTGCATTCTAAGAGGCTGAGCAGCATTCCTGGTCTCTACCCACTAGACAGCCCTGTTGTGACAACCAGACATGTCTGCAGGCATTGCCAAATGTCCCCCAGGAGAAAGAATCCTCCCCCCTGCCCCCGCCGCAAAGAACCACTAGTCTATGATTAATAAAAGCTTACCAATGACTTTCAGAGCTCCAGAAAAAAAAAAAAAAATCTTTAGATTACAAGGCCAGTAAAAACATGTTGGGACATTTATTCCTCTCTCTTTTTTTCCCACTAGCAGAACTTCCTAGTGGAAGTTAAATGTTCGATGAGCACATTTAGAAGTCTGAGAAATGTTTACTTAAACATAGGCTTGATTAAAAGAAAACGTTTTTATCATCCTTTCCTCGTTGCAAATGATACTTAGCTGAACTCAGGATATTTGCCAGTCTCAATGCTAAGTCCCTTGATGCACGTTATCTCATTTGAATACTAACAGCTTTTCATAATAGGCATAGACACCGCCCGCATTTTCTCGATGAGGACACAGAGATTCAGAAAGATTACATAACTTCTCCAGGGTCTCTCGGAAAAACTGGCGCAGCTAAGACCTTACCCCATTTGTGTGACGGTGGGGTTCCTTCACCACACTGATTTCCAAAATTAATACTCATTCACAGCAGGGCATTAAAAAATCTAAAAACAAAAAGAAGAAAATAAAATCATGGCTAATGTTACCATTTAGTAATTATCAGTGTTGACATTTTATTATGAATCCATCTTGCCTTTGTTCTGTGCATTTAAAAACATGGACTCTAGAAAAGATGTGTTTTTCTCGTGACACTTGGAACACCTTTCCCATTATGATGGTCAATATTGTTCATTAGCATTTAAAAGGATTATGTCATATTCTAGTGGGGAACTTTTTTTTTTTAGATTTATTTATTTCAGAGAGAGAGCGATGGGGGAAAGGGCAGAGAGAGGGAGAGAGAGACTCTCAAGTAGACTTTACGCTGAGCGTGGCGCCCAATGTGGGTCTCGATCTCACGACCCTGAGATCATCACCCTGAGATCATAACTGGAGCCGAAACCAAGAGACAGATGCTTAACGGACTGAGCCACCCAGATGCCCTTCTAGAGGGGAATGTTTAAACCATCTCTCATTGTTAGAATTTCTTGTATTTTTTTCTCCCTCCCCCTCTGTCTCTTCTTCCCTCTCTCCCTTCCTTCCTTCCTCTGCTCGCTCCTTCCTTCCTTCCTTCCTTCCTTCCTTCCTTCCTTCCTTCCTTCCTCTTCTGTGTTATTTATTCAAGATATATTCCTAGCAGGTGAATGCTGGAGTAGTAATTATCATAGTGTTAAGGCTCATGATACATGCTGTCAAACGGCATTCCCACCAGAGATTGTACTGATTTATATTTTACCTGTGTTGTATGGATGGATATATTTGTTTCTTCCAAGAAACTCCGGGCTTTTAACTTAACACACACCTCTCTTGCAGATATGACAGAGGAAATCATATTTGGTTTTTATTTACAATTCTTTGACATCTAGTGAGTTTGAAATTTCTTTACGAAACATAGGAGAAATGTACACACTTCAAAGAAAGCCGTAGGACAGTAGTGGTGAGAGACAGATTTAGGAAATATGAGGAACATTCAGACCCATTTCAATGAAAAAGAAATCTTGTAGACTCAGAATGTTAACATCTATATTTAATTCTACAACATACATGCCCTGCGACATAAGAGAACTTACACTTACAGTTCTTTAAGAACCTGAAGATCAAAGCAAGTTTATCAATTAATACAAATAAAACTCTGAAGACTGTTAAACCCAAATTAGCAGCAACGATTTAGTAGGGTGGATGGAACACTGCACGGAAGGAACATCTTGCAATCTCTACAGGCAGGACTGACACCTAGTCACCGTGCTCTCTGACTCTGCGGTGACTGGCTCACCCCGCCCACCACTTTGCTCCCTCGGATCCAGAAAGAAAGAAAGACTTCCTGGGGCACAAATCCTTCTTGGACACGTTCAGCCTGCCTCTCTTTCCTTCCCATTCAACCGACAAATAAAGCCATAGAACTCGGGGCCAGTCATTGTAAACCCAAGAGCAGGAGAAAACAGGACGCTCAGTTAGAATATGGAAAGATTATTTTTAGATTACGTGCAAAAGGGAACAGAGAGCATGGAAACTCTTTTCTTATAGGCAAATCCAAAACCTCACTTTGTGAAATTCTGAAAGTATCTAAAGGGAGGATCGGACACCCTGGGAGCAAGTCGGAGCCAAACGGTTCTCCTGTCTATGAAATGGAGCGAACAGTAATTCCGTCATGGGATTGGAGCGGATGGTGCAGGAATAAG
Source organism: Ailuropoda melanoleuca (assembly GCF_002007445.2). NCBI lineage: Eukaryota > Metazoa > Chordata > Mammalia > Carnivora > Ursidae > Ailuropoda > Ailuropoda melanoleuca. The sequence goes on along the minus strand of NC_048230.1, from coordinate 53,434,768 downwards.
GCACATAGGCTACTCAAAACATGCAAACTATTATTAAAACATGTTCTCAGGGCCTCAATTGGTTTCTAAGGGATTTTAAAATAACTTAGACTATGTTATCTTTACAGAAAAAAATGTTGCATTCTAAAACAGGATGATGAGGGGCGCCTGGGTGGCACAGCGGTTAAGCGTCTGCCTTCGGCTCAGGGTGTGATCCCGGCGTTATGGGATCGAGCCCCACATCAGGCTCTTCTGCTATGAGCCTGCTTCTTCCTCTCCCACTCCCCCTGCTTGTGTTCCCTCTCTCGCTGGCTGTCTCTAACTCTGTCAAATAAATAAAACCTTAAAAAAATAATAAAACAGGATGATGAAAAAAAAACCACTCCAAAGCAAAGATCCATGATCCATGATCCCCACTTTGCCCCCCTTAGCTGAGGGCTGGCTTGATGGTTCTCTGGCAGGATGCTTCATTTTCACTGGTCCCGTTTAATCTGAGCACAGAAATCTTCTTGTTCTCCCTGCTTAAAGACTTGGATGCATTCTGAGTGATTCTCTAAGCAAGGGATTTATTGGCTCCTATGCGGTGTAAACCCCAGGAACCTGATTCACAACTTTCTGTGTGAGGTCTGCCTCCTGCAGAAGCCTCCCCTGGATCCTTCCTCCTCTTCCTGCCATCAGACTCCAGGACTCCGGGATGGCGTCTAAGCCTCGTCCTACCAGCTACCTTCTGGGAAAAGAAAGCGGGCCTCACTGGAGGCAAATCTGCATAACACCAGTTAGCTGCAGTGAATTTACAAGCACGTTTTGTTGATGTTTCCTGCGTGTCTCTTGAAAATGTAAATGAATTCTCCTCCTTTTTATTATAGCCAGATCAGGTGAGGACACGTTGAAGGACGCTTACAGGGTTCCCCTAGCTGCCCCCCCCAATGCTTCTTTAATGTTGAGACTCAGGGAGCATTATGCTCACAGTAGAAACCCTGCCAGTTCTTCCAAACCTTTCTTTGAAAACCTTTGGGAGCCTGGCTTTATTGTTGTTATTATTATTATTAATTGGGATCCAATTTGCATACAATGAATTGCGAGGATTTTAAGTACAGTTTTATGAGTTTCATCCAATGTCTACAACCTTGTAACCACCGCCCTAATTGGTATAGAACCTTCCATCACTCCTGTGTGCTCTTTCATGCATCTTCCCAACAATAACCTGCCCACCTCTATGGTTGTGACTTCTATTCCCAGAGCTCAGGTGTGCCAATTCGAGAGCTTCATAGAAATGGGACCAGACAAAATGTGTATACCCTTGTGTTTGGCTTCTTCTAATATTATAATGTTTTGGAGATTCATTCATTCTGTTGTGTGTACCCTTAGTTCATTTTTAAACTATTCCTGGCTCATGGATGTACAGTGCTTTATTTATCCATTCATTGTTGAAAGCCATTTAAAATTTCTTTTCCAGTTTTTGGTGACGGTGAATAGGGCTGCAGCGGACGTCTGTGTGTGATTCTTTCTGGAGGGCATGTATGTTTATTTTCCTTGGGGAAATACCTAGGAATGAATTGCTGGGTCATAGGGCAGGTGCGAGTTTAACGTATGTATAAGAAAGTGCCACCTGTTCTCCAAAGTGAGGAACTTGCTCGGTTTTCAGATTCCTGATCAAACTGTGCCTCGTTATCTGTTCTCTAGTAGCACATGGCTTGCTTTTTTTTTTTTTTCTTTTCTTTGTCTGGGTAGATCAATTTCAAAAAACAGCTGTATCTCTTTACCCCTCCCTATATCCGCACCCTTTGCGATATCATTTTGGTAATGCCTTCCTTCAAGAAGTGGACTCTATTTTCCACTGCTTGAATATCAGTCGGATTCATGTCTTGCTTGGACCAACAAAGTGCAGTGGAAATACACAGTCTATGGGTCAGGAGGCTTCATCTATCCTGTGTGTATTTTGGAAGCCCGCTACCACCATATGCGCAAGCCTGGTACAGCCTGCTGGAGGACGAGGGGCTGCACGGAGCAGGACTCAGCTGTCCCGGCTGAAGCTGTCGAGGACTACCTACTATGCAGCCAGCAGACATCCTAGCAGGTGAGAGAGTCTGCTCTCCACGGGTAGAGCCATCTGGGAGAGTCAACCCGCCGCTGACTACAGAAGCGTGCGTGAGTTTGACTTCGAAGAGAAGAGCCCCTTGGCTCAACCCATAGATCCATAAACAATAATAGACATTTATTGTTTCCAGGCATTGAGTCTCAGGGTGTTACATCACACAGCCATACCTAACTGACACATTTCTATGAGAACAGATCTTCACTTCTTCCTCTCCCATTTACTGCCCGTGTGAACTTGGTCAATTTATTTAACATTACTGAACCTTAAGATACCTCGTCTGTGAAATGGGAATTGGAATATTTATTTCACACAATTGTTTCGGAGGTTAGATGAGCAACTGAAAGAAAAACACAACAGCGCCTAGCTGATAGGAAGCACTCAATAAATTCTTGCGGTAGTAATAATAACGGTAAAAAAAAAAACAACAACCCACCGCATGCTCTTTTTGCTTCAACACATTTTCTCGTAGCAGAATCGTCTATGACTTTAGTAATGGAAGTGTCTGGACATTCCGAAGATTTGTCCTTCTAGGTGGGAATATGAACACACTTTTTTTCTACCGGGCAGTTCAAAGTCACATGACAGAATTAAGCTCTTCATTTTCATCGATGGAGAAAAACATAATGGAAAGTGCAGAATTATAAATTCTTAAGTACTTTTGCGGTGGATTTTGTATTTTCGGAAAATACAACAGCATTGCCAAAGTATTTAAAAGCTGGTGGTATACAAAACGTGAGACGCATTTATTTAGTTGACAGATACTATTTTGCATGCGTACCAAATCATGGGACCTTTATAATCATCCCTTATCTTTGCAAATCCATCAACTTCCACCATCACTGGGTACGATGGCCCAAAGGTTGGAAACCATTGATCAAGGTCAACAGTGGCCTATAGTTCAAGGCCCTGCGTGGCCCAGCCTTTCCTCGAGCTTGTTTATCTGGCCCTTATGCCTCTAAGTTCATCTACACCCACTCTCTTACTCATTTTGCTCCATCCATGCTAGCCTTCTGGCTGTTTCTTAACCATGCAAAATTAGTTCTTTGCTCTTTTGCTGTTGCCTTTGCCTGGAAAGCTTGTTTCTCAGGTCTGTACGTAGCCACCTTGTCCTTCCATTCAGATTTCTGCTTGAATATAACCTCGTTCCCTGAAGAGGCTGTCCTCCGCCCTCCTTCTGTCCCACCACTCTCTTATTTCCTCAGGCTGTGTTTTCTTCATGCATTTTCCAGTGTTATTTCAGTGGCTTTTTTTTTTTTTTTAAAGTAAGCTCTATGCCCAATGCAGGGCTTGAAGTCATAACCCCAAGATCAAGAGTTGTATGTTCCACCCGCTAAGCCAGCCAGGTGCCCCTCATTGGCCTATTTCTTAGTCTTTGTCTTGACTGTTTGACCCTGCTACACTGTAAGCCCCATTAGAAAAGGCAGACTCTGAACAATGCCCAACACAGTGGCAGTTAGTAAATTTATTTTAATGAATGCATCTTATTTTTACAGATGAGGACCCTGATGTCCAGAGAGAAAAAGGACCGCCAAAGTCACATAGCCTGTGAGGGAGTAAAATCTAGGTTTCTTTTTTCTTTTTTTTTAAAGATTTTATTTATTTATTTGACAGAGATAGAGATAGCCAGCGAGAGAGGGAACACAAGCAGGGGGAGTGGGAGAGGAAGAAGCAGGCTCATAGCAGAGGAGCCTGATGTGGGGCTCGATCCCAGAACGCCAGGATCACGCCCTGAGCCGAAGGCGGATGCTTAACCACTGTGCCACCCAGGCGCCCCTAAAATCTAGGTTTCTAAGTCACTTGGTGATGCTTGTTCTTGCTCTCACCCAGACTCATCCAGCCGGACTTGGTAAGGTTTCAGTTTGGATGCAAGAAAAACAGTAATTTTAATGGTTTAAATGTGGCAGAAAATGATTTTTCTTTCATAGAGAAGCTTAAAGGTAAGCAGTTGTTCCGGGTATCACTGGGTAAAAATGACATCAAAGTTAGTGGCTTAAAAAAAAAGCTTATTTCCGTCCTGATTCTGAGGGTTGGCTGGGCTCAGCTGGACAGTTGTGTTCCTCGTCATGCCAGCCGGGCTTCCACCACTGAACATGACCTTGGGAGGAGCTAAGCACTAACACCATTACGTAATATTTCCATCACACGTGTCAATAATCTCAGGAGCAATTGCACGATATAGGAAAATCATTAGAAAGTGATGAGCTTAGAATATTTATTTCCTTCAAATTATATATATGCACACATATATTCACTGTATATGCAATTGTGGTAAATATACAAAAAACGATCATTTTAGCTATTAAAAAATAAACAACTTAGTGGCATTAAATACATTTACAGTGTCACATAGCCATCACCACTATTTCCAGAATTTTCTTCATCATCCCAAAAAGAAACTCTGTACCCATCAGACAGGAACTCCCATTCCCTCTCTCCATCTCCCCCACCCCCCCCCCCCCCCCCCCCCCCCCCGCTGGGTCCCTGGGAACTTTGATTCTTTCTGTCTCTAGGAATTTGCCTTTTCTAGGTACCTCATAAAAATGGCATCACACAATATTTGTTCTTTTGTGTTTGGCTGATTTCATTTAGCATATCCTTTGTGTTTAATCTCATGTATTTAATTGCATGTTTGTAGAATTTAGTGTTTTTAAAGGTCGTGTTGAACAACCAACTTGAGAAATTCCCGAAAATTTAACAATCACCCCTCAGGAACTGGCAGACCAAACAGGGCTGGCGAGTTGCCACAAAGATGGACAGCAATTTCCTGAGCTCAGAAGGCCCTGTGGCTGTGGTTGACGTTTTCATTTCTTCCGGAAGGTACTGACTAGCCTGTGGACTGTGCCAGGCACTATTCAGGGCACAGGGGGCATGGGGTTGGTGATTAAAATCAAGTAGCAGCTTCCTTTGGAGAAATCAGGCGATAAACAACCAAAGGTATTAATACATAATATAATGTCAGGTAATGACAAATGCCGTGTGGAAAAAAAGGTAGAGCAGAGTAAAGGAATAGACACTGGTGGGAGGGAGAAGCTCTTTGAGGTGGTGTGACCAGGGAGCTTCTCTGAGGAGATACCATTGGCGCAGAGGCTGGGTATGATGAGGATGTCTGGGGAAAAGCATCTCAGGCAGAGGGGACTGCAAGTGTAAAGCCCAGAGGAGAAAGAAGCTGGGCGCGCAAGGAATAGCAAGAAGGCCACTGCCCGCAGCAAAGGGAACGGCGGGAGGCAGGAGACGGAGGATTAAGTGAGAGCATACCCAGATTGCCTAAGACATCAGAAGTTCTGATAAGGACTTTGGGTTTTATTTTAAGTGGGATGGAAGTCACTGGAGGGGTGATTATATGTTCCTTCCCTTAATCCTTATAATAAAATATTATCTCACTTGGTCCTTATAATAATACTGAGGCGGTGCACACAGCCCCAGGGCCTAAGGCTCCAACATCTGTGTGCATTTCTCTTGGGCTGTTCAGCTCCACGAACGCCAATCAAAGCACTTTTCTGCTAAGAAGCTCAAAGTCCTCTTAGAAGAATCCAGTTGAGATAAATGGGTCCTCTGTTCTGTGTCCAAGTTATGGTTTTAAAGCCTCAGTAGTCACTGGAATAGGATCTCCTCAAGTCACCAATGAGCCACTTTGATTCTGTTAAAAGCACTGGGGCTTCCTGGGTCCAAAAGAGCTGTCATAGTCATATAGAAATAGTAGCTATTGTTTTCAGAGTGTCAGTTACATGCCACGCATGATTCTACGTCATTGAGGCATCAAAACATTCCTTGGAAATGAATAAGTCACAGGAACAAAGGGCACAACGTAGGGAATATAGTCAACCATATTGTAACAGTGTTACATGGTGACAAACGGTAGCTACATTGGTGGCAAGCACAAAGTAACACAGAGAATAGTTGAATCACTATACTGTATGCCTGAAACTAATGTAACTTTATTGTGCGTCGACTGTATTTAAATTTAGAGAAAATTTCCTTGGAGGTGGCTGCCATTAGACTCATTTTGCAGATGAGGACACGGGCTCAGAGTAGTTAAGGAACTTGTCTATGATCACACAGCCTGTAAAGGCTGATACAGAAATTGGAATCTGTGAATGTCTAATACCAAATCCTGGCTTTTCATCTGTACAGCCTCTTTCTGGTGGGGAGATCTTTGATCTGTATCTCCTTGAGCCCTTGAGCTCATTGGTCTCTCCACAGGAATCCTTAAGCTGGGGTCTGTGGGCCCTCCCAGCCATTCTTGGATAGAATTCAGGATAAAAAGATACAGACACATATAGGCACTAACCTGAACTGTGTCATTTTTCTCACTTGGAATGTAGGCAAAGCACATAATATTAGCAGTACTTGAAACTTTTTCACCAATGGAAGCCAGATAATTTCATATCACATCAGCGTTACAGAAAATATCATTTATAGTTATTGCTATTTCTAAATTACAGTCATTAGACTTCCTAATGGATCTTGTCATTCAGTGTGTTAATAAAAAAGCACATATATTACCATATTACGCATTTGTTAAGTTTTTTTTCCTGATAACTACATTTGAATATAATTGGTTTTCTTTGCAAGCCTATACATTCTTTATACATTTAAAAACAATTCTGAGAAGGGGGTCACAGGCATTCCTAGACTCCCAACAGGGTTTGTGGTGCATAAAAAGATCGAGCTCTTGTAAAGAGCTGAGAAGCAGGCCATTTATTTAATAAATGATTCACTCTTTGGGCACAAAATTTTACATAATTTCTCCACAGTATCAACAAAACTTGTACATGTAAAAGGTTGAGAAAGCCTTCATGGAAATATCTCAATTAGTCATTCATTCCTTAAACAAACAATATTTGGGGACCTACTGTGTACCAGGCCCTACCACTGGCGTGGGAGACAAGGTAGACCAGAACTCTGCTTTCAGGAGCTGACATTGTGAAGGGTCAAGAACAATAGAACAATAATCACATGTATAATTAGCTCACACAAGTGTGATGGGGCCTGTGGCAGAAAGCATGGAGAATTCCCTGACCAAATACTGCTTGGCTGAGATCCGAGGGAAGGTTGGGTAGGTCCTAAGTAGACAACGAGGAGGTGGAAAATCCAGGCTCAGGCTGTGGTCAGCTGGAGCTGCCCACACAACTCGTGAGCACCGACTGTCAAGCTTTCAGGAGTTTTGTAAGCCGGTTGTTAAACACAGCCATTATTAAAAATTAAGTTATACAAACTTACAATTAAATTATATAAAAAACAAAGGAAATAAATACCTCTACCCCTGCTCTGGAAGCTGGAACAGGTGCGGCCTGCTGTATTCTTACGCCATGCAAGGACAGTGGTACTCGAATGATATTTCTAACCAATTATTGTTTGAACACTACCCATTTCCCCAGCAAAAAATCCCTGCCAGTAGTAGCATCCTTTCCTAGCAAACCCTCTGGCACAGAATCCTATAACAACACCAAGAGGGAAGCACCTACCCTTGGCAGGTGAGTTTCTGATTAGGGTCCTTCAAAGACTAACTCGTCCTGGGTGCAAATTCAAGACAACGTACACACACTCCTTCCCGCTCCACCCTGTTTATTCTCAAATACTTTTACAATATACAGCCACAGAGATAAGATCACAACGTCTGACCGTGGCCATTTTATCCCTGATTTTGTACAACGTCACTATGTCTTCTGGCCAGTACTAGATGAAGAAGGTGGGTCGTATCTCAGGGCTGCCTCTTTCAAATGTTCTGTACCTTTAATACTAGCGTCACTCTCAGTGATGTGAGACGTTCCCATCAGGAGAGGTAGGAAGGAACCAGAACCTGGCCAGGAAATTAGGGCTCCTTCCTGAACTTACACCCGCTGGTCAAATAACCCTGACCCCAAGCTCATCTCTTTAAGCCTCCCCCTCCTCCCCTTCCCCTGCTCTATGGGAACTCATGTAAGGTAGTCTGAGCACAGTTTACCACGTGATTCGAATGCCTACCATTTTCCTTTTTGTGCTTTTATTTGCAAATTGACGACCACTTAGCCCAGCACTCACGGAAGGTACTGCCTTGGAAATCACCTGCCTGTGGCATCCTTGTGGGGCAGTGGATGAACGCTCTCTGCTCCAAAGCCTTGTCCAGTATCAGACAAATCCCTGCTCCAGCATCCCAGCCGCCATGAAGCCAGCCAGGGTCATCATTACCCCCAATGCGGCATGTCTCCTGGAGGTCAAAACATAGATGTCCACCATGGGCAGTGTCCACAGAAGGTGAAAGAAAATTTTAAAAAATGAGTCTAGTGGACTGGGTGTGAACAAGAGGGAACAGTGGGACCTGAGCCACCTGGGTCCCAGGGTGTTGCTCAGGCCTGGCTGTGGGTTACCATGTGGGACCAGGGCCCAGTATAGCCAAAGCTTCTGATTTTTTTTTTTTTTAAGAGAACTGGAAATCTGGAATTGGGGGACAGATTTCTATCCTAAAAGTGCTGCAACCATTACAGATTATAAGAAGACCCCGTAGGGACCAGGTGAGTCAGGCCCACAGAGTACCAGGCACAGCTGAAGGTGGAGGTGAAACTCTCCTGAGTCTGGGGGCGCCTGGGTGGCTGTCGTTAAGTGTCTGCCTTCGGCTCAGGTCGTGATTCCGGCGTTCTGGGATCAAGCCCCGCATCAGGCTCCTCCGCTGGGAGCCTGCTTCTTCCTCTCCCACTCCCCCTGCTTGTGTTCCCTCTCTCGCTAGCTGTCTCTCTTTCAGTCAAATAAATAAAATCCTTAAAAAAAAAAGAAACTCTCCTGAGTCTGAACAGCCATCTTTCTATCTTCAAGTCCCCAGCGCTCAGCACAGACCCTGCCCAAGGAAGCACCTAGGAAATGTTTGCTAAATGACTCCGCGAACAAATGGATCAGTTACAATATTAACATTCTGTCCAATCTATAAGCGCCACCTCAATCTCTCTGCTTTCCCTTGGGTGCACAAGCAAGACTAGGTACTTGCCCAGGGACTAAGAAGCTGGGTGCTTGAACAACAGTGAGCCCAACAACATGGCATGGGGCCTCCCCTCGTACGGGTCGTTGTAATACTGCCTTACTTCATATAACTACTCCAAGAGGTGGGTCCTATTAGCAGCTCCATTTTTTAAAGGAAGAAACATTGGGAAGCTTCAAGAGATCAAGTCACCTGCCTACAGTCATATATATGGTTGGCAAGCGTCCCATCTCCCTCAGGGCAGAAGCCAAAGTCTGTGAAGCCCCTGCAGGTGCCTGCTCCCTTCCCATTGCCCTTCTGACTGCAGCTCCTCTCACTTACCCTGGAGCTGCTTCACTGGCATCATCAGATAGCGCAAACATGCGCTGGCCTCAGGGCCTTTGCATTGACTCTGCCAGGGGATGCTGTCCTTTAAGATCTTCATATGGCTTCACACTGAGATCTTTCCTGGACCCCCTGTCGCTTTAAAATCGCAACTTCCTATTACTTCCTATTGCTCTCTCCTGCTTGCTTTACTTTTCTCCACAGTTTTAATCATCTTCTAACATTCTGTATAATTTGATTTTTCATTTTCTCTCGTTATCACTATAAGGTTAAACTCCATGGGGACAAGGACCTTTTTCTCCTGTTTCCCTCTCTGCCACGTCTCTAGTTCCAGAACCGTGCCTGGCTTAGAGGAGGCCTCAGGAAATATTTGTTGGATGAGTGAACGCTGGGGTTTGAGCACTTGTTAGGTGTCGACTGATGATTTCAAAACTTGTTTCCTTAACCACCGTCCCTTGCTGACTAAAGTAGGGGCAGCGTGGCCCATGCTGCTTACGGCTCTAGACTGGCTTGCAGGTCCCAGCTCCCGGGGCACTCCTCAGAGGTCGTACTCTAATGACAGAGAATCTTCTAAAGTCAAGACTGTAACCTCTCACTTGAATCCCAACTCTCCATGGCCAAGAAGCTGAAGATACAGATCAAAAGTCGCTTTATAGAATTTTGAGCAAAAAGAGAGACATCAGAAACGTAAGCAAAGTGGCTTTTCGTGATCCAGTGTTCACTGCTTTTTTTTTTTTTTAAAGATTTTATTTATTTATTCAACAGAGATAGAGATAGCCAGTGAGAGAGGGAACACAAGCAGGGGGAGTGGGAGAGGAAGAAGCAGGCTCATAGCAGAGGAGCCTGATGTGGGGCTCAATCCCATAACGCCAGGATCACGCCCTGAGCCGAAGGCAGATGCTTAACCGCTGTGCCACCCAGGTGCCCCGAGTGTTCACTGCTTTTTAACATTCGGGTCCTAATGGCTTCTTCCTTAGAAACACAGGAGCTAGTGTGGCTCCTAGAGCCTGTGTTCAAATCCGAACTCTACCATTGGCTTTGGGGAGTTTGTGCCATCGGGGGCGTTAATTAACTCCTGTGAGCCTCCGTCTGTTCCTCCGTCAAATGGGAATAATGATATCACATCCCAACCAATCAAAGAAGCCACTGAAATGCAACATTATTTTCTGAACCACTAAGAAAGAAAAAAATTTGTCTCATTATAAATAGCCCATCGATTCTAAGAGTTATACGGATTTTAGAAATGTCATGAGTGGCCAGATAAAATATAGGACATCCAATGACATTTGACTTGCAGATAAAAAATGAATCACGTTTTAGGATAAGTTTCTCCCATTCGGGGCACACGACTAAGCATATCCATACTAAACAATTTTGCATCGTTTCCAATTTAATTGGAGTCCTGTATTTTGTGCTAACTCTAGTTACAAAGCCGAAAGTAAATACCTGAGACTCAGTGAAATATGGATGTCTCATCGGGAGGTGTGGTGGAATGAATTAAGGGAGGAAAAGCCTTAGATCAGGGCCCGGCCCCTAGTAGGTGCTCAGTAAATGTTAGATGCTGTGGTAGGGTAGCTTGTACCAGTTGAACTGACTCATTTCCACCAGCCTGTAACTCCTGGGGTGCTCGCCCGTCCATCCCCAAGGCTTGGGGCAGGTCTTGTCATCCTGAAAGAACCCAATCATATTTATGCCTTGAATAGAGAGCCCCCTTTTTACTCAATGAGTGGGAACCCCCCCCTTTAGAAAATTAAATGAATGGAGAGCTCCCACTTTCTTTTTTACTCCTTTTTCTGGACTGATTCATCCCTGACTGCAATCCTTTAAATGCACAAGGAGGGGCCAGTTCACTCCTAACCTTCTCTGAAGTCTGGAAAGAGAATACTTTCAGATAAGCCCCTGCAACAAGTGCCTCTCCCCAGCCTGAGCCTTTACACCCATTCAGAAGTCTTCTTGCATCTACCTTTGAGAGCTCAGGTGTCTGCTGCCAATTACATTTCCATCCTACATTAGCCTAATTGCAGGATTGCAGGCCCTGGCAGCAGGCTGCCCAGGAAGGGGTATTAACCCCGTACTTCCCGGCACATCCCGGGCTCCCAGGGTCCCATGGGGCCTATCAGCCACGTTGTTCCCTAGCAGCAGCCAACACAAACTGTTCTGGACTGACTCCATCCTTCACAAAACAACAATAATGTAATAATAGTGGCAATATGTACTTAGGGCCAAAAAGGTTACATAGGACAAAGTGTAAACGTGAGATCTAACGTTGTCTGGACACTTATCACCTGCGCCCCGGCTTTACTCCCTAGAAGTCACAGTGGCTCGCAGCTTCTCATAAACACGGAAATGCTCTACACACAAACAATTGCTATACAGTCTGTAAGCATACGTGTATGTTTGGAATATATTTACATTTTTGGTGTATAGCACCAAGTGAGAAGACCCAGTCTTCCTCCTGTTCATACTTAGTTTTTCTGAATAATAAGTGATGTAAGTTGAATGCAGTTATTCTAAGCACACTGCCTGTTTTATGTAGTTACAGTCATCCATTAACGTCTGTTCAATTTATTTTGCACAAGTGGAATTACACAATACACACACGTAGGCGACCTGCCTTGGTTGCTGACATGCATCCTGGCTGTCTTTACTTTCTCCAAGTGAGAGCCGACTCATTCCTTCTTATAAGGCTGCATCATACTCGACAAGGAGGGAAGCATCATAATTTATTTAACAATGCATTTAGGTGACTTCCAGATTTGTGCCATAAAGCAAACAATGAGCAGAGAAGCAAAAGAAACATGGAAACACCCTTGGGTTTGTGAGGAGACAGCTTTGTGGTAGGGCTGGTTCTGGCTCTCACCAATCAGGTGGCAGCTGGCAGTCGGTGGGGGTGGGGGCAGGGTCCTGGGGGTCCCCTGTGAAGCCCGAGTTAACCTTTTAGTTGCCGGATCCTGGGATGCTCCAGAAGGTTCTGGGGAGAGGCCAAGGCAGCCTGGGTGGCAGACAAGAATTGACCAGCTTGGAGAAGCAGCTGTTGGCCCACTGGTGTGGAAATCTTCCTACATTTTAACCACCATTGCGGTCCTCCTGGTCACCCCTGTGGAATATTGGCCCTACTTGAGTATATCCACAGATTTCTAATCCTGGATTTCCTGGGTCAAATGGTGTGAACTCTTTTCATTTCAACTGGACTACTATCAAACTTTTCTTTGGAGCCTTTTCTTTGGTGGGGAATAATAATAATAATGGATGACATTTATGAGAGTTGAGTGCCAGCTAAGCGCTTCCTACATCTCACAGCGCGTGATCTTCCCCCAAATGCTATAGGGCAGGTACTTTCAGGGGAAACAGGCTCCGAGGCGGGGCTGGGATTCAAACCTGTTCCCACGGAGCCCAGGAGCCTCTACCCTGTTGAATTTCTAAATCCCAACGGGATATGAAAAGATGAAAGCAAGTGCACAGTTCACACACACACACACGAGCACACACACACACACAGGTGCGCGTGCTGGCGTGCACGCACACGTGAACACACTCTGAGGGAGATGAAGGCAAGAAGGTGGGATGAAGCCCAGGGTAACAGAAAAGTCAAAAGAATGAGAGAATTATCAGTCACTTTCAATGGGAATTTGTGGACTAATGAAGAGGACTTCCAACCACTGGGGACATGGACTTGACCTTCCTGAGCCTTGGGGTTCTTCATCAGTATGTAGGAACAATAACCCAACAGCAGAGCTATTGAACCCAGGTAAGGTAGCACATAGGAAATGCCCGTGGCCTCACAGGATGACTTGTGGGTATTCTTAGGACTGTGAGCAATTCTAGGGGCCCCTTTAAACTTCCAAGAACATGATGTCATAAAACCATAACCGAGGAGGCCCACTGCCCTAGAGGAGCCTACCATTCCTCCCAACAACGCCCTATACTGGCTCCCAATCACGCTAAAAATAGTCCAGGGGCGCCTGGGTGGCACAGTGGTTAAGCGTCTGCCTTCGGCTCAGGGCGTCATCCCGGCGTTATGGGATCGAGCCCCACATCAGGCTCCTCAGCTATGAGCCTGCTTCTTCCTCTCCCACTCCCCCTGCTTGTGTTCCCTCTCTTGCTGGCTGTCTCTATCTCTGTCGAATAAATAAATAAAATCTTTAAAAAAAAAATAGTCCAAACTTTTTTCCCAATTCTATAAAAAATTCTTGTTTACTCTAAAAAAAATTCAGAAAATATCATTAAGTTTTCAAAAGACAAAAATAAACATTAACGGATTGCAGTCTACTGCTAATGTTTGGCATTTATGTTGACAGACATTTATATTTATATACTTTAAAAAGACCCCAAATATTCTATCACAATGTACACACCGTTGAACTAGCACTGCCTCCCCCCCCACCCTGTCGGTTCCCCACACTGTAGCCCATGTGGCCTTCCTGGGACCCAATGGTGGGGGGGACACTCCTGTGCCTTGGATTAAAGCCTCTTGGTGGCTCTCGCTGCCCTCCCTATCCGTGCTTCTTAAGGGAATGACAAGGTCTTCACGTTCTGCCCGGTCATCTTTCCCCACCTCGGTCTGTGAACCCCATGAAGGCAGCCAGCCACGTTTTGTGAACCAAACTGTACCTTTAAGAGCTAACGGAGGTGCTTGACAATGGTGAGCTCAATTTGCACTCGCTGATGGGCCAACCTGTGTGACTTTCATTTAATGGAGCACCCAAAGGCAGCATGTGCGTGCCTCTCTACTCCGTGAGAAGGTTTGGGGCAGGCGAGTGAGGGATCGAACTGGGAACGCGTTCCTTCGCTGGAGTATCTTAGACCACGTATCATAGACTCTCCCAAGAGCTGTGCAAACGTCCAACATTGTTACTACTCACTCAGCATCGTGAGTGCTGGCTCCACCACTGGAGTACTTGCCAAAAAAGATCCAGGGCAACAGGAATAACATTCCTGATTAATGCTGCGCCCGGCTTCACCATATGGTGCCCAGATCCTGGAAGTTTTTCACCAGGTGGCTGGTGCACAGAAACCGAAGTTCCAATCACATTGTGCAGCACCCAGATTTTTTTCTGATGTCCTCATCACCGCTTCGTCTTGTAAGGTGTGCAAACAGGTAGCTTGTTTTATTTTTCAAATATTTGATGTGCTGTGGGATGCTTAAATCGGTGCCCGTGGTCTCACAGGCAGACAACATCGAGAAAGCCTTGGGGAGGTGGAGGAGGGCTCCGGCGGCGTGTGTGAAAGTGTGCGGGTGAGAAGGAGCAAAGGCATCCGAGCGGATGTGTGTTCATCCACAAAAGAGGGGACGGAGATCCGAGGACTTTCCTGGCTTGGGAGGATCCTCGGCATCTTTTGTGGGTGTCCGTGGTGTTTCCATCTTTGTCCGTGTGAATGAGCCAATGAATGCACTGGGCACTCACACCTACTGCAGAGGGACGGAGTGGGGTCAAGAAGAAGCAGACGTGAGAACTCAGACCTAGGAAGGAAAATCATACCGTGCCCACCGCCTAGAAATAACTGCCGACAAGGCAGCACATTGTCTTTGGAATTGTGCTCGTGTGTGTGTGTGTGTGTGTGTGTGTGTGTGTACGACATCATGTTGTACGCACCATTTCCCCCACGTTCGAGCCACTTGCCATGCCATACACGTCTACCACCCCGCTCTTAGGGCTATGTCGTATTCTGTTTCATGGTGGGACCATAATGTGTTATTCCTCCAACGTGAAATATTTACGTTGTTCTCCATCTGTCACCAGTGTGGCTTTTAAAAACACCCAAGTACAGGGGCGCCTGGCTGGCTCAGTCGGTGGAACATGTGACTCTTGATCTCAGGGTTGCGAGTTCGAGCCCCACGTTGGGTGTAGATTTCTCAATCAATCAATCAATCAATCAGAAAGAAAAAATAAAGTTAAAAAAGGGTAAATTATTAAGAGGACCGTGTGTACCTTATTTAAATTTTTTATTATGCATAAACACATTTGGAAATGTGTATCCATCATGAGGGCGTAACTCCAGGATTTTCACACACTGAACAAGCCTGAGTAACCAACTACCAGATACAGACCGAAAACAGTCGCACACCCCAGAATCTGGTGTGTGCGCCCCTATCATCCATGTGTGCATTTTTGCTTGGTTTTGTTTTGTTTTGTGGTCATCGGAGGTGCATTTTCTTTTCCTTTCTTTCTTTTTCAGGTTCAGCCTTTGCAAATGGCATCTTGCCTCGAGCCCTGGGAGAGCAAGCTCTCCCACGTGTTCGTTGCTGGTAAAAGTGTCTGTGGGCTGGTAAAGAGGACTGTTGGTGCAAACGGAAGAAGACAAAAATCTAACAAAAATGAAGTTGTTTAGAGCAGCTGATGAGAGGCAGTCAGAGGCTGAGACCATGACAAGAATGTCATCCTTCTAACCTCTGAGTGTGGACCTGTCTGGAAAGATTCCCTCCTGACATTATCTTGTCGTGCATTTAGTAATCAACTGAATGTTCATCTCGATTTCCTGCTTCATTCATTTCATCCAGCAAATATTTTGATTGATTTCCTACTACAGTTCGTAGACTATTGTGGGTGCTGGGGAGATATATATAGCAAGAATCAAAATCAATAAAGCTCCTGTCCTCGGGGACAGATACACGAATAAGAAAAATATATTGCGTGTTGGGTGGGTATGTTGCTGCTTAAGCATTGGAGTATTTGGAGGGGGCGGGGCTGCCAGCAAGTACGGGGGAAAGGCCCTTATTTTCTACGGGCTGTCAGAGAAGGCTTCATAGAAGGAGACCTTTACACGGCTGTGTGTAGCCACCGTGAAGGGCATCCCAGGAAGGGGCCCCAACCTGAGGGGCATGTTCGAAGAATGGGAATGAGACTCAAGTGGTTGGAGTCAGAGGGGGAGCCTGGGGATGGGGTTAAACAGGTAGCAGGCGTGGGGGGGGGCAGGTGGAGAGGCAGACCACGAAGGGCCTTCTAGATTGTTGTAGGGATTTCGCATCTACTCTGAGGGAAATGGTGAGCCATGGGTGGGCTGGGAGCACAAGATTTACATGACCTGGTTTAGATCACAAAATGACTCTGAGTGCTATTGAGGTATTTATGGGAAGGAAGAACAGAATCAGGAAAACCAGTCTGGAAGCCAGGATAACCATCCAGGTGAGAGGAGATGCCTTTTTCTTAGTTATTGGTCGTTTAACAAACCATCCCCAGACTTGTGGCTTAAAACATCAATGGATTCTTATTTCTCGTGGTTCTCTGGGCCTCCGGCAGTTCTCCGGCTCTGAAAGCATCGTTGGGTCATATTTTCCTCCATTTTTGCATGCTTAATTTTTTTTTTTTTATTGTTTGCCAGACGTGCATTTTACTTTGCTGCAGGGTGTTTTTGTGTTTCTGTGAATATTCTCGAGCTTTGTTCAGTGCTGCTAAGGATGAGAAGCCCTTCTCCACAGGCATCCTGCTAAAGTCACGTGGCCCCCTGGGGCTGTGAGCGCAGTTACTCAGAGACAGTTTGATCCTCTCAGGGCCTGCTTTTAAGATTTGTTAGACAGGACCAGAGCTGCGCTTTGCACTTGGGGGTCATTATGCCCCACCACTGAGGCAAGACCCCTCTGGGGGCCCTGCGCCGGGCTGTGTGAGCCGTGAGGTGGTCCACTCTGGCTATGTGAGCGCTGGTGCTGTTGGCTGAAATCCAGTGGTAGCTCTTTCTGTGCCCTCAGGAAGTTTCTTCTGGTGTGTGTGCGTTCAAGACCTCAGGTGGGCCCTTTGCGGATCTCTGGAGTTCTCTCTGGACACTCCTCTCCCCCAAACCCTGGTGGCTGGATGCTAGCGGCTCCAGGCTCCAGGCCTCTCCGCAACACCCCTTCGACTCAAGAGAGTCCATCCTGCCCCTGCTGGGTTCCCTCTCCACACACGCGGCATGTGAGACGTCTCTTGGCCATCCCGGTGAAGGTTCTTTGAAATGCTGTCTGGAAGAGGTTCCTTATAACACCCAGACTTCTAACGTTCCCGAAGAGTCAAAGACTCCACGAGGTCTCCTATGGAATGGAAGGTTGCCTACCACACGATTACTTTGGCACTTGCGATCTGATGTTGAGCTTAAACTGGCATCTGTGACTCCTTATTTCAAGTATTAGGTCTCTGATTTGGCCAATGAGCTTTGTCTCTTCCTGTTCAGCTAAAGGAAAGCAGTCAGATGGGTGATCTTGGTAATCCTTTATTTTAAAAATACACGGATGAGATTTTACTTTTGGCTGAGGGGCCTCAGTGCTGTTTGTTACTAACAGGAGCTGAAGTAGTGGAATTGGCAACTGATACGCTTTTGGGAATATTAGACGTATGTAAGGTTCTCTTGTGATGACATCACCCTCACTCACCAGCTTCTTTTTTTATTTTATTTTATTTTATTTTTTTTTTTAAAGATTTTATTTATTTATTTGACAGAGATAGAGACAGCCAGCGAGAGAGGGAACACAAGCAGGGGGAGTGGGAGAGGAAGAAGCAGGCTCACAGCAGAGGAGCCTGACGTGGGGCTCGATCCCATAACGCTGGGATCACGCCCTGAGCCGAAGGCAGACGCTCAACCGCTGTGCCACCCAGGCGCCCCACTCACCAGCTTCTGTATTAGCCAAGACCCTTGCTTGGAAATTGTGGAAGTCCAACTCAAACTAGCTTAAGCAGAACTCTTTAAACAAATCCCCCTGCAGAAATGGAATGGATAGGCTTAGCTCAAGAACTTCAGAGGTAGGGAGGGAGGGCTTAATTCAAATAAAGTCTTCAGATTCCTCCTCCCCACCCCAACCTTAGTTCTGCTGTCTCTCCCTGTCTTTATTATCAGCCTGGCAACACCAAGTTTTTGTTGGCCTTGAGGTTTTGATTTCATAAAGGAATAGAGAACTCTTTTTCTGATATATCTCGGCAAAAGTCCTGTGGCCAGGCTTGGGTCCCGTGCCCCCCCCCCGCCCCCCCGCCCGGTGTTGGGTCAAGAGGTCAGGCCCCCAGGGCATGTGACTTGAGCAGGACTCCTGTGGAGCAAAATTTCTCATCCTTGGCAGTACTGATATTCTGGGCCTTGTCTGTCTTTGCTGTGGGGGCCGTCCTGTGCTCAGTAGATGTTTAACACTATCCCGTGCCTCGACCTACTAGATGCCGGTACCACCTCCCCCCTCCACCCATCGTGGTGACCCAAAATGTCTCCAGATGTTGCCAAATGTCCTCTGAAGGGCAGAATCAGCCCTGTGGAAATCCACTTCTATGGCGGGAGAGCGGTTCTCTTTTTCTCTTTCCTTTTTTTCCCTTCAATGTATTTTTTTAAAATTTACATTCAATTAATTAACATATAGTGTATTATTTTTTTCAGGGGTACAGGTCTGTGATTCATCAGTCTTATATAACACCCAGTGCTCATTACAACACATACCCTCCCCAATGTCCATCACCCAGTTACCACATCCCCCCTCTCCCCTCCCTTCCGGCAACCCTCAGTTTGTTTCCTATGATTAAGAGTCTCTTATGGTTTGTCTCCCTCTCTGGTTTCATCTTGTTTCATTTTTTCCTCTCTTCCCCTATGATCCTCTGCCTTATTTCTTAAATTCCACATATCAGTGAGATCGTATGATAATTGTCTTTCTCTGATTGACTTATTTTACTTAGCATAATCCCTTCTAGTTCCACCCCCATCATTGCAAATGGAAAGATTTCATTTTTTGATGGCTGTGTAATATTCCATTGGATATATAAACTACATCTTCTTTTTCCATTCATCTGTCGATGGACATCTGGGCTCTTTCCATAGTTCAGCTATTGTGGACATTCGTGCTATAAATATCAGGGTGCAGTTGTCCCTTCAGATCCCTACATTTGTATCTTTGGGGTAAATACCCAGTAGGGCAATTGCTGGGTCGTAGGGTAGCTCTATTTTCAACTTTTTGAGGAACCTTCATACTGTTTTCCAGAGTGGTTGCACCAGCTTTCATTCCCACCAACGGTGTAGGAGGGTTCCCCTTTCTCCGCATCCTCGCCAACGTTTGTCATTTCCTGACTTGTTAATTTTCACCATTCCGATGGGAGTGAGGTGGTAGCTCATTGTGGTTTTGACTTGTATTTGGAATGTTGGTTTTCTATAAGAAGAGATGCTGACTAGGCATATAGGCCTACCCCACCATCCCAATGTGTTTTCTGAGAGCAGTAGGAGGCGGACCTTCAGTGGGGATCTGTGACTGTACTATGAACCACTGTAGTGGTTCCAATGTGGCATGGTGCCTAACTTGCACACAGTAATTTTGGGAAAGGGTTCATAAAGACTGGGAGACCCCTATGACAATATGAGATGCATACAGATGTCAGAGAAGAACCAGAAGAGAGGGAAACCGTCTGGTGTCGTGATGAGACCTGTAAGGGAAGACTGAAAGAGCAAGGTTTATTTTGGTTCATTTGTGCTAGGTGTGGGATCTTCCTTAAATTACTTAATCTTTTTCATCTTTGGCTTCCTCCAATATAAAAGATGATTAATGATATCAGAAACACCGATCCATAATGTAGATGAGAGCCCTGGGTAAACCGTCAATGTCATGCACACGGGAGGTAGGACTTCAACGCACCCTTCAATTAATTCAGTATGGAAGCTACTTGGGCGATTTCTGATTGTTGAGGATAGTCCATCCAGATGTGATTTCTGGGTTATTGATTCTGTAACTGTTAAGCATCGTAATGTTATTTCATTTCCTTCTTTTCTTCCTTTCTTCCTTCTCTCCCCCTCTTTCTGCCTCTTGCTCTCTTTCTTTCTCTCTCTTTTCGGTTTTTTGGCTAATGTAGAGATGTCAGTGTTATAAGAAAGAGGATAGTTATTTTTATTTTCTAGTATATTCCAAGAGGTAAAAGAATTGCTCACCTGGTTACTTAGCAATCTCTTCTGTTCCTGTTGTTAAAAAAAAAAAAGAAAGAAAGAGAGAAAGAAGGAAAGAGAAAGAGAGAGAGGAAGGAAGGGAGGAAGGAAGGAAGGAAGGAAAGAAGGAAAGAAGGGATAAGGAGG
>NC_048230.1:53336448-53413921 GCF_002007445.2 Ailuropoda melanoleuca | reverse complement strand
GAGGGAGGGAGGGAGGGAGGGAGGGAGGGAGGGAAAGAAAAGAAAAACATTTCCGGTTCACTGACCTAACTGTGGGTAGAGTCCTGGAAGTGATACTATCCTTATGAAGGTAGACATTATGTCCCAACGCAGCATGGCGTGTATGTTCTCAACTTTCTGGCTCTGTTCCACCTTGCTAATAACCCAACTGGTTAATTCCGTGGGATTTAAGCTTCTGGTCTTTGTCTGAACACATCAGAAATTGCCAGAAAACGTTTGAACAAATCATGGAGCCCAGTTGTAGTCAAGGGTAGAATACATCCCAGAAACAAACAAATGACCTAATTCCATGTCAGATGTAGGGGCTAAATGATTCATCTCTTAAAAGACACTTATAGTCAGTGTTTACTTCCCAAGTGAAAGAGAGAAAATTTGCTTCTTGATCTAAACCAGTTGTAGAAAAATTTCGGAGTGTCACCTTTTGGAGCAAACATTGTTTGACTTTTGGATTAGATTCATGATTTATTATGCAAGACCCTCCTTAGAGTTTTCAGTTAGGAATGCTCTGTTTGTTCCTTCTCTGTTGTAGAAACAGGCTTTTCCTGGGTGACATCTCTTGTGATCACTATCAGTGGATCGTTTTTTCATATTCTTGTTTCAAATCCAACCATTGCTGAAATGAACACATACATTTCTGGGCCAGTAAAATATCTTCTAAAAGGTGCTTTCTTCTCAGCAGGAAGCTTTGGATACTTCTGGAAAAATTCAGCGTGTTTTACGTTGGAGACCACACTAATGCTCGCATGATTTACATGTGAATAGTACAAACTACAGGAAATCAGAGAGAGATTGAGAGAGAGAGAGAGAGGGAGAGAGGGGAAAATTTTATTATGTGCTTGGCGAGGAGTCTCTGAATGTTTATAGTCTGGGAACGGATACAGCAAAAGTCTTTCTGCTGTTGTTAGGGAGGGCCCACATTCCCGTCCCACCCCCCACCCCCATCTACAGCCTTGGAGTCAAAATAACACTCTTCCTACACTTATTAGGTTTTTTCCCTCGGCATATTTCTACAGCTGGAAATTAAGAAAGCAAGGAAGCTAGCTGATGAATCGCTTCTGAGCTAAGCACATTTGTAGGGGCGTCTCTACCTCTTTCAACAGTTTCTGTTTTGTTTTGTCCTAAGGACCTATTTCCTTCCTATAAATTTGGGTACGAACTTCTTGTTTGAATGTTTGTTTCTGGGTCCTCCGGGGGTTTCCTTTACTGGTATTGTCATTTTGACCCGAGAGCTAAGGACCGAGAGCCTATCCTCTGCCTGTGGACTTCTGTGGATGCATGAATTGGGAGTCAGTGTGTGGAACTGGGGGGAAGGAAGGAGTCATTTCTGCTTTTCCAAATTCGTCCTCGAACACACATGGCTGTCCATACACAGAGTGTAGATTTGGTTATTTCAACTGCTTTTTGGTTTTGAGACGACGACAAACAGAAATAATAACCCAAATCATTCCTCTTATTCAAGGATATCTGAGAACTCTGGCCACAATCTTATTTTTAAAAGCATAACACATTAGTAACCAGAACAAAATTCTTTCCCAGGGCTCCCTTAGGTAATGCCTCCCTAAATAATGTCTCATAGGCATGAGTCAGTCTCGGGAGCTGACCATTAAGCCACTGGCCACACTTGTATTTTTTTAAGAATCACTGGGAATCACTGGAAATAATTTTAGAAAATAAAGGAAATGCTCTTTGTCCTTTCTTTTCTTCTCTTTCGGGGGATGAGAAGAGACAGAGTCTTTGATTCAAGTACTGCCAAGATCTAGGAATAAAACAAATACAGTAGAATTCTTTCCTAAGTGGTGGACACAGCCCCATTTCCCACAGCTTAGGGATCTGGTCTACATCCAGGTTTTAGCGTGTGGGCTTTGTGTCAGCAACACCGTGTGATCTGAGGTGTACCTAGGCTTCCCTAAATATGAAAGCAAAAGCCCTGAAATGATTTATCTTACTGGATTTGAATCCACTAAATACAGCCCTTGAATCCTGTACAAAATCTCATTGTTCTAATATCAAACATGGTGTCCATTGTCAAGTTTAATTAAAATGTGGTGACCCCATGACAAGTGTCTAGGGTGGAATCCACCACCTAATAAACAGCTCTCGGATCGTGCACACCTGACATTTTAAGGGCTTCCTGATGATCAAAGTTCAACTACATTTTATCGTTTCAACAGGTCCCCTGCTTCCATTTTTGTTTACTTTCATTTCCCCGGGGCAGGACTCTCTAATATGGGCTTAAGTTTTTATATTACACTTTTGAGAGGTGCTCAAGTTACCCTGTTCCAGCAACAGCAATACTCTTACTATGGGAGGTTTTTAAAGTGTCTCTGCTCATTTTAAACAGAATTGCCACTACGGTGCATTTCTTTTGTAGATCCAGGAAATACAATTATTGTTTGGAATTGAACTAGACCCGAGGGACATGAAGCTCTGTTTAGTATGCCCCCCCATCATTGGACATGGGTTTTATCAGAATTAAATAAAAATGGATGATATGGTTGCAAAGAGCTACAGGGAAGAGAAAATCTATTTGCAAGATCTTTATTACTTGTGCCTAAATAAGATTGTTCTCTGATCATTTGCTGACTGTTTATAGGAGAAAACCAGTATTCCTGGCTCCTAAGTCCAGAAGAGGACCACACAAGGAAGTACGACGTATTTCACCATTTTTATCCCCGCAGTTTCCTTGTGAGCATTCAGGCGCTATGTTGGCTGACAGTGCAACGAAGGAACAGACTCTAAGCAGTTTTTTTTTAGAAATCGAGATTTATCTTCTTCTTAGGATAATCAAATTTTACTTCCTCAGAAAGACCTCCCTTGAACAACCTCTACGAAACCCTGCCGGGGCCCCACCTCCCATCTCTCCCCATTTTCTTACTCTGCCTCGTTTTCCTTCCAAGCGTTCATCAATCAAAGGTATTATATTAACACAGAAGTATTTATCTACCAGCTTAGAAACCTCTAGAACAGCACTACCCAGCAGAACTACAATGCAAGCCACATATGAAATGAAAAGATTTTAGGAACCCCGTCAAAAAGGCAAAAAGAAACAACTGAAGTTAATTATAATAGTATGTTTTATTAAACCCAATGTGCCATTATCATGTCAATGTCAAATCGCTCTGAAATGATTGTTAATGAGATATTTGTATATTCAGTTTTTGGACCAAGTCTTCAAAATCTGCTGTCTCTTTTATAATCACAACTTGCCTTAATCTGATGAGCCCTAGTTCAAGTGCTCCGTGGCCACAGGGGGCTTGCGGCTACGATACTGGAATGTGTAGCTCTAGGGTATAATTCCCGGTGATTAGTGACTTTGTTTTACTCGCTAAGCACGTGCTAAGTACCCAGTGAATAGTCAGTGACTAGACCACCACTACTTACCCAAAGGTCTGAATATTAGATGTTTCCCAGCATGTTGCAATGCTTTTCTTTTCTCTTTTTCCTAACATTTCCCTCTTGCCTACTTCTCCAAGAATACCAAAATGCGAAAAAGTCCACTTTGAACATTTATTCCACTACTGAACTCCTTTTGCTGGGCAAAGTCAATACGGTGTCCTGTGGTCACTCTGCCCACACGCCCCTCAGAACGGACTCATTAAAGTCCCATCTCTACTTGGTGTTGCCCCTCTTAGTTCTATGTTCTCTCCTTTTAATCAGTTCTTGAGCTGCCTAATGAGAAACGGTTCATAACATTTTTAAAAAGATCACACACCCCTTGGGGCACCTGGGTGGTTCAGTCAGTAAGCATCCAACTTGTGATTTGGGCTCAGGTCATGGTCTCAGGGTTGTGAGATCGAGCCCCGCATGAGCTCTGCGCTGGGCATGGAGCCTGCTTAAGAGTCTCTCTCTCCCTCTCCCTCTGTCCCTCCCCTTCCAAAATAGAATAATAATAAAATAAATAAATAAATGAAAAAGACCACACATCCCTTGATATTTTGGCAACGCCTTCTTACTTTCTCTTCCTTCCATCAAGTCCGGTAACAACAAATGCATCTGACACCAGATACCGGTTCTTCTTTGGTATCTTCTCTGTGCTGGATATCTTTGAATAGGTACTGTAGATAGGCCTCAGGTCAGCATAGACACTGGCCCTGCCTTTGAAGAACTTTCAGTCCAATAGGGAAGAGAGAGGCATGAATGATAATTATAGTGATGACACAGAAGTGTGTGGTGGCAGAGTCAAAGGCTCTGGAGACAGACAGAGGGGGTTCAAATGCCAGCACCGTGGCTGAATGACTATATGGGCTTGAGCTGGTCACAATACATCTCTATGCCTCAGTTTTCTCATCTGTAAAATGGAGGGAATAACAGTATGCACGGCACAGTACTGTTGTGAGGGGATAGATGGATAGCCCCATTGTACCATCACACCCCATGCAAAGGGGTGGCCTTGGGTCATTGCCAGCTGTGGTTAAGAGACATCTATTTCTAATGTATTAGACATAGGAGAAGAGGGTCTGGTATTGACATATAGTAAATGCATAGTATGAGTGATGACGACGGTGATGATTGGGAGAAGATGACCTTTTCGGAGAATCCAAAGGGCATGCCAGCCCGGACATTGAAGGCTCAAGCGACATTTCCCGGAAGAAGCACCATCTCCAGTGAAACCTGATGACAAGTCCCAGTTGGCCAGATGGAGAGTTTAAGTGGGGGAACAGCATGCATAAAGACCTGGAAGCCAGAGCTCTTCTGGCCGCTTGAGGAACTGAAGTAAGTTGAGGCTGGCGAAAGCTCAAGCCCAGAGGCTTCTGGGGACCTGGTAGAACATATCAGGGGGAACCACACAAGTTGGCATTCAACTATTTTCAAACTATAAGCATGGCAACCGTCCATGGGTTAGCGTAATATTATGGCTAATGTGTGCTGTGTGTAAAAACAAAAACACAAACCAAAACAACAGCAAGCTCCTTAATCGATGGCCTGGCTGCAGACTGGCCCCCACCGGGACCCCTGCTGCCACTGGGCCGGGGGCGCTTGCGGAGGGGCGAGCACCCAGCCAGAGGGGTGGCCTCGATGCCGCTGGCTGCAGGTGCCCCCCTCTGGGCTCCACACATTCAGTGATGTCTTTTTCTTTTTTTTAAAGATTTATTTATTTATTAGAGAGAGAGAGAGGGAGGGAGAAAAGCAGTTGCCCCGCGGAGTGCAGAGCCCAACGCAGGGCTCCATCCCAGGACCCCGGGATCATGATCTGAGCTGAAGGCAGACGCTTAACCAATTGAGCCACCCAGGTGCCTCTCAGTGATGACTCTTTAATAGAAAAGTCCAAAAAATGAAATTTTACAGGTTGTCTTTTTTTTTTTTTTTTTAAGATTTTATTTATTTATTTGACAGAGAGACAGCCATCGAGAGAGGGAACACAAGCAGGGGGAGTGGGAGAGGAAGAAGCAGGCTCCCAGTGGAGGAGCCTGATGTGGGGCTCGATCCCACAATGCCAGGATCACACCCTGAGCCGAAGGCAGACGCTTAACGACTGCACCACCCAGGCGCCCCTACAGGTTGTCTTTTGATTTTAAAATTAGCTCCATTTTGGAGGAGGGAGGTATAGTAAGGAGCACAGCAACGCTTGCCTGAATGGGGCTCCTTCGCTATGAGCTGCTCATCCTCATCCTGGGGTTTATACACCAGGGTGGGCGGGAATGACGCTGGACTTCGGAGTCCAAGAATTTTTTTTCTCAGGAGTTCCTTATTGAATGTTTTTCTCACTTCCTCTTAGGCCACCTGCTGCCACCATCATTCAAAGTTGCTCCCTTCTCAGGGCGTCTGGCTGGCTCCATCTGTAGAGAATGTGGTTCTTGATCTCCCAGTGGTGAGTTCGAGCCCCACATTGGGTGTAGAGATTACTTAAAAATAAAATCTTTGAAAAAACCCCCCAAAACAAAGTTGCTCCTTTCTAAAGCCCTCCAATCACATTCAGACTCATCATGGCAGTTAATAAGATTGCACCTGATCTGGCCTGGGCACCACCCTACCTCCCCCACTCTGCTCCTCTCCCACTGCAACTACACGTAAACCCTCCAACCTAGTTATTTATTTATTCATTTATTTATTCATTTATTTTCAGTGATCTCTACACCCAAGGTGGGCCCACGCTCAAACTCACATCCCTGAGATTAAGAGTCACATGCTCTACTGACTGAGCCAGCCAGGCGCCCTACCACTAAGCTTCTCTCTGCCTCAGGGCCTTTGCACTAGCTATTCAGCCTGCTTGAAATACTTGTCTCTAAGTTCATCCCAAGGCTGGCTCTTCATTCAGGTCTCAGCTCAAATATCATCTCAGAGGCGCTGTGTTGCAGGTCCCCAGAACCACCCCCTGATCTGGGGACTTGTGAGGACTCCCCGGGCTCGGCATCTAGTGTGCTCATGGCTGTGATTTATTACAGGGAAAGGAAACAGGACCAGTCAGCAAAGGGAAAAGCTGCAGGGCTCCTGTCTCGGGGAGAGCTGGCACAAGCTTTCCATCGTCTTCTCCCAGTGGAGCTAAACAGACCTTGCTTAATTCTGCTCACAGCAAGTTGTGACAACACATGGGAGGTGTCATCTACCAAGCAAGCTCATTAGGGACCCGATGTCCAGGGGCCCATGTACACACAGGCGTTCCTGAGGATAGAGGACTTGGGGCTGCCTCGTTAATTGGTTTTCTGCTTAGAGGTCTTCCCCATGCACACCGTCCCAAGTTACTCTCCCCTCTGTCACTCCCTGATTTAGTATCCAGCTTCATTTTTCCCTTGGTCCTTATTATGACCCAACAGTTTCCCATTTATTTCTTTGTTTACTTGTGGACTGTCTCCCATGTAAAGATGTGAACTTCCTATTTTATTTTATCGTTGTTCCAGTGGAGTTAACATACAGCGTTCTATTAGTTTCAGGTGTACAATATAGAGACACAACACTTACATACATCCCCCAGCGCTCATCATGGCAAGTGCACCGGGGTGCGTATTTCTTAAGAGGAAACCGTGCGTATGTACTGCTTGAACCCCAGCATCCACAGCAGTGGCTTAATCAGGCCATCAGCAAACATTTATTGAGTGAATGAATGATTTTACCTGTCCCATTGACGAAGGGCACTCCCCGGTCCTATTTGTCCTACAGGTTCTTTTTTCAGGCTTTTCCCTTTTTAAAAACATTTTTATTTAAATTTTAGTTAACATAAGTGCAATCTTGGTTTCAGGAGTAGAATTCAGTGATTCGTCATTTACATTCAACACCCAGGGCTCATCGCAACGAGTGCCCTCCTTAATGCCCACCATCCATCTAGCCCATCCCTCAGCCACCTCCCTCCATCAATCCGCTATCGTGAAGAGTCTCTTATGGTTTGTTTCTCTCTCTTTCTTTTTTTCCCCCCTTTTCTTCACCCTTCCCCTATGTTCATCTGTTTTGTTTCTCAAGTTCCATGTACGAATGAAATCATAGGGTGTTTGTCTTTTTCTGACTGACTTCTTTGACTTACTAGCTCCATCCACGTCATTGCAAATGGCAAGATTTCATTCTTTTTGATGGCTGAGTAATATTCCACTATCTATATATGTGGATAAAGAAGATGCGATTTTATATATATGTATATAAATTTATATATACAAACAATACATATAAATTATTTATATATATAATCGATTTATATATATATATAATTGATGGACATTCATCAGTTGATGGACATTCATCAGTTGATAGACATTTGGGCTCTCTCCATAGTTTGGCTATTGTTGATAATGCTACTATAAACATTGGGGTGCATGTCTCCCTTTGCATTAGCGTTTTTGTATTATTTGGGTAAATACCTAGTAGTGCAATTGCTGGGTTGTAGGCTAGTTCTATTTTTCACTCTTTGAGGAACCTCCACACTGCTTTCCAGAGCAGCTGCCCCAGTTTGCATTCCCACCAACAATGCACGAGGGTCCCCTTCCTCCGCATCCTCCAGGCTTTCCACTTTGGCCGGCAGGTAACAGAGTTCAGCGTTTTGGCCAAATGGGTGCCCCGTTCAGAGGCAGCTTTCATGAGTGAGCAACATTCGGTTTTATTCCCTTCCTGGCCAGACTTCATCTCTGCAGACAGAAGTGTTTCCAGTTTTTTTCTTAGCAGAGGCCGCCCACCCACTGCCCTTCAGCCTCTCTGTCCTCTTGTTCCTCTGATCCATGGTGCTCTCCTTCTGCCTGTTCCCCAGCTCCATGATGGGCGTGGTGACTGGAGAGAACATTCCAGGTACACACCACTCTGGGCTTTGGCTGAGAGCAGCATAATGCTTGCCTTTTTCTCAACAAAATAACCAGCGAGGCAACAGGAGCAAGAAATGTTTTTTTCTTTTTTAGAAGTCTTATCCCTCAAACCCACCCCTCAACTATTCTCTGGCCTCCTCCTGCTGCGTCACCAAATTTGGAAACTTACATCAACGGATAATCATAATTAAGTAACCAGGATATAATAGCAACATTACCTGAGAGCTTACTATGTGGGAGAGATTGACAGTAAGAGGTTTTCATGTGCGATCTCATGAAGTTTTTATAACATGGATGCTATTATTACCCCCCTTTTATGGATGGGAAAAGTGAGGTTTGCCAAAGGAAATTGCCTAGAACATAGAGTTAGTAAGTGGGGGATCTGAGATTGGAATTGAGGTCTGTTTGACTTAAGAGGCTCCGCTACTGGCTCCCCAACCCCATTTTATTAGCCCTGAAGCAGTTTAGAGGCAGAACTTTGATCCTTACTCTATCTTATACTCTGATCCTTTATCTTATACCCTTCCTTCCTCCCTCCCTCCCTCCCTTCCTCCCTTCCTCCCTTCCTTCCTTCCTCTCATCTTTCACGTACCTGGTTTTCACTCTTGCGAAACTGAGCCAGGCACGGTGTCAGGCGTGAGGACACAGGTGTGAAAAGACACACACCTGCGGTCTTCATCTTCGACATCCAGCTTGAAGAAGCTGCAGGCATAGGAGTCAACAGGTAAGTAAACAGCAAGCCACAATCATTCTGCAAAAGGCCCCAGAGGTGAGAAAGTGGCCACGGTGATGCCTTGCTGGACGGCCCCGCTCTGCAGCTGAAGGGAAGGCCCTGGGCGCCAGGTGCAGCCGCTTGAGGAAGTAAAAGTCTCATTTCTTTCCGGCTGAGAGGCCTGAGCGAGCGCAGCCGCTCCCAGCCCTACACGTCCAGCCTGTGTCTGGAGCCCCCGGTTTTTTTCTCATCCTGTGGGGGCTAGCACTTTCCCAGGCTGTTCACCCCCTTGGCTGTGTGGCTGTGGTACTTTCTTTAGCGACTGGCCGAGAATTTGCAATACACATTTCCATACATACACATACCCCTTTACAGCGGATACAAGTTTGCTTTCAAATGACACTATGCCTTGTCACAGATAGTGACAGTTGACTTTGAACAACACAGGTTTGAACCGCGTGGGTCCACTATATGCTTTTTATTTTGGTTTTTTTGATCAATATAGTAGAGTACTGTAAATGTATTTTCCTGATGATTTTCTTAATAACGTTGCTTTTTTCTAGCGTACTTTATTGTAAGAGAGCAATAACGCACAGAAGATACGAAATATGTGTTAATTGACTGCATGTTATTGGCAAGGCCTGTGGTTAACAGTGGGCTATTAGTGGTTAAGTTTTGGGGGGAATCAGAAGTTATATGTGGGTGTCTCGCCACATGGGCTGTCAGCAGTCCTGACCCTTGTGTTGTTCAAGGGTCAACTGTGCTAACAAAACCCTCATTCCTTGTATCATTGCTGCCTTTTCCCTTATGCATAAGCGTACACATATATACACACAAGAATACATAATTGAATGCATTCTTGCGGTTATTATTTTGAATATACTATTATCTGTGAGATCACTTAAGAATAAAAAATGTGTAAATTTTTATTTTACCTTCACTTTTCCTCCTCTGATGCTCTGCTTTTCTTTATACAGATCCAAGCTTCTCACCTATATTATTTTCCTTCTCTCTAAAGAACTTTTTTCCAGTTTTATTGAGGAGTACAGAATAATGATTTGACTTTCATATATTATGAAATGATTACAATGAGTTTTGTTAGCCTCCATCCTTTCATATAACACACAAAAAAGGGAAGAAGAAAGATTTTTTTTCTTCTGATGAGAACTCTTTTTATCTACTCTCTTGACAATGTTCAAATACACCGTAAGGCTGCTAAGTACAGACATGCTGTACTGTACATCCCTCGTACTTACTTATCGTATAATCACAAGTTTGTGCTTTTTGCCCACCTTCATCCAAAGCTGAAGAATATTTTTTAATATTTCCTTTTTTTAAAGATTTTGTGTATTTATTTGTGAGAGAACAAGGGAGAGAGAGAGCACACACGAGCAGGGGGAGCAGCAGAGGGAGAGGGAGAAGCAGGCTCCCCGCTGAGCAGGGAGCCCAACACAGGACTCGATCCCAGGACCTTGGGATCATGACCTGAGCCAAAGGCAGATGCTCAACTGACTGAGCCACTGGGTGCCGTCTTCTAATATTTCTTGCAAGGCAGATCTACTGGCAACAAATCCTTTCAATTTTTGTTTGCCTGAGAAAGTCTTTATTTCTCCTTCCCTTTGGAAGGAAATTTATTTCACTCCACTGTCTGTGCTCGCTTGGCTTCTGGAGTTGGATGTCATTACCATCTTCCTTCCCCTATAGGGAAGGGGTTTTTCCCTCTGACTTCTTTCAGCATTTTCTCTTCATATTTGATTTTCTGCAATTTAAATAGGATAGGCCTAGAGGTAGTTTTGAAGGGTGGGGGATTATTTCTGCTTCATCTGCCTGAGCTTCCTGGATCTGTGGTTTGGTGTCTGGCATCAGCTGGGGGGGGGAATTCAGAGTCATTATTGTTTCCAACATCCCCTCCGTGCCTTTCTTTCTTCTCCTTTGATATTCCCACCCTGTGTGTGTTGCATCTTTTGTAAATGTCCCACAGTCCTTGGATATTCTGTTCTGCTTTCTTTTTCCCCCAGTCTTTGTTCTCTTTGCTTTTCAGTTTTCATGGTTTCTGTGGAAATACCATCAAGCTCAGAGATTCTGTCCTCAGCTGTATCCAGTCGACTAGTAAGCCAGCCCATCAAAGGCATCCTTCTTTCTGTGACAGTGTTTTATCTCTAGCATTTCTTTTTGGTTTTTTAGAATTCCCATCTCTCTGCTCACATTGCCCATCTGTTCTTACACGCCGTCTACTTTATTCATTAAAGCTCTTAGCATCTTAATTACAGTTGTTATAAATCCCTGCTCTGATAATCCCAACAACCCTGCCATGTCTGAGTGCGGTTCTGATGCTCAATCTGTTTCTTTAAACTGTTTTTTGGGGTTTTTTTTGCTTTTTTGTATGCCTTGTACTTTTATTTCACTTACTATTTTTTTTACAGATAGCCTGACATAATGTGACAAGTAGAAGGAACTGCTGTAATTAGGCCTTTAGTGACATGGAGGGAGGGGAGGGGAAGTGTCCTCTACTCCTGGGATCAGGTCTCAGCCTGGTCGTGAGCCTGTTTCTCACTGTGACCTTCAGAAATGCCCCCTCTCGGTAGTTGGGACAGGACAGCTAGAGGGGTTGGGGTTGGGTGTCATCCTCCCCCACCACAGCTCTGATAAAGCTCCAGCAGGTTAGGCCCTGGTTAACTAGCTTCCCCTGAGGGCAGGCCTCCTGCAGAAGAATACAATAGCTCTGGGGTATTTCAGACCGGTTCATTTTCCCTTCCCCTGCTGGAAGCACAAGGGGGATTTCTCTCTGATATTCCCTGGGAGAACCTAGGCAAGCTCTTGGAGGTCAAACTTACACAAGTGTGCCTTCTGACTGGAACCCCTGGAGGTTTTGATGCTCTGATCTGTCCACACCCCGCCTCCAGCGGCTCACCAGTTCCAGCCGAGGCTTCCCCACCCCAGGGCACTGTTTCCCCACAAGGGTGAGGCTCTAGCAGGCGGTGATTTTCTCTAGTTTCTTCTGCCCCTCCAGTTTGGAGGCAGTGGTTTATAGTGGCCTCAATACTCTTGCAGCTCTAAGAGAGGCTGTTAACTTCTCAACTTGTTCAACCTTTCACCTGTTAGGAGGACTGAGGAGCGACTTCTGAGCCTCTTAGGTGTGCCCCCTGAAACTGGAAGTCTGCCTGTCAGCTTGAAGAACCCAAAAACTGATTGACTGAAAATGTCAAGGAGAAAAAGAATTTGGGGGGGGGGCATTTGTTGGGTTAGAAATGGAAATTTTGGTCTTCTTCTGGAAGTTTCAAAGGTGCCTGAAAGAGAAAGTTTTGACTGGTGTACTGGCCACATGTGGGAAAATGGTGTTACTGAAAAGCCCGTGGGCCAGCAAAAGGCGAACTGAACTCTGCTTTCACAATACCCCGGTTGTGTGTCCAGACCTGTCGCTTCACAACACTCCCTTTCTTACCCAGAAACTGGGTCTGGGGCACTTACCAGAAGCTGTGGTGGGAGATAGCGGTCATTTGTGTCAAGTGTGTAGCAGAAAACATAATAGAGAAGCAACATTAGACATCATTACAGAAGGAACCTTTTTTCCTTCCTCAACTATGAAGAGAAACTGAAAGAATGTTTACTGAATTCTAGAAGAACACAGGAAGCTATTCAAGGTTAACACAATGTAAACCGGGCTGAGGAACGTTACGTGGAAAGTGCACTGGGACAACATAGAAAACATAATTCAGGATTCAAATCTGTCCAAAATTCTGGACCCCTCTGGCAAAGTGTAAGAGGGTGAGCTCTTCTTCGAGACTTGTTTTCACTGGGAGCTTTCTCCCTTGAGAGAATCATTTTATAATATAGTAATTGAGCGGTAAGAGAGAAACATCTTACTAAAAGCAGTAAATGGCTGAGGAGCAAACCTTTTTTTTTTTTTTTTTTTTTTAAGTAAGCTCTTTGTCCAACATGGGGCTTTAATTCACAACCCTGAGATCCAGAGTCACATGCTTTACTGACTGACCCAGCCAGGCACCCCCTCTTTTTTGGGGGGTAGCAAATCTTAGTCAGTTGTCAGACGCACCACTAAACAAGACTTATGTGCTGTTTGTTCAGCACCATCCTTTGGTGGCTGGGAGAATAACCTTATATAAAACACGAAGGTGCCCCTCCCCCTTTGAAAATTTCCATCTTCTGTTTCCTCCCCACTTTGAAGGAAGTGATACGCTAAAATTAAGCCATGGCTTCTCCTCGTGGTTAGCAACATGCACTTGGAGCTGGTCTGCCCTGGATGTGCAGTCTGGGCTGGCCAACCCTTATCCCCGTGTGACCTGGGGTGAATTAAAGGACATCCTTGAGCTTCCATCATCTCACCAGTAAAATGGCAGGTGTTGCGGAAATGGGATATTGATAATCCCCGAAAAGACTCAAGCTCGGCACCTGAGCAAAGTTTAGCTGTCATAATTTCTAGAAAAGAGCTGGTTTAGTACGTTTTCAAAGCCCAAATGTTTCTTTGGACACAGTGACTAAGAAAGACTGTGTTGAAATTAAAGAGACAATTCAGGACAAGTTTAAAAAGCTGGGAAAAGGGGAAATTTGGGTGATCAAGAGTAATCTTGCCACCTGGAAGAGAAGCCAACACCCTCCTGTGGTTTTTGCTTTCCTAGAATCACTTCTGCATCTAGGCTTTAAGTGGACAAAGATGGAAAGAGATTGAGGAAGAGCCAAATAGAAGGGCAAACGTGTTCCATTTTCAAGAAGGAGTCAGTGGAGCTATGCAACTTCCCTGATTGTGGGTAAACCGAGACCAGCCTGCAAGGGGAGACCTGCCGCGTCAAGAGCTCTTACAACAGTAGCAGGCACCAACCAAGCCCTACCTCACACCGTGCTGCTGTCGCTGTTTCTGTCATCGCCTCCACACCCACGTTCCCAAGGGGTGCAGAAATGCCCTCAAGGGGGCCAAACTGGCTCTTGGGGGAAGGGGGCGCAAACTCTCACTTCTGTTATAAAGCACGCATGTATGTTACAGTACATAGACAGATACGCAGTAGATCGGCGGTATTAGCATCTCCTGGGGGGCGGTGCGAAAACAGAAAAGTCTACAAAGCTTCCTTAGAGAGGTGCAAGGGAAACGCATGCTGAGTAACACTGGCGGACACTGACATAACCGGGTGGGAGGAACATGGGAGTGGGGTAGGTACCCGATATAAGACTAAAAATGGAGGGACCTCAGAAGGTTCTGAGAAGGTGGTGGGAATAGACTTTGTGCGTGCAGCAAGCCTGATCAATGAAGTAGAAATGTCCTCTGAAGTAAGAACATCATCCTGTTTGCTGCTGCTTCTCTTTCTCCTCCTCCTCCTCTGTCGTCGTCCTCCTCCCCTTCCCCCTCTCCTCCTCCTCCTCCTTGTTGTTCTTCCTCCCCACCCCCCAGTTTGGAAGGCTATATTGCATAGGAAGAAGAGAACAAAGTTCTTGGGAATTCTGGCTCTGCCATTCTTTCGCTGTGTGGTCTTGGTAAAGCTACTGACCTCTCGGAGCATCAATTATCACTGGAGGCTAGCAATTTGAGAGTCTTTGTCAAGTGCTTGAGGAATAGCAGGTGTTTGGTAAATATGAAGTCATTTTCACGTTGTCCTCCTAGTTGAATAGCTGGACAGATGAGCTAGTAGTGGCTGAAATTTTCAGCAAGAGAAATTAATTCCTTTGAATGGAACTTCTGTACACTGACATTTCATTCAAATTTTAGACCTTCTCTCTTCTTTCTAGGATTCTCTTCCAAAACTCTGGCTCTTAATTTTCTTTTGCAATTTCTGATGATACTGAGGACGCATTCTATGCCCAGCATTGCACGCCCATTGCTTTATTTAATCCTGACAACAGCCTTGCGAAGGCTTGTACTTGATATTCAGCGGTTCTTAAAAAGTTTTAGCCATTTTCACACGTGTGTAGGGGGATCCTGTGGAGACTGAAGATACTGGACTTCTTCTCATTTGCTCATTTGTCATGAATATTCTTTCGTTTCTATCTGTTCAAATCTTTCATCCGTGTAAAAATATTGGGTGGTTTGGGGGTGCCTGGCTGGCTCAGTTGGTAGAGGATGCTAATCGTGGAGTTGTGAGTTTGAGCCCCATGTTGGGTGTAAAGTTTACTTAAAAAATATTGGGTGGGGGCACCTGGGTGGCGCAGTCGTTGGGCGTCTGCCTTCAGCTCAGGGCATGATCCTGGCGTTCTGGAATCGAGCCCCGCATCGGGCTCCTCTGCTGGGAGCCTGCTTCTTCCTCTCCCACTCCCCCTGCTTATGTTCCCACTCTCGCTGGCTGTCTCTCTCTGTGTCAAATAATTAAATAAAATCTTTAAAAAAATATATAGGGTGATTTGTTTTCTTGTTACTGAATTGTAGAGGTTTCGAAACTCACGTTCTGGATACAAATATGTGATCTGTCAGATAGGTGATTTGCAAATACTTTCTTTTACTCTGTGGCTTGCCTTTTTCTTCTGTTAACAGTGTCTTTCGCAGAGCACAAGTTTTAAATATGATGATGTCTAATTTATTAAATTTTTCTTCCGCAGATGGAGGTTTTAGTGTTGTAGTTAACATTTTTAAATACCACGAACCAATCAAAATGCATCTGTGGGCCACATTCATCCCTCGGACCCACATTCGGGCAGGTCTCCCACAGCGGGGACTGTAATTGACCGAGGGTCCCTGATGCGGCACCTTGGGATCGGCATTTGTGCCAAATCTACGTTCCCCTCAGGTTGCTCCTTACCTACGACTGCACCCACAGGGATATGACAGCAGGCTCATTTCTGGGAGACGTGGGGCTTTGGCAAAAACTTACGGAGAAGCGCTTACAGTCTCAGACCTTTCCTACCTACCTGTTCCTTCTTCCTTTTCTCCTCTGTAGGATTAGAGCAGCGTGTGGTCTGCCTCTTCCCCCAGCCTCCTCCGGCTTCCTCCCCATCATCCCCTCCTGTGAGTTCCCCCCCGTAAGTGTCTTGTATGTCTTTTCCCAACTTGGCGTCTGCTAGTCTGCTCATCAAAAGAAGCAATCCAATACAGGGGATCACTTGCTTCAGGAATCCACTGCCTCGCCTGCCATGCCTGGCAGGTAATGTAAATGAGTAAAGTGGTTCAGGTGAGGACTGAGGTGAACTGAAACCCTGTGCCCCGTTTCATGAGGACAGCTCTGTCTAGTTCTGATTGTGGCCAAGTTGGAATGTGAGCCCAGGGTTGAACATCATTCGTTATTTAAAGAGAAAAAAACTGCAGAAAAGTTACAATCCCTAATTCAGACTTCTCATTTGGCAGAAGAAGAAATCAAGGCAGGAAAGAGAAGTGCCTTTCCTCAGAGCACCTATGTATTAGGTGGCAGAAGGTGGCCAGAATCCAGAGATGCCGGATCCTCATCCAGCCCTTTCCTTCCTTCCTCTCTATTTGTTATTGATTGATGCTGTGTATCTGTATGAAATATCTATTACTGTGTAACAAATTATCCACACGCAAGAAACATGTAACACATAACATTACACTGAGTTTCTGTGGGTCGGAATCTGGACCCTGCTTAGCTGGGTCTCTGGCAAGTCTGCATTCAAGGTGTGAGCTTAGGCTGGGGTCTCATCTGAAGGCTCAACTGGAGCATCCAAGCTCATGTGGTTATCGATAAGGTTTGGTTCCTCAAGAGTTGTTGGATTGAGGATTTCAGGTCTTTTCTTGCTGTTGGTCAAAGACCATGGGCATTTCCTTGCCACTGAGCTTTCCAACACGGCAACTGGCTTCATCAGAGTGTGAGAACTGAGAAGGCAGTAGAGAGAGTCTGCTAGCAAGATGGGAGTCACGGTCCTTTGTAACCTAACCATGGAAGTGACATCCCATCATCTTGGAGTATTCCATGTGTTAAAAAGTCAGTAGGCCAGCCCACACTTGAGGGGAGAGCATTATCCAGACATATGGATACCAGGAGGTTGGGACCACTGGGAGCCACAGCCTGCCACTTTTTCTGTCTTCCTTGGAAAATGGGAAATTCCCAATTGTACTTGCCTTTCTCCTCTAAAGCAGGAAACTACTTTCGAGGGGGAGAGGTCAGGGATCTATCTTAAAGGAAAAATAAGTGCTGGTGTAACTGGAGAAAAAGATTGAGAAGGAAGAACCAGATTGATGGGAACAAGGAGGAAAGAAGTGGCAGGGGTGGGGTGAGGGGGGCAAGAGGAAGCTTCGAGCCAGGGCAGCAAGACCCTCTGTTCTCCATGCTGCCTTCACTGTGCTCTCTTCACATTTGTACTATGCCACGGGCACGGAAGACTGACCTAGACTGCTTTTAGCAAAATTCAAGACATTGCTTTTGCAGAGATGGTTTGCTCTCTGGACGACTACATATTTCTTCTAGTACAAAGAGTGTGCATAGTTGTTGAGAAATACCCATATCAAAGCAAAGAAACTGTCTCCTTTGTGTATAGGAAGTGTGGAAAAATAACTAAAATGATAACCATGAATATTTTTTGAGGACTGGCTGCACGGCCCGCCTGGAATCCAGCAGCTTTTCCCCATTGAGTCCTCAGAACAACTGTGAGTTTGGTGTTAGTATTATATTCATTTGACAAAGGAAGAAACTGAGGCTCCCAGAGATTGTGAGACTTGCCTAACGTTACAGCCAGACGCGGCTGGAGCAAAAACCGACCCATGTTTGTTTCACTCCAGTATCTTCCACCAGAGCATTTCCCAAACTTTATTCCTTCATGTATAAAACATCATAACTGCTGCCACACCCAGGATCACTTCTTCTATTCTCACATACACATTTTGCACTCTCTCTCACTAACAGTCAATGGTCCAGGCTCCGGACTGTGGCAGAGCTGAGCTCAATCCTGAGCCCACCATAAGCTGGATCATTCTGCACAAGCTACTGAACCTCTCTGAGCTGCAAGATGGGCTGCCTGGGCACAACTTGCTGGGTGACAGAGACACCAAGCGAGATCATGGAACTAAATCATGGAGCACATTGTAAGTGCCCCATAAATATTTTGCAGAAGGGACCCTCAGAGAATGGCGTCTATCCTTATTAGCTCCTCTCAAAGATGTATCCATGCTTAGCCCATTTCCAACAATATCATCAATATCAAGGAATTCCTTAGTACTTTCCACGACCTCCCCTAAATTTGCAATTAAGTATTTGTTAAAAATTGGAATGTAGATTTAATGTCCTATGGTTTGAGACAATATCAAATAGCCTTGTTACTCTGGATAAAATCAGGTAAACTAGATAAATACATTTGCTATAGTGTGTGTGTGTGTGTGTGTGTGTGTGTGTGTGTGTGTGTTTCTCTTCTTCTTACTTGTGGAAACCATGATGCCAATATAGCACCATGATTAAGATACAGATCCGGGTGTTCATAAGATCTAGGTTTGATTTCTGATGGCTCCATTCATTGGCTTTGTGACCGGCTCTCCACTATAGCTGTAAGCACAACTGCCAACAATAACCCAACAGAGACTTCAAAAAACAGGTAATTTTTTTCTCTCACCTAAAAGGAAATCCAGAGGCAGGCAGGCAGTTACTATAATGTTTCAATGGTTTAAGAATGTCAGAGCTTTGCCGCTCTCTCAGCCCTTCTTCTTCTTCTTTTCTTCTCCCCCTCCCCTCCCCTCCCTTCTCCTCCCCTCTTCTCCTCCTCCTCCTTCTTCTTAAGATTTTATTTATTTGAGACAGAGGGAGAGAGGGCTCCAGAGAGAAAGCAAGAAGTGGGGGAAGGGACAGAGGGAGAGGGATGAGCAGACTCCCCACTGAGCAGGGAGCCTAATGCAGGGCTTGATCCCAGCACCTGGAGATCATGGCCGAAGGCAGACGCTTAACTGAGCCACCCAGGCGCCCTTGTCTCAACCCTACTTGATGCTTGCAGGGGGTGTAACCCACAGCACTCTCCAGTCACGGGAAATGGAGACAGTGGAACTAGAGACATTTTTTCCTTCCTAAGACACCAAACCTGCCCCCCAGTCTCCTGCCTGTGCTGCACTGGCTTGAATTGTACTCATATCACCAAGTTGCGAGGGAGCCTGGGGAAGGCTGTAGCACGGATATGGGGGAGAGGCAGGGACTGGCGTGAGGATTTAATGAGGTAATGCATATATCCGGGACAGGGAAACTTGATTTCAGGGTCCTGCAATGAGCAAGTGTCAGACAAAAGCCAAAAACTTGCTTTTTCTACCAGACTGGAAGCTCCGCGAGGGGAGGGTTTTTAGATCTTTCTTGTTTCTTATTCTAGCTTGATGCCTAGTACATGGATAAACATATGGGCTGCTCAGTAAATATTTGATAAGTGAATGAACAGTTAATGATAATTTGATACATTTCTTAAGCTTACCGTCATTCATCATTCTCTCAAAAAACAGTTATTCAATGCCTATTAAATAAACATCAGAACGTAAGAGTCCTAAAGCCAAGACTTTTGTCAACGTATTATTGATTGCCTGCTGTGTAACAAATTGCCCCAAAATGTAGCAACTTCACAAACATTTCTTATCTCATCCAGTGTCTGAGGTCAGGAATCACTGATAACAGTCCAAATGGATGGTTCTGGCACAGGGCCTCTTACAAGCAGTCAAGATGTTGGCCGAAGCTGTCAACATCTCAAGGCTTGACTAATTCAGCTGGAGAATCTCCTTCTAAGATGGCACACGCCCATGGCTTTGGGTGGCAGGCCTTCATTCCTCACTGTGTGGGCCTTCCCATAATGCTGCTGGAACGTTCTCACAACACAGAAGCTGGCTTCCAGAAGGAACGAGAGGGAAACAGCAATGTATTTTATGACTAGGCTTAAATGCCACCCAATGTCACCTGCACAATATTCCACTCCCCAGAAACAAGTCACCAGGTCCAGCCTACACTCAAAGGGGAAGGAAACAGCCTCTGTCTTGGAACTCAGGGACATATTTTAAAACCACCACTGTTCTGTTCAATGCTC
This sequence comes from Ailuropoda melanoleuca, assembly GCF_002007445.2. Lineage (NCBI taxonomy): Eukaryota > Metazoa > Chordata > Mammalia > Carnivora > Ursidae > Ailuropoda > Ailuropoda melanoleuca. The sequence goes on along the minus strand of NC_048230.1, from coordinate 53,394,025 downwards.
TATTTCAAGCATCAAGATATGCTTGGCGCATACAGTAGGTGCTTAATCAGAGCTGGTTCCAGGTTTGTAGCCCTTGCAGATCTTACAGTTTGGGGGCTTTCCTTAATAAAAAGAATACAAAGTTAGCTATGAAAGTTAATGTTTAATTTGCATAAAAGGAGACAATACTACAAATGACAAAATTTTTTAAGCTGAAAAATAATATTTTTATTATTGTCAATTTGAAAAGTTTCTTCTGGCTTCTCTACTCATCACTAGTTAGATGATGTAAATTTTTAGAGTTCTCAGGTCAAATTTGGGGAAACATGTCAATTTTCTTTCATATATGCCCTCTTTAAGATTTCGGGGCAATACAAGTTTTCTTGGGCATTGATGAATCTCAAATAGTCCTTGGACAATGACACCCGTTAATCGGCTTGTTGTTGCTATCCTCTGTAAAGATGGCACATGCATTTTTATGTTACTTTTGTCAACGCGCACAGTTTTAGCAAGCACATGTTTGTTTTTTTCTGGGTGATCACATATCATCTATTCCTCTATGTTAATTTTATGTGTCGACTTGACTGGATCATGGGGTACTCAGATATTTTGGTTAAACTTTATTTCTGGGTATGTCTAGGAGGGTGTTTCCAGATGAAAGTAGTGGTATCGGTATTTTCTGAGAGAATGTGGATTATTGTTCAGAAAATACTCCTCCCCCACTCCTGCTTTGGGGGAATGTGCTTCCCTGCACCACTCACGTTGGACGTGGCTATGTGATTCTGTTGATCAGAAAATACTGATTGGTAGATTCAGTAAAGCACTTTGCCCTCCCCAGTGGGGCTGGGCATCATCTAATCCGTGAGGGCCCGAATAGGACAGAAAGGCAGAGGAAGGCAGAATTTGGTCCTTCCTGCCTGACTGCTTGAGCTGAGATATCGATCTTTTCCTGCTCCCACTGCTCCTGGTACTCAGGCCTTTGAGCTCAGGCTGAATCACACCAGCTCTCCTGGATCTCCAGCTTGCAGATGGCAAATTATGAGAATCTCAGCCTCCCTAATTGTGTGAGCCAATTCCTAAGCATAAATCTCTTCCTAGACATATATAGTCTATTGTTTCTGTTTCGCCAGAGAATCCGCATACAACGATCAAATAACCCAATAGTTTGTCATTACTTGTATTGAAAACTATCTCTTGTCCTTACTGGTATGACCTGTAGTCTATTTTGGCAGAGAACTCACCAGAGTTCCAAGGTCAAGAGGCATCAAAGATCATAATATTTCCATAATATTCCATAATAATTCCAACCTGATACGTTGGAACTGCACGGAATATGAAAACCCTGTGAGTCTTCACACACGTATTTACCATCTGTAGAACTGTCACAATGAAATTCAAATGTCAATGTCCATATAAACAGACTTTTTATTGGAATACAGTCACTCTCATCTGTTTACTTATCGTGTATGGTTTTTTGCACTATAATGTCATAGTTGAGTAATTGTGGCCTATAAAGCCTAAGGTAATTACTATCAGGCGCTTCACAAAAGCTCTGTTGACTAACTCCTGTCCTATGGCAGTAAGAGACACACTTGTCCTTTCAACTTCACTGAAGCATCGGCCATTTGTCAGTCCCTAAAACACACCACACTGAGTAGGGCCTCAAGACAAGCTCCCTACTGTTCTGCCCGCCCAAAACATTCTTCTCTCTCCCAGCCATTTTTTGTCTGATCATTTTCATCCTTCAGGCAACTTCACCTAACTAGAGAAGCCCTCTCTGGCCTCCTGTCCAACACAGGTCCTCCTTATCATTCTTAACCGTAGTTCTCTGTTCTTTTCCATCCCAGTCCTGTCCGGGGTTTGTACGATTTATCTGTCTTCTTGTTAAAAGTCGCTGCCCCTTTTACTCCGTAAATTCCCTGTCAACAAAAACTAGGTATGTCTTACCATGGGGGGTAAGAGTGTGGGCTGAAATCGGAGAGCCTGTGTTTAAATCCCAGATGTGTCACTTACAAGTCGTGGAAGCTTGGAGAAGTCATTTATCCTCTTGGGTCCTCATTTTTCTTATCTGCTGATTGGAGATAACCACAGTAACTATGACATTAAGTTTTGAGGGTTGAATAAACTGGTGTAGATAAAGCACTAAGAATGATGCTGGGCCTATGGTAAGCACTTGACTCAGTCCTGCATCTGTAAGGTCTAGTACCAAAGAGCTCAACAAGCATCTCTTTAACGAGTGAACCATTTTTTTGGATGATGAATTTGTGGAATGAAAGCTTTATCTAGTGCTGAATAAATAAGTGAGTGCCTTTTACCTCTTTTTTTTTTTATGATTTTATTTATTTCTTTGACAGAGGTAGAGACAGCCAGCAAGAGAGGGAACACAAGCAGGGGGAGTGGGAGAGGAAGAAGCAGGCTCATAGTGGAGGAGCCTGATGTGGGGCTCGGTCCCATAACGCCGGAATCACGCCCTGAGCCGAAGGCAGACGCTTAACCTCTGTGCCACCCAGGCGCCCCCCTTTTACCTCTTTTATTCTTCAATCATATGCTGCTTCATTTAAACATTATGGGCCTCAAATTTCATTTAGTGCATGAAAGGACATACTTGACCTTGATTTACATAAATAACATAGTCAAACCAGGAAGGCAAGAGTTTGAAGGATCTTTTAAAATTAAATTTGCTCTGTGCCCCCACCCCTCCAATTTAGTAACTGTATTGGTGGTATGCCCATGGCCCAGTGAAGATCTGTAAGTAGTACGGGGCCTACAGCAGTCAACTTTTGGCACAATTATGCCATGTAACAAAGCATTCCCAAACTCAGTGGCTTAAAACAGTAATTATTTAATCCCACGAAAACATCTGCAGGTTGATTGGTATTCAGATGAGATCTAGACTGCCCTGGGCTGGGCTGCCAATTGTGGAATCTCATCCAGATCTGCTCCAGGCATTTTTCATCCTCCCTGGAGGAGCAGACATACGTTCCTAGTTCCTCGCAGCAATGTTGGAAGTGCAAAAGAGCATGACCCGCCATGCAAACTCACTTCAAGGCTGGGCTGGAATCATGCTTGCTAACGGCCTTATTGGCCAACAGAATCACATAGCCAAGTCCGATGTCAGTGGTGCAGGGAAGTATATTCCCCCAAAGCAGGAGTGGGGGAGGAGTATTTTCTGAACAATAATCCACATTCTCTCAGAACCTGCACCCAAATGAAAATTAAAATAAGAAATGTCAAACTAGAGGGGCGCCTGGGTGGCACAGCGGTTAGGCGTCTGCCTTCGGCTCAGGGCGTGATCCCGGCGATACGGGCTCGAGCCCCACATCAGGCTCCTCTGCTGGGAGCCTGCTTCTTCCTCTCCCACTCCCCCTGCTTGTGTTCCCTCTCTCACTGGCTGTCTCTATCTCTGTCAAATAAATAAATAAAATCTTTAAAAAAAAAAAAAAAAAAGAAATGTCAAACTAGAATAAAAAATAAAGTTGTGTTTTTCAAAGAGATAAAAGCATGTGTACGTTGAAATTTAAAAATAATTTTTCTGAATTATTTGGTTGTCTCCTCTGGCGGGCAAGGAGGGATTGTGGTGGTGTCCTTGCTTCTCTGGACTTCTAAGTGTTTGTCCAGTGTTGACGACAATTCCTCCTTGTATCCCAGAGCCCGGCACACGGTAGGTATTTGATAAAACGTGTTGAAGGCAATTGTTGAATTCTATAAATGTATAGCGATTGCATCAATACATGATGGTTCTATTTGCTTTACATAGCTTCAGGTACATTGTAAGTATTACATGTTTCTACACCAAAGCTTCAAAAAGAGTTACGGGGTGTGAAAGCTCACACAACTTCCAACAATGACCCGCATATCATGGAGGTCTCCAAGTTGGCTGCTGCCTCTGGTTTTCTGTCTGTCTCGCTGTCTGCCCTGCAATGCAAACGAAATAATGTTCTCATCTGATGCTGCTCAAGGCAAAATGCATGCCTCAAAAATAATCAACAGAGAGGAAAATGTAGACGAGTAAATAGTTTAATGAATATAAGATAAAATGTGAATTAAAGCCAGCTTTCAAAACCCCACATTTTCCTTTCATCCACTGTTTATTCAATAATTACGCAGTCAATTACAACTTGCACAAATGATTTTATATACGTATTGCTCTATAAATATCTACAGCACATATGTATTTATAGATAAAGAGGGAGGAGAAGATCATGATTGAGCAAACATGTTCTGACATAGGAGTAACTTTGCAAATACCTATAAAGTTCAGATCCTGCCAGTGCTAGTTTTTCCTGACCCAGGAGAATTCGCACAGTGTTATGAATTTTAATCATCGTAACTACCTTTCCTTGAGAACCTAACACACACCACACATTGAGTTACGTGAGATATATCTCGGTCTCTCTCTCTTTCTCGGTACATATTTTTTCTAACCTATGTAAGAGTACTGCCGTGGTCAAGCGAATCCCCATTTTACAGAAGGGAACACAGAGGCTCAGTAAATATCTTGAGCCTGTATTTGAGCTCTACTATGCTTCGCTAGAAAATAGGGCTGTGTTCAAAGTTGACTACCCCATGGGGAGCCTGGGTGGCTCAGTCGGTTAAGCGTCTGCTTTCTGCTCAGGCCGTGATCCTGGAACCCTGGGATCGCGTCCCACGTCGGGCTCCCTGCTTAGCGGGGAGTCTGCTTCTCCCTCCCCCTCACCCTGATTATTCTCTATCTCTCCCTCTCAGATAAATTAATAAAATCTTAAAAAAAAAAAAAAAGAGAGTTGATTACCCACTTCTGTACAGAGAGGGCCAGCTAAGGACCATCAAGGGAGGCATATTGATACCCATGGGGCTGTGGTACCTTCTTTATTTCTCGCACCAGAATTAACATAACAGAACATCCCATGTGGGAAGCCACCTCAGGGCCACTCTGCAAAGGTTTGTTATATATCTCAATTTCTGTTTTCCTTCAGTTACTTAGTGCAAAGCCCCTTTCATTAGATAACTAGCACAGGCCTGGTAAGCTTCTTTGGATTATCAGGAGCCTCAGGTTTGAAGATGCTCCCTCTCAGAGCCATCAGTGAAACCTAGAGATGAAATCTTACAAGCTGGTGATAAAGCTTCAATGCCCTCCACTAAGAGAAGGGATTAATTACGTGTGATGTTTCAGGCAGTATCTGTAGATTCAACAGATAAGTTGTCTCCTTTCTGTCTGGGGCATGCCTGGGACTGGCACCTTTATTGAATCATGACTGCTAGCTTTCCTTAGCCCTGAATTAGGGCACCAGAAGCCTCCTTCAGGTTTAGCCATTGTCCGTGCAAGGTTTATTATTGCTTTCCTGGTTGAAATTTGAAGGGAAGAACAACAATTAGGGAGCTGTGCGCTGTGAAGGGAGCATTTGGGTTGGAAAGACTCAAAAAAAGAAAAAAAAGAAAAGAACAGCCTTAAAAGAAACTTCTAGGAAATCTCTGATTTTTTGACAAAATAAGTTTAGGAGGATCTTTGTTTAAAACAAAAAAAAAACAAAACAAAAAAACCCACGAGGGTTTCTGCCTTGCCAGTTAAGAGCAGTCTTTCAAAGGCATCCAAAAAGAAAACGTTGGCTCTGCTTTCCGAATTGCTAGTCAGAGAACAAAAGAAGCAAGGGAAAGTTTGACTTGACTTCCTCTGCAATTTGTTTATATCATCGGAGCAGAAAGAATCTCGGGGCTCGGCTGGCCACTTCCTGAATGAAGAGAGCGAGAACGCCCGCGTGTCGAATTCACTGAAATGTGCAGCGATCGGCAGAAATCCCGGCCGAATGGAGGAGCCCAGAGGGCAACGGAAGAACGTTTCTCAATTCAGCTGCAGCCTGACAAGAGGACTGCAAAGTCCTGGCTCAGTGTCACCAAATCCTCCCTCCTCCCCCACCCCGTGTGCCCCCGGAGGTCTGCCGGGTGGAGGTGTAGCCCCTGCTGGCCGGTTGCTATGGAGTTGACTCATCCAAGACAGTGTGTCCATCTCTCCGATTCAAGGCCCTCCATGGAACAGCCCTGAAATGACAAATATTGACTTGAAACTAATGTCCAAGTCAGACGTAACTGAAATGCTCAGGTTCTGTTTACTTCTCTCAGTAGTAGCTGGCTCAAACAGCCAAACCAGTTAGACAACTTTTTTTTTTTTTGGTCAGGTGTGTACTGACTCACGGGCAACAAACTTCAGAGATTTGAGCAGAGAGGTTTTCTCTCTCTCTAGGTTCTCCTGGGCAGAATGCCTGTATCGCCCCCGCGATCATCCCCTCACCAAAAAAAGGCTCCAGGCTGGCTGAACTCATTTGATTATGGCTGTTAATTTCCTGCCACTTGCCTTGGGAGGCTGGAGGGAGGCCCAAGGATTTAGACAGAAAACATCACACTGGGCTCCCCATGAACTCTTCCCCTGTGTGGCTCTCCAGCTTGCCCCTTCAGAGCTTGGTATTCAGGGGAGGTCGGCCGTAGCCGGCCTGTTACAGAGAAGTTTGAAGCCAGTGGGTAAAAGGCTGAGAAAGGGATAAATACGGTTACGCGGTGAATGCTTTTGGCTGAGTACCCTTCCTGGAGACGGACTTCGCTGGCCTTTGGAGTGAAGGAGGGGACTGCAAAACACGCAGACAGAACCCAGGGTGGCAGGGACACAGGAGGGAGGGACGGGATAAGGAGACAGAGCGGGGTTTCCGGTCCTCTGAAACGTGGGTCGCGCAGGTGTCTGTGAAGGAGGCGGTGGCCCAGAAGCTCTAGAAGATACCATGCTTGAGGCTGGAGGCGACGTGAATGAGGAGTGATGGAACACGCAGTGATTTCAAACTTCACCCACCGTTTCTTACTGGCAGGTTTTTTGTTTGTTTGTTTCCAGTTTGGAAGGCAGGTTTCCATCAATTCTCTCGTCTAATTCTTGCTTCCTTCCAAGCGGCCGCTGTTGGGTGTTTTCAAGAAAAATCCTGGGTTATCATTATAGAGTTTCAAAAACCCTGTGTTCAATTAGCCTGCCTTTGAATTCCTTCTGATGGTTGGTTACATATGGGTCCAAAGGGCTTTTTTTGTAAGTGGAGCCGATCTTGGGGCAAGAAACCTTGATCTTCCGAGCATTCAGAAACTGAAAAATAATGTGTTAATGGCACCATTTCTAGAAGACTTGAAGATTGCCTTCTTCCAGCCTGTTCTGCTCAATTCTATTTTGGAGACATTTGAACATTTCAAAGTACAAAGGGCTATTATAGTCAAAGGACTCTTGGATATTCTTTATGAAATAGTTTCCCTTGTACTTTTATAGAATGTTTACAAGGTTAATAAGTATGCTTTCTCATCACTGTACATTTTAAATGGCTCAACTATTGCTGCCACGTTTATTTGAGAGTCATTGAAAGTGGCTGAATGGAGCTGGGATATTCTTTGTTTCCCTTTGATTTGGAAACAAAAGACTCAGGGAAAAAAGTTTACTTTGCCGCTGAATGCCGTATGCAGATGAACCTATTGTTGATTGAATGAAACCAAGGATCTGAAGACTTTTTCGGAGAGGCTTAGAGCGGAGTCTTCTAGTAGTTACGGCACATGTTTGAATTTGCCTCCAGTTTTCACTTTGCTGTCTTGTGCTTGGGTCTTAAGCCGGCTTAAGTCCCACACCCAGGTCTTCAGGGATAATCGAGAGTAATCAGTGGAAGGGAATCAGCATTAACTAAGACAGAAGTTGCTGTGCTGTTTCTTAGGTGGGAAATACCACGTGGGCATCATAAGGCAATGGTGCCCTCCATCCATTGTCTTGTTTTTTTGTCTTTTCCTATTTCTGGAGATCCGAGGCTCTTATCGTCAGCACCGTTGACATTTTGGGCTGCATCCTTCTTTGTCACGAGGGGGCAGTCCTGTTTACCAGCATCCCTGGACTCCATTCACTAGATGCCAGCAGCACTGTCGTGCCAAGCAAAAGTGTCTCCCAAAGCCACCAAGTGTCCCCTGGAAGTGGGGGGTGGGCCTGGATCCCCTGTGGTGGAGAACCAGTGTTCTAGAACAACCTACCCACAGAAACCCTGTTTGAAGAAAGAAGAGAAGATTAACTTCATGCTCAGCCAGTTATAGTAACAATGGTGACAGAGCAGTTATTTTCGTTAGAATTCACGGAGTTAGAACTGAAAACCTGAGCAAGGAAGGGGAAAGAGAATAAATCAAATGACTCAGAGAGAACTTAATAGCCAGCCCTTCTGACAGGTGAGGACCAACCGGGAAGAACATTCCAAGACAAACCATCAGATGAGGCCTGTCATCACCAGCATCATCATAATATATTAAGTTTTGTTGTTTTACTTTAAGCAGGACATAGTTTCGCTCGCCTGTCCCAGTTCCCCTCCTACTGGCAAACATCTTAGAGCAGGCTGAAAACAGAATGCCTCAGAATCCTGGTCTTTATGGCCTGGACGTAATAGTAACTAATTTAACTCCAGTGGATAAAAACGGATGTGTACCACAATAATAAAACACGCGTGTATTTCATGAGATACTGTTAAGACAATAGATAAAAAATGTATTATAATAGCTGTGAGTGAATATGCCTCTAGAAAGTTTAAAAACATATTGAAATATAAAGATGTGTTTACGCTGATGTTTAATTTTTTAAGATTTTATTTTTAAGTAATGTCTACACCCAACACAGGGTTTGAACTCACAACCCCAAGATCAAGAGCCCACATGCTCTTCTGACTGAGTCCGTCAGGTGCCCATTGAAATAAAAAGATATGTTAAAAAAAAAAAAAGGTATATCTCTGTTTCTCTGGTATTTCTAGTTCACATCGATTCTTTTTATTAAATATCTCCAGAAGAAAAGCAATGCCCAGAATGGCATATTGAGGTCTATATACACAAAGATAATAAAGCTGTCAGTATTTAATTTTTACTTCTTAAAAAATTAGTTTTAAATTATGAAATGTTTGGAACACTACCGGCAGGTGGACAGAATAGTATACCCATTGTGTGCTCACCGCTAAACTTCTCTGGTCTCCAGGACTCCCATTTCAGGGCCTTTACTGGTCCCTCAGGCAGAGAACATTCTTCTCTCCTTTGCTTGCTAGCTCATCCCTCCTTCATCTCATCCAGGTCACTGCTGACATGGCATCTGCTCCAACCTGCCTCCTGGCCCTTCTCTGAGCTGAATGCAACCACAAAATATATTCTGTAGAATGACCAGAAGGCACGGTTCATCTCCCTTGGTCCCTTGCCACCCAGCCTGCTTTACTTTTTTCTTTATAAGACTTCTATTATTATATATTTATATATAATGTATATTATATATTGGATTTGCTTATTTCTTGTCTGTTTCCTCCAACTACAATGTAGGCTGTGACTTCCTGAGTGCTTTGTTTTATGTACAAGTGCCCAGAGCACTGGTACCCAGTAGGCACTCAGTAATATCTGTTGAATAAAAGTGTTATTGTCTGGGCAAACTTCGTGGGCACGAGTGGGCTGGTAACAACTTGGTGTGGGTTGATGAATTCTTGCACTCTTGTAAGTGACCTTTGTCTTTTCAAGCATAATAATATTATATTTAATATTTAATTGGTTTGGTCTGGCAAGTTAAATATTCTAAGCAGTTAATCATTTATTCATTTTAAAAGACAGTTTTCGTTTTTGAATAGAGAAAAGTCTAATGAAGAAAATCAAAATGGACTCTCAGTCTGTTGATAAGAGAAGGCAAATAAATAATAAAAATACATGCGTACAGTTCAAGACTTCGAATTTTATAGACACTTATAGAATAACAAGTAGAAGACATTTCCCCCAATCTACTTTTCTGGTTCCTACTCCAAAAAGAAACACTTGTAACCAATTTCTCATGGGTTGTTCCAGAAAATTTCTCTATGCCTGTAGGCATGCATTTACTAGCAAAATTTACATTCTCGTAAAATTTTTTTGAACACATACACGTACACACACTGGAAGAGTTTCTCCCACAGCCCTTGCACAGTGTGTACTTAGATATTTATTTGCTTGACTATATGTTGAACATCTGTCTCTCCTCCACCCCAGTATACCTGGCCGTCCACTATTACAATCCCCGGTGCTCGACACCCGGCAGGCCTTAGTCCTTACAGGCTGAGTGAATGGTTGAACTGGGACACAGTTTTCTGACAGCAGCCACTGCATTTTTATTAATGTACTTTGACAGAAACAGAATTCTTATAACCATTAGTGAAGCTCTTTAAGATACGTATTCAATGAATATTTATAGATTTTTTAGAAAAATTGATTGTGTTCTAAGGACTTTTCACATAAGTGATCTCATGTGATCCTTGGGCGAATGTCCTGAAGTGGTTATTATTTATTTATTTTTTAAATCTCTTTATTTTCTTTATTTAAATTCCATTAATTAACATATAATGTATTATTGGTTTCAAAGGTAGAGGTCAGTGATTCATCAGTCTTATATAACACCCAGTGCTCATTCCATCACATGCTCTCCTTCATGCCCATCACCCAGTTACCCCACCCCCCCATCTCCCTCCCCTCCAGCAACCCTCAGTTTGTTTCCCATGATTAAGAGTCTCTTATGGTTTGTCTCCCTCTCTGGTTTTGTCTTGTTTCATTTTTTCCTCTCTCAAGTGGTTATTTTAATTCCTATTGTTCATATGAGGAAACAGAGACTCAGAAACTATAGATTAACATTTTAATATCGGGAGAAAGTTCTAGGCCTCTGCGCCCTATTCATCTTCGTAATCATCTTCCTTTTGACCAATCCCCAAAGTCAGAATGCTATGACTGTTTTACGTTTGGGTCTAAATGCCATATCCTTCTGCATCGTTTCCCAGGCCACACAGATCCCTTTCATTCAGGTCTCTCTAGCCCAGCAGATAAGGGGAAGAGCAGAAGACGCTAAGTAACCAAAAACCAAACCGAAAACCCCTCTGACAGGAAAGAAACTCCCTGATAGGACAGAAACTCGCCAACATGGCTCCTAAGAAGCAGGCCTGAGCTGATCAGACTCAAAACCCAGGAAGCGGCTTGTAAATGGCGTAAAGAGTAAAACAACTTTGGCAGGGGAGGGGGGGGCTGTGGAAAGAATCTGCTCTTTGCTATTTAGATGTCACCTTTGAAGTGGGGAGGGAGCATGTGGAGTCAAAATGGCCACCCTGTTGTCCTGCTTTTCAAGGAGAACCGGGTAAAGCACAGCTCGGTAAATAAACTAAAGCCATTGGACAGAGCACTTAACATGGGTGGGTTTTATGGCGTGTAAAGTATATCTCAATTAACCGGGTTGAAACAAGGAGAAAGAGCCACGCTAAAAGTTGTTTTCTTCTGCCAGATGTCAGCTAGTACGGATTGGTGTGTGTGTGTGTGTGTGTGTGTGTGTGTAAAAACGTGGCCACCGAGTCCAGAGCATACGAGGACTATTTAATATCATGTAGAAAACATGTGTGCAAAGCCAAGGAGGTGAAAACACTTCTCTAGGGACCAGGGTCTTCTGAGAAGTAAAACTAGATGAAAAACACCAGCCTTTTGTCCTGTAGGCGTGAGTGTGTCTTGCTGGTGGAAGCTCTGTGGAGCGCAGGCGGCCTCCCACCTGTCCGTCTGTCTGTACAGTCGTAAGAGACGCCTCGGTCCTTCTGCTGGGACTCGGAGGTCCACGGAGGCAGTGCGGGAGGGGAATTATTTCCAAAAGAAATAACCACTAGAAGAGTGAGGTGGAGGGAGGGAGGGGGAGAGAAAGAGAGAGAAACAGAGAGAGAGAGGAAATTAATTTTCAGGACCCAGTGAAGTTGGCTGTGTTTTCATGAGAACGTGAAAATGAACCCTGCAACAAGGAACAGCCAGGCCTAAGGAAGAACCATCTGCTGGGGATGGATGGGGGAGGGGATGAACCCCACAGGGGATGGGGACAGGGATGGGGACGGGGCCGGGGCCCGGGTGGGCGGGAGTGGGGTTGGCCGTTGGCCCCGCCTTGTGGTTTGCTGGCCCGACTCGCAGAGGTAAGAAAGAGGGGTCCAGACGGGGGGTCGACGGCCAGCAGCTGTGACTTCACCCGTACTCCGCGTGAGCACCTTGCCCTGGGCAGAAGGAGGAGAAGACAAACAAGCAAACCTCAGAATCACAAACAACTAAAGGAAGCAAAACAAGATAAAAAAGTCTTTTTCAGTCTAAAAGAAAACATAGATGAGGAATTTTTCTGAGAAGTACATGAGCAAATGCCCCCATGCTTACCTCTGATTATTATCTCACAATCATAGTTTTTTAAAAATGCCAATAAAACGCATCTATCATGCTGGGTTAGGCCGGTGGTTATCGTGGGAGGGAATGGTGACAAGGAGGGGCACGAGGACCTTCAGGGGTGCGGATTACCCAATACATCACTTTGGGAAATCCATCAGGGCTGGATACTTCCCACTGTTTTGTGTGTATATGATATTTTTACTCACATTTAAAAACAAAGCCAGTATGTATTTATCTCCCTGTTCCTACTTCCTTATTAATTTTGTACCCCAGCCTCCGAAGAGGACTTGGATTCAACTCTTGCCATCTCTCCTCTCCTGAGTCCTGGCAGCCTCAGTCCAGCTACTCACACCAACGTCAGCACCGTCCTGGATTCTTCTTTCTCTGAGCCCCTCACCCAATCTTTGCATCTTGTTGACGCTACGTCCACAACACGTCCTAGATCTCTTTGAGTTCCTCCCTTTCCACCGACCCTTCCAAGCCATTGCTGTAGTTTGGCTGGCCGACCAGCTGAGATCCACAGCTGGCTTTCCTGCTTCTACACTTCTCTCTCTCTCTCTCTCTCTCTCTCTCAGGCGAATCCACACTCCAAAGTTACTCTTTGGAAAATGGAAATCAGGTGACACTATTCCTCCTCCTTAAAGCCTCCCAGTGGCTTCCCATCACAGGTGAAGTAAGACCCAGGCTATGAGGAAGGCTTCTGGAGCCAAACAAGTAAGCCCCAGCCACCCTCCCTCCTTCATTCCTGCTGTTCTCCCTCGTTCTCACTCTGTCCCAGTCACCCTGGCCGCCTTTCTGTTCCTCAAACTCTCTAAGCCCATTCCTTCCTTGGGGACTTGGCTTTGCTGTCCCCTCTTGTGGGTCTTAGCTCCCACATCATCTTCTCACAAAGGCCACGCCGATCACCTATGACTAGGTGCCACTCACCATCATCACATTACCTTCATGGCACCTGTCACTCTTCGATACGTCATGTTGTCCCTCAGCTTTGTTGCTCGTTGGTTTCTTCCTCACCCGACAAAGGGGGCAATGACCGTGTCTGTCTTGTCTTGTCAACATCTCTACTTAGATGTATAGAACCACTTTCATATGTCCCATGTCCAAAGCTTGGTTCCTGAACTTCCCACTGCCCAGCACCCCACCGCCCCCCAACCTACTTTGTCATAGTCTTTCCCCCTCTGCTCAGGGCCACTCCATTCCTTGGGTAGCTCAGGCCCAAACTGCTCAATCTCCCCTGGCACCCCCTTTCTTCCCCACATTCCCCATTAAAGCCATCAGCATCTCTTGGTTGCTGTGCCCTTAAAGAGACTGAAATAACTCATCACCACGTCCTTTCTCTGCCGTGGTCCAGCCAGTATCCCCCTACATGTCCCTGTGCCCTCTTCCATTTAGTCTCCAGAGCGGGATTATTTAAAAATAATTGTAAATGCCACACCTCTTTCCACAGTTCCTCAGTGACTCCCCATCTCAGAGCCAATCTCAAGTCCTACCTGTTCCCTCCGACCACCTCACACAACCACCATTCTTTACCTTGCGTGCTCCACTCTGGCCACACTAGCCACCCACGTGCTCCTGCAGGTACTCTGTGCTTGGTGTTCTTTTTCTGGAATGATCCCCCTTCTCCCAGATGCCCCATGCTGTGTTCCCTCTCTGCTCCGTGAGGCCTTCCCAGCTTCTCTCTTTAAAATTGTGCCCCTCCCAACCTTCTGGCTCCAGCTTTTCCCTACTTACTCTTCTCAAAAGCATTTAGGTCTCCTCGGACATGTGTCTATGTAGGTATTCACTGATGACCCCTCCCACGACAGTACAAGTTCTGTGAGGGTGGGGCTTTCCCCACCTTTTTGTCATGGCTGTGTCCTCAGTGCCCGTGTCAGTGCCTGGCAGATTGTAAACATTTATAGATTGTTAATTAATTAATAACTAATTGAATGAACTAATCAAGGTGGTCATCATTGGATAGCACGTGCCAAGGATTTAAGTCCTTGTTGACTGAATACTAATTAATAGAAATTTACTAAAGTCATTAAATGAAAAAAGATAAATAAAGTTCCTGTTGTGGGTCTGGAACCAATCTACCCTGTTCTACAGACATGAACAGACAAGATCTCTGCCCTCCTGGAACTCACGGTCTACTTGGGAAAAGCCACTGATCCAACAATCACAGAAATGTCTTATCACAAACTTGGTACTGGTGAGAAGGAAACACAGAGAACTCTCTGAGAGCATAGCTCCATTAGAACTGGGAAAGCTTCTCGGAGGAGGTGACATTTGAGCTGAAATAAGGTTGAGGTGTACAGGGAAAGAGGGGGACAGGGGTGCCAGGGAGAACATGTGCAGCAGAGAAAACTTCCAGTGCAAAGGCTTTGAGCTCTTGAGTGTGGATGAATCATTTACATCTTCCTGTTTCCAAGATCCTAGAGGGCCTCCATATTTGGGTTTTGATATTTACTATTAAGTTCATAGTTAGCTGCCGATAGAATATGGATGATGATTTTGATTCTTTTCCTAATGGAGATGGAAAATACCTCCAAATTAAAACTTGGCGACCTTAGAGTTTATGCAGTTTGTGGTTGGATTTTTATATCAGCCTTGTTTATTTTCTTCTCTTTCCAATCCTCTGACACTGGCTGGTCACTTAAAATTTAGAACTCACCCTGGGTTGTGGATGGTTTCCTGGAAGACAGCTGTTTGAGCGTCCCCCTGTGTGTCTCTCTGAAATAAACATCCTCTTTGCAGAAACACTTTCTTTAGTCCCTTCCTGCTCAGCATCTTTTTTGCAATTTACATTCCTGTTTTGCGTGACTTCTCAGAAGAAATCTTGAAGAATAATCACTAAAATAACAGCCAAAGGTTATTATGTACTTCACCGCATTGCCGGTGCTGGGAGCTAGGTGCTATTATTATCCTATATTCACAGATGAGGACCCGAGGCTCGGGATGTTAGGTAATGTGTCCCACATCAGTCAATAACTAACAAACGCAGAGCTGGGTTTTATAACCAGGACGGGCTGACTCAAGAGCCCATGCTCTTAATCAGCGAGCCACAAGGCCTCCTTGACCCTAAATTTGAAAGTCTCTTCTTAACCTCAATTTCCCCCAGGCATTGAACACAAAGTTCTAATTCTTACAGTCCATGTGTCGACAGCCATGATGGTAATTTCTCTTGCAAAGGCAACCAACTCTGGCTGACTTATGCTGAAAAAAATGTAATGGGCTGTTGTTGAGAAACTCACAGAGTGGGGAATTGAGAACTAAGCATGAAAGAGAGAAGCAGGGAGGGAGGGAGGGAGAACTAGAGTAGTCCCCTGTGTCTAGGGGGAGACTCCTCAAGGACTTCTTAAGGACTCTCTTCTGGAATGGGGGGTTGCAATGTGTTTTCTGCCCCCGGTGAAGATTCACCATTCCCACATCTAGAGTTTGATGATTAATCTTGACCATGGACTCATCTCTCGGCCAGGGGAGGGCAAGGTACCTTGATTGACGGGCCCATTGGAGTGGGTCACAATAAAGCCGCTAATCCCCCAAAGGAAAACCAGGGTGATTCAACCCAAGGAATGGGGAATGGATGTCAGGCTCTTCAAAAACCACTGACACTACTCTACCTTCTTCTTAATTCGATTTCCTGGAGAAAGGTTGGAAGTGAGAACTCTATTCAGTCTTGACTCGGCCCTTTGCTCCCACTTTCAATAACTCATCCTTACTTACAGGGTACCTAGTGAAGTGCCAGGCACATAGTAGGTGCTTAGCAAGTAAACATGGCATCCATAAGTGAATGGAAAAGAGAAAACACATCCCCAAGGCTGAATTATTGCTCCCACCTATAAACCAGACACTGTACCTTACTCAAAGAAGCCTCCCTGTGTTGGACTTTTTGAGGAGGTCCAAAAGATGGCGCCCTCCCTGTCAGAGTTCTCAACCAATTGAGAAATAAGACAAAAGGATAAAGCAAGATGTCTTAGTCCGTTGGGGCCACTAGAGCAAAAATACCATAGATGGGGTGTCCTATAAACCACAGATATTTCCTTCTCTTGGTTCTGGAGACTGGCAGTGAGAGATCAGGTGCCAGCCCCGTCAGAAGAGGACCCCTCCCAAGTTGCTGACTTCTCAGAGTGTCCTCACCTGATGGGAGGGGCAAGGGAGCTCTCTGGGTCTCTTTCATAAGGACATTAATTCCATTCATGGGGATTCCATCTTTGTGACCTCATTACTTCCCAAAGGCCCCACCCCCTAATGCAACAAAATGGGGACTAGGTTTCAACATATGAATTTTGGGGGGTTATGGTCGATAGCACCGATGGGAGCTAAAATGTCACCTTTATTGTTAATAGGTCCAGCTATCTCTAGGCCAGGGGCTTCCCAACATGAACCCCAGAATGAATGGATCCCTCCAGTTTCAGCGCTGGAGAATGTGAGCATCAAGGACGACTCCCTCCTCTATAAGGACATGGGAACAGAAGACAGCTCTATTCTGCCAGATACATCATTCCCCCTCCTCTGGAGTGAAGAGGATGAAAGGGCAGAGAAAGGCCAGGAGTTTCAGGAGCTGAGCTCTCCCCACGTGGAGACATCACAACAAAACACCTGGTTTGGAAAAACAGAAAATTTTATCCAAAGACTGTGAAAGTTCTCTTAAAATAGACATGTTAAAAGCCCCCAAGAGGCCATAATTATTATTATCATTGACGCGATGACAACCAAAGTCCAATTGCCTGATGCCGGGACAAAACTGACCGCCAGGCCAGGGGAACGTTGGCCCCACCATGGAGTCCAATACTCCTGAGGTTGAACTTCTGCTCTGCCTCTTAGTAGCTGTGTAAACTAAAGCTCGCTCTTGCTTCTGGACCTTGTTTCTGCAACTATAAAATAAGGATGATTATAGATTCCATTCCATAGGTTTGTTGGTGAAGATCTCTTGCAATAATGCATTTCAAATATACAGACTCCTATCTGGCGTATGGTAGGCTCTTCATAAAGTTTACCCAATGCTTTTCTTATGATTTTTGTCATTGGCGGTGATGGTTAGGGTCCTTGTGCTGCAGTGAAGTACAGACCTCTCTCTTCCTCTGGGTCGTCTGTTTGCTCATGTGCAGTAGAAAGAGCCCTGGGAGAGAAGTCTTGAGGCCCAAGTTCAAATCCAGGTTCTGGAACTTTCTAGCTGCATGATAATTGACAAAATCATGAAACTTCTCTGAATCTCAGTTTCCTTATCAGTTAAAGGTGACAAAGAGTAATAGAAAAGCTTCATTTGAATTCGGAACATGAATTTTTCTCTTCCTTTCTCTTGGAACATGCCTTCCTTCTTCCCTTCATCTATTACCAAGTTCTGCCAGGGATCTTGGTTCAAGTGCTGCTCCCGCAGAGAGTCACCCCTGACCCCATCCATTTGCTCCACAAATTTTAAGGGGCAACAGCCCTGTCTGCCGGACATCGTTCTAGAGTCAGAGTGACGAATAAGCAAAACACGGTCTCGGGCTTTCAGCATTGGAGGAAACGTCATAGGACTCCTCTGTGTTGTGCTCCCTTGGGGTGTTCCCTCTTCCCATTCGGGTCTGCTCTTGGAGGTAGGCATAATCCACATGATCCAGACCTAGACACACACACACACACACACACATACACACACACACACACGTTCTCCCTAGTCTCAGGGACTTGTTAACTCACTTGTTGGATTCCAGCTGATAATACCATCCATTTCTCCAACACGATTCTCCTGGCCTCAGGCTTCCTCTTCACCCCGCAGAGCCCGCAGAGGCATTCCCAAGCCTCGTTCTCGGAGCTCTCTCCAGGTGATGGTGGTGTTAGAAGGAACACCACGGGTCTGCGTCTACTAAGAGGCAGGAATGACAGAGGGACTGGCCACAGGTGGATTTGTGCAGAAAATGGACCAAGACCAGCCACAAGTGGGTAGGTCATGTCCTTTCTCACTGTTTCTGTCTGGGACACCCTTCGAAAGCTTCTGGGAAGGAGCCTGGAGCACCAAGCGTGGACGACAGGGGTCTGGGCACTCCCTCACTGCCACTTAGCACCACATACTTCCACTTAGTGTGGCCTTGGGCAAGCAACTAACTTCGTTAGGCCTCAGGCCTTCATTTTGCCTCATCTGCAAAATGGGGCTGATGGGCTTACTTCCTATGATTATCATGAACATGAATGGAGATGACGTATGAGAAGCATTTAGTCTCATGCTTGGGGGAGTCATTGCTCAATAAATATGAGCTGTTATTCCTATGAGGATGTATTGTCATTGTCCTTACAGAGGAAGAAGACCAATGTGGTTCAATAAAAATACCTACTAGTAAAATATATGGCCTGGAATGTTCCTTCTGCCCCTCCCCCACCAGCCGACTCCTGTTCCTTCTGGCTGCAATGTCATCTCCCAAGAGAAGCAGCTGGGTCACTCTTACGGCTACCGATGCCTTGTCCAACCCTCAGAGGTTCCAATGCTGCCTGGACCTGGGGATTCAAACGTGCCCCCCACAAAAACTCCAGTGCTCAGTCAAGTTTGAGACTCACTAGTCCCTGAGGCATGTGTAGCGGGGTAATTCAAAGCATAGACCCTGCAGCTGGGGTTTATCCTGGTTCTGCAATTTGCTAGCAAGGTGATTTGGGGGCAAGTTAGTGTCTTGGTTTTCTCATCTCTAAAATGGGTATAATGATAATACCAGGACATACCTCATGATGTTATAAAAATTAAATGAATTAGTATGTGATGCCTGACAGACTCATAGTAAGACCTTTGGTTAAATTCCTTTTTGAGTTTTTAAAAAGATATTTTTATTTTGGTAAAATATATATAACATAAAATTTTACCCTTTTAACCATTATTAAGTGTTCAATCCAGTGGCATTCAGTATAGTTTCAATGTTGTGCATTGGAACTATCAGATGTTTCCAAAACTTTATCATCCCAAACACCTGTACCTGTTAGCTATTTCCCCATTCCTTCCTCCTCCGAGCCAACCTCTATCATACCATCTCTATGAATTTGCCTATTCCAGGTACTTCATGTAAGTGGAATCATACAATATTTGTCCTTTTGTATCTGGCCTATTTCACATAACATAATGTTTTCAAGGTTCGTCCACATGGTAGCATGAATCAAATTTCATTTTCCCCCCTTTTTATGCCTGGATAATATTCCATTGTATGGCTATTCATCTGTTGATGGACATTTGGTTTGCGTCCCCCTTTGGGCTCTTGCGAATAGTGCTACTGCCAGCATTTGTGTACCAGAACTTGTTTGAGTCCCTGCTTTCAATTCCTGGGGTCGATACCTAGAAGACGAATTGCTGAATCATGTGTTAATTCTATGTTTAACTTTCTACCGTTTTCCATGGTGGCTGCCCCATTTCACATCCCCATCAGCAATGCACAGACATTTCAATTTCTCAACATCTTCACCAGCACTTGTTATTTCCTTTTCTCTTTTCTTTCTTTTTTTTAAATAATAGCCATCCTAATGGGTGTGAAGTGGTATTTCATTGTGGTTTAGCTCTAATTCCTTTTGATCTCATCCAAAGTAGATTACCCACTGCCTCTCATTCACACCCACAGAACACGGATCTTTACTTCCATGCTGTTATCACAGCGTGTCCTTCTGTCTGTTGAACGTTTGCCTTGCTGAATGGCCCAGGACTTGGCAAACTATGGCTTGAGGCAGTGGGTCAGATCCGGCTGCTGTTTGTTTTTGTATAGCCCACAAGCTAAAAATGATTTTTTTAACATTTTTAACTGGTTTAAGAAATCAAAAGAACACTATTTGGTGAAATGTAAAAATTATATGAAATTCAAGTTTCACCATGTGTGAATACTTCCGTTGGCACTCAGCCATGCCCTTGTGTTTGTGTATTGTCTATGGCTGCTTTTGCACCATAAAGGCAAAGTTGAGAAGTTGCATCAGGAACTACATGGCCTGTAAAGCTGAAAATATTCACTATTTGGCCTGTTTCTACGTAAAGAAAAGATTTGCCAAATCCTGCACTAGCCCCTGAGCTTAGAAACACTCACCCTGCTGTCTCTACGGCACTGGCCACGGAATCTGTCGGTCCATTCTTCCACAATAACTCCAGACACAAAAATAAATCTGAGATGGATCAGATCTCTGAATGTAAAAGCTGGAACTAGAAATCTTTTAGAAAACATAGAAGGATATCTTTATAAACTAGGTTTGACAAAGATTTCTTCGGACACAAAAAGTACTAAGCTTAAAATAAGTAAACTGGACAACATTCACATTTTAAAGTTCTGCTCATCCAAAGATACTATTAAGAAAATGGACAAGCCACAGATTAGGAAAAAATTTTGCCATCCATATATGTGATAAAGAAGTATGCAGAATATACAAAGAACCCCACAAATAATAAAAACATAAACA
This sequence comes from Ailuropoda melanoleuca, assembly GCF_002007445.2. Taxonomy (NCBI): domain Eukaryota; kingdom Metazoa; phylum Chordata; class Mammalia; order Carnivora; family Ursidae; genus Ailuropoda; species Ailuropoda melanoleuca. The sequence goes on along the minus strand of NC_048230.1, from coordinate 53,373,481 downwards.
CAGGGATGCCTGGGTGGCTCAGTTGGCTAAGCATCTGCCTTCAGCTCAGGTCATGATCCCAGGGCCCTGAGATCAAGTCCCGCATCGTGCTCCTTGCTCTGTGGGGAGCCTGCTTCTCCCTCTGCCTGTTGCTCCCCTTCCTTGTGCTCTCTCTCTCTGACAAATATATAAATAAAATCTTTTAAAAAGTTTAAAAAACATGAACACACACTTTTTAAAAAATGGGCAAAAGACTCAGTTCACAAAAGATGTAGGAATGGCCCGTGAGTACGTGAAAAGGTGTTTGACATCATTAGTCAAACATTGCATTAGGGAAATGCAATTTAAAACCACAACATGGGGCGCCTGGGTGGCACAGCGGTTAAACGTCTGCCTTCAGCTCAGGGCGTGATCCCAGCGTTCTGGGATCGAGCCCCACATCAGGCTCCTCTGCTATGAGCCTGCTTCTTCCTCTCCCACTCCCCCTGCTTGTGTTCCCTCTCTCGCTGGCTGTCTCTATCTCTGTCGAATAAATAAATANTAAAATCTTAAAAAAAAAATTTATAAAACCACAACAAAACAATTTCACACACATTAGAATAGACAAAAAGAAAAAGAAAAAGAAGAAAGACCATCAATGTTGGTACAGCGGGGAGCAACCCAAATCTTTACCATGGTTCAGTTCTGTGATTCCCGAAGGGAAGAATTCTACTCCAGGTATTACGCGGGAGAAACGAAAGCAAATGTCCATACAAAGACTTACACATGAATGTATACAGCACCTTTATTCTTAACAGCCACAAACTGGAAACAACCCAAATGGCATTAACAACAACAAAGATTTTTTCAAGTTAGGTAAATCCATACGGTGAAATACTATTCAGTAATAAAACGAAATGAACTATGGACGGACCCCACATGGCTGGATCGCAGAATTATGCAAAGTGGAAGAAAGCAGACCACAAGAGCACATGCTGTATGGTGTCATTTAGATGAAATCCCAGAAAAAAAAGAATCTACTCTATGACGACTGGAAGTAGAACAGCAGTTACCTCGAGGGCAGGGGTGGGGGGTTAGGGGGTGCTTGGTATTGCCTAGAACACAGTGGGGGTGGGGAGCTTTCTGGGATAATGAAACTATTCCATACTTTCTTTGGGGTGGATGGTAATTACAGGGGTGCGGCTTATTGCCAAAACTCAGAACTAAACACTGAAGATCATTGTATTGTGTGTAGATGGCGCTGATATTTAAATAATGCAAGAGGAACCGTTGACTTTGAAAGGTGCGAAAAGACCCCTTCATAGATGGGTAGGCTCTGAGTGTCAGCCTTGCCTGCCTTCCACGAGCCCAGTCTGTTTGCAAAGGAAAAGGAGAAACCATGGTTCTCTGATGTCTGTGGGCTGCAAATGGCCCGACGACTCATTTCCTGTTTTAACCAGAGCTCTCCCCTGAAGGAAATAACAGCGATCACTCCTCCTCTGAGCCCTGAAACTTGGAGTCTAGAAAGACATTTCCTGGCTGCACGAAATGACAGCATCCTCCCCTCAGTGGGGAATGGCTTCCATCTCCTCTCCGTGGAAGCTGCTGGAGGCTTGGGCCCACCACTCGTCTGTCTGACCAGCCGGAAGCCCGCTCCAGCCAGCAGGCTGCGTAGACCCCCCCTGAGTGAGCGCACGGGTTCCCACCAGAGGCAGAGGTGTCTTTAGTTTTATTCTGCACCCAACACAGGCCACATCAAGGTGTCGACAGGGCTGGGAACCTTTTGGAGGTTCTAGGGAGAATCCATTGCCTGGGCTTTTCCAGTTTGGAGGCTGCCTACGTTCTTTGGCTCGTGGCCCTTCCCCATCTTCCAAGCCGGCAACCTTGGAGCTCCTTCTGCCTTTCTTCTACAGTCACAGCTCCCCCACTTGCTCTCCTGGCCCCCCCTCCCCCTTCTAAAGACCCCTTACCATGACACTGAACCAACCCAGATAATCCAGAGTCATCTCCCTGCTTTAACAAGCAAGCTTAGTTCTGTCCTCAACCTCAATTCCCCTTGCCATTCAGTGTCACCAATGCCCAGGCTCTCAGGTTAGGAGAGTGACCTCCTCAAGGGAGACATTATTCTGCACCCACTCTCCCTTATGTTCTAGCCCAGCATTAACTCACAACCTTCTCACCCTCTTAAAATGGACCTGGACTGACAGTTTGGTTCTGAGATTGACAAGGTGTATGGATAATGATAGCAAGAACAGCAAAGCAATAATGGTGCTGATGCACCAATGGAGAAAATGCCATAAAGCAGGCATAGGGGACACGGGGTCTCATTTGATCCTTCTAGGACCATGATGGAGTAGATATCATTAACCCCACTATAGATGGGGAAACTGAGACCTAGGCAGTAAAAATAACCAGCCCAAGATTGCTCAGCTTTTGATGGCAGATCCAAGGTTGGAGCCCTAGTTTGTCTGACTTTAGAGTCTTTGGTCTCAAAAGCAAATGTCTTAAGAGCAAACCCCTACTATGTCTCCAAGTCATTTTTTTTCCGAGCAGGGATTTTATATGAGGATTAAAGATAATATCTGTCCAATGCTGAACCCATAAGAGAACCCCAACCACGGAACTTCTATAGGTAGCAAGATAGTTGTTGCCCCTTTATGCNCATCTCCAAGTCATTTTTTTTCCGAGCAGGGATTTTATATGAGGATTAAAGACCGATGCTGAACCCATAAGAGAACCCCAACCACGGAACTTCTATAGGTAGCAAGATAGTTGTTGCCCCTTTATGCCTCTCCTATTTTTCCATCCATCCATCCATCCATCCATGCAAGGCATCTTTTAAAGTGGCTGCAATGTGGTGTAATAGTTAAGATCTAGGCTTGACATTCAGGCTACCTGGGTTCAACTTGCAGTTTAGCTGCTTCTAAATGGGGGCCCATGTCACCTCTATAAGCCTCAAATTCTTTCCCATTGGTAAAAATGGGCATGGAATTATATCTACCTGCCAAGCTGTTGGGAGCACTGAACAATCACGCAGGCACACAGCACACGGTAAACTCTCATGACTGAGCCACTCCTGTGTGTCCGTTACTGAAGCAGGTAGTGCGAGTGGGGAAAGTATGACCCTTGTTCACAAGGATCTCTCTCTCTCTCACACACACACATGCGCACACACATACACCCCCCAGGTAATGACATAAAATGGGAAATTAGGAAGGACTCCAAACGGGAGCCTGAGATAGTGGATAACATGGTTCTAATTCATCGTTAGGAAATCCATGAAGGACTAGGTCAGCGTGTACTCAGAGAAAGGAAGGGCTCACTAATAAAGAACGCAGGGTGAATCACAGCCCATCACTGCCTGCAGTCCTTGAAGATGCCCTCGACCGTCCTGCTGGGCCATTTTAGTCACCATATGTGGTCTAGGGCAGCACGTCTCCCACACAGCTGTCCACATATGAACTTTGCCATTTGGGCCATATCTGGCCCCGGCTTGTCTAGTATTCACTTCGTATTCTTCTTTAAAGCAATCTGCTACTTATATTTAACTACATTTATATAAAACGGAAACTGTATGTCACTGTATTAACAGAAGACTGATTTGCTTGCCAGGGATCGAAAGAAACTGAAAATGAATACATTGACTATTGCAAGTAATGCATGATTTGTCCATACACCTCTTCATGTTATTCTGTACCCCTGCTGTGGTTGGCATAACATACTTTGGGAGACGCCATTTTCGTAGAAAGAATGGAAGATTCCACACCTTTAGATGGTTGATGCCTAAGCTTTCTGCTTCTCAGTTTCTTAGGTGGAGATGGGATGTTAATACAAGTAGTCACCATTATTGAGAAATGCCTGAGCCAAGCAGGGTACCCCCAGCAGCTCATTCAGTTCCCACAAAGTTCCCATAATGACATACTGTTACGGAGGTTGTGTCTGTGAGGAAACCAAGTCACAGAGAGGGGAAGTGACTTTGCCCAGTCACACGGCTGCTGCCTGGAAGAGCAGGAATGTGAGTGTGAGCCCACCTGAGGACAAACCCTTGACTGGGGCACGCTACTGCCTCTCTGGGCTAGCCTCCACCCACAGCGACTGAGAGCAATCGAAGTAGAGAATGCTTAAGAAGATGTACTGGGGAAAAGAAAGGGAGGATATTTAATGGGCACTTTGCATAGACCAGTCCCCCTTCTAAATACTCTTTCTGTATTAATTCATCTCGTCTTCATAGCTGACTTGCGATGGAGGTCTTATGACAGATCCCATTTTACAAATGAGAACGTCGAGGCACAGAACCTTTAATTAACTTGCAACTAGTAAATGGTGAGCCTAGATTGGAACCCAACGGGTCTGGCGGCAGAGGCCGCGTCCACACAACTGATAAAGGCATCGTACAGATGGCGCGGCGGTTTATGTCATCACCTGTGACAGTTTCCACGCTGCAACTGAACATTTATCAGTCGGCTGCAGGTCTTATCTAGCCCCTGGCAAGCCACACCTTGCTTTATTTCCTGTTTAAGATGGCATGCAGATGACCGTGGCCTTCTCTGAAATTAACCTCATGCCTGCAAGGTGCTCATTCGTTCAACCCTCTAACCGACATCTTCGATGCAGCACCGATGCCCACTCTTTGCCAGGGCTATGCCACGAGTCCAGAAACAAGAAAGCAGTCGTGTGTGATGCTCAGAGGGGAGAACTGCAGTCACACCGACCTGAGACCTACGTCCCGCGCCAGTGTGCTCCTGCCGTGGGACCTTCGTTATAAAAATTTGCAATAATCTGTTTTCTCATCTGTAAAATTAAGATTTCTACAACTACCCATAACTTTTTTTTCCCCCATAATATACTTTTTGGAGAGAATTTTTTGGGTGAGGGTTTACTTAAGAATACCTCCTTAATCCATTTCATTCAGTTGAGGAGAGGGGTATTGTGATGGTTTTCATATGTTTCTGTTTGTTTGCAGATTGTGAAAGTAACCCAGGCCCACAATCCTATGTCTCAAAACCCAAGGGCCAGATGCATTTTGCAAGCCAGATTTTTTTCAGATTTTAGAAGTGTTTTATGTATACTGAATATCAAATCAACAGTTTGATACTTCTTCAGAGAAGTGTATGAATATTCACCTGAGATCCTTAAGAGGCCTCACATACACTCAGAGGAGTCCAGATTTACCATCAAATAAGCGTTGTGGATTTTGGAATTACCGGTGAGGGATTATGAATGGGACCTGCACATGTTATGTAGAAAATTTAGAAAAACACAGTGAAGCACTAAAAATACTCATATTTATAAGAGATGACTACTGAAATTTCCATGTATCTTTTCTTTTTTAAAAAATATTTAGAGAGAGAGAACACACATGGGGGAAGTTGCAGAGGGAAAGGGAGAGAGAAAGAGACTCCCCGCTGAATGCAGAGCCTGACCCAGAGCTGGATCTCAAGACCTCGAGATCATGACATGAGCCAAAAGCAAGAGTCGGACATTTAACCAACTGAACCACCCAGGCGCCCCTCCATGGATCTTTTCTAATTCATTGAATTATTCAGCAATACTATCAAACACCTATTAGATGTTCCTGGCTAATGGTTCTCAATCAGAGGTGATTTTGTCACCCAAGGGACATGTGGCAATATCTGGAGACATTTTAGTTGTCATGGGCGGGTGTTTGGGGGGAGGCGTACCACCGGCTTCTAGTGAGGAGAAGTCAGGGGTGCTGCTACACACCCAACAATGTACAGGACCACCCCACAACGGAGAATGATCCTAATGTCAATAGGGCCATGATTGAGAAACCCTGGTTTAGGTACTGGGCATATAGCAATAAAGAAAACAATAAATAATTGATGGTTACTTTGCATTTATAAAATATATGTAATATATATACACACAGACAGATATATGTGTTTTAAAAATTTGGTATTATTTAGTATATAGTTTTTTACTTAACATTGCTTCATAAACATTTTACAGTATTATCAAAAATTCATCACAAACATGATTTTTCTGCTCATAATATATTCCTTCAAAAAGATGTAAGATTTTTTTTAGCTATTCCTTTATATTAAAATGGATTTTTCCCCCTTTTTTCTATTATTTAAAAAAGAACCATGATGGCTGTCCTTACATCTGCATCTCTGATCATTCCATTAGATTCTAAGGCTTGAGGTTCATTCTAGAGGCGAGCAGATTGAATCAAAGGGTATACGCTTAAAAATCATCCTTGATGTACATGATGAAATTGCTTTGCAAAAAGGTTGTCCCAACTGTACTTGGTGTAAGGGTTTACATTTAAAACTCAGGAGACTTAAGGGATTGAGTAACAAACAGAGCTAGTTCAGGCTAACAATAAGACATCTAGAAAATTCTGGTAACCAGAAGAGGCCTTCAGAAAGAGAATATAGTTTGTTGGGTTCAAGTTCTACTTGCCATTTGAACCCGAATGGATTAGGTATATTTCCTCTCAACCAGTCCCATGGTACTCATTGTATTTTAGTCATCCCAGAATGCAAACAGACTGGATACAGTTCAAAGACTGGGCAGCAAAACATAATTAAGAAGGGACTGACTTATGGGAAAAGGTGAAAAGAGCTCAGAGTCTGAAAGCCATGCTGTAGAAACCCCTGGAAGGAAGGGATCACCATTTCCAAGCATGGATTTCAATAAATAAAAGAGGAGGAAAGGAACTTCTGGTGAGGGGCAGAGTTTCACAAGGTAATGGGATCAACTTGAACAATGAGAATTCCAGAGTGAAATCTCAAGAGGAAACTTCCCCGTGATTCTCAATAGGAATAATCTGTCAAGGAAATGATAGAATTCCTTTACAAGAGTTAGAAGGTAAACCAGCAAGGGAATGCAGGCCAATCAGATAATGGGATTTTGTTCTCCGGAGGGTGTTGCATGAGAACTTAGCGGAACCGGTAAGATTCTCCCTTCCTCAGGAGGTGAATGAGTGCGCACAGTGTCTGCTATAAATCGAAGTTGAGTGGAGAACCTTGATTTGAAGGGAAGAGAATTCACATTTTATCTGAGTCTGAACACCAGCCCCAGCACCAACAAAAAGCTCATCTTTTTTTTTCTTTTTCTGTAAAGAAAGGGATTATCAATGTTTTTTGCTGTGTCATCCTGCAGGCTCTGTGTGAAACTGCTGAACTCTGCCTTTGTTGGCCGAAAGCAGTCACTCGGGATGTATAAATAAAGTGCATGGCTGTGTTTCAATAAAACTTTATTTACAAAAACAGACAACGCTCAGAGTGTGTGGCTTGCTGACCCCTGATCTAGAGGCATGGGAAAGAAGCGGTGTAAAAAAAAAAAAAAAATAGGGAGATGTGGGTTCAAATGCTGTTTCTACCCCCTACAGGCAGTGTGGCCCCAGGGAAGTGAATTGACTTTTTTGAACATCACTTTTCCTGACTCTAAAAAGGGGTTAATTGGAGTATCTATGTTATGGATTTGTTCTCAGAATACAATAGAACAATGCCTGAATAATATTTAGCGTAGGCCTACGCACACAGAAGTATTGTAATAAGAGCAGGGGAAGAAAAAAGAATTTTGTTAAGGTCTTCATTCCATGGCATTTAAGTTTGTGTAAGTGTTTCCTCCAAAAGCACCATCTCCTGAAGTTCATCTGATTATTTATTTAATTTTTAATTTTTTAAAAAATTTATTTATTTATCTGTCAGAGAGAGAGAGCACAAGCAGGGGAAGTGGCCGGCAGAGGCAGAGGGAGAAGTAAATTCCCTGCTAAGCAGGGAGCCCAATGAGGGAGGGGCTCGATCCCAGGATCCTGGGGTCATGATCTGAGCTGAAGGCAGACGCCTCACTGACTGAGCCACCTAGGTGCCCCAGTTCATCTTATTTAATACATGTCCCCGTCACCTATGCACATGGTGGGTGATTTGCCTTGCAGGATCCCAGTGCCTATGCCTTGACATCTCGTGGGTGACTGTCTAGTAAGGTCTCTAAGAGCAGGAGTGGGGATGAGGACTGGGTGCCCATAGTTTAGGCAGGGAAAGCAGCCAGGAGATAGGGAGTGGGGGAAGCAGGACAGGGCAGGGAAGAAGCCAAGTAGAGATTTTTCTCAAGTGGAGTCCAGCTTCAGCCTTCCCCACAGGGAACCCCGGAATATATACGACATCACAGCCTTAGGCTCACCTGGAGGCAAAGGGGCTGGCCCTTCACACTCTGGACAGTTGGCTACTGGCTGTGAGCTGTCCTCACGAAGGATGAGGAACTCAGGTTACGTAAAAGTCTATGTGTTTGGCGGTCATGCTCTAAACCACCCGTGAAACATCGCCGGCTTATAGAAAGAGAAGGGCAGAGCCAGGGTGACTAAGTCCTCCTCTGTCACTCCAGACATAAATTGTTTAGCTTAGAAGCTGAGCCCAGGAATGGTGAGGACCTTGATGGTGATGTTCTCATTCTGCAAGCACAGGAAATGGCTTCTTTCCCAGTGACCTGTGGCATTTCCTTTGCCCGGAGGAGTGAGTGGCATCATACAGATGATCCAACATTGTGCTTGGCACAGTGGCCCTAACGTCACAGTGAACACCTGCCTGGGGTTTTGGCCTCTAGAGGGAGTGGGGTCCAAGTCCAGCTCTGCCACTTGAGCCATGTGACCCTGAGCCAATTACTTAGCTCACGAAGCTTTCCGTTTCCTCATCTATAAAGTGGGAACGACAGTATTTCCTAATTCACAGGGTTTCTGTGAGGATTAGCGTTAATGTTTATAAAATACGTATACAGCACCTGGCACCTAATTAATCTTTAATACATGGTAACTTGTTTTTGTTTTCCACTTTGTTGTGGTGGTGTGTTTTCTTTGTTTGTTTCGTTCTTGTGTCTGGTTTTTTGTTTGTTTTTTGAGACGCAGTATGGTCCGGTGTACCGCCTCTCAATCGTATTACTTTGGATTTTTGCCATATCTGTTGCCCCCTGTATTTAAAATACAGTAACTGTCTCTCAAAAAAACCCAAAAAACAAAAAACCCCCAAAACCTCACAACCCTTTAACACTATAACCTTGCAAATAAGACCAGTGCAATAATGGTTCGGGTGAACCACTACCTGGCATGCGTCAAGTTTGCTGTAAATGAGACCTATTATCACCATTAACATTGACATTGAACGGCTGCTAGTTCTGTATCTTACCTGAGAACTTGGATTGACCCATTTCATTCCTTCCTTTTACAATCAACTCTTTGGCATTCCCTCCACTGAATGAGGTCACATCTTTGCTCCTGCATGAGCTCATTGATGTGTTCTCACAGTGGCTTGCTTGGCTAGGAATTTTATGCATAATATCAGGGGATTTTTTTTCTTTCCCCTTTTAAATATCTTGGGCTCTGACAGATTACAAGGAAGTGGTTACTCAGAGCAGAGGGCTCACAACTGATTACAGGGAGCAGTGGAAATCCCCCTTCCTTGCCTAAAATCACTGGAACTGGAATGCGACAATATGAGCTTTGTCCAGGCTTGAAACAATATCCTTTCCAAGTAGATTTTGTACGGAAATACTTACCAGTCTATGGTGGTAGTTCTCACTGACAGGCTAGAAAAAGGTTAGTCATTCCGTGTCCCAAAGCTAAAAGGGCCATTGTTAGTAATGATGAGTCCCAGAGGAGTGAAATTTAAGTAGGTGACACGGTCATATTGGATTCACCCGACTTCTCCCTGCCCCTTATCCCATTTGATTTCTCTACTATCACAAAAATCTAATTCCAGAAATAGACACACTCTCCATTTATTCAATTACTTTTATTGCAGGTCTGTCCGTGACAACCTTTCCCTGGATACTCCCGGGCAGATTCTGGGGAAATGAGAGGAGGAAATGCCCAGGTCCTTGTGGCAGAACAGAGTTCAGAGTGGCTGAGTCAGGACGAATGTCTGTGAGTGCAAATTCCATAGCAATTTTTAATCCCATGTCTCGAGTTGGGTCAGAAAGCCCATAACTAGAATGAGGGCAGGTGTCCAGCCTGCATCTGACTCAGGATGAAGAGGTGTGGGGTTTGGTTTGGATGAATATTCTAACTCTGAAATGCTACTCGGACTCTTGTAGACTTTAAAAAAAAAAAAAAGACTAGGCAGGATCTTGAGAAATGCTTCACTCTCTGTTTTTTAAAAGCTGTATTTGTTATCACTTACAAAAAAAATTCATTTGAGGCTAAGAGGAAAGGGGGGCAGGAATCAAAATGGGAAGCCATAAATAAACTTTCTTTCTTTTTTTTTTTTAGGTTCCAAGAAAATTTTGTTATCGCTGGTCATATTAGTGTTAAGATTTTCTCGAGGCATGAACTCCTGGCCTATGATTTATGAAGATGGAGCACGCATGTCAGGGAAGATTTCCTTCTAAAGGAAGAAAGGGGGCAGAGTGTAAAGGTCATTTTGACTCACTGTTCCTGGCTGAGGTCTCTATAGGTCGACACTCTCCACTCAACTCAGGGAGGGTTCCCCTCCCACAGGCTGGGGGGCGGGGACTGCTCAGAATGCGGATTTACTCCTTCCACCAAATGAGGCCCAGTGATGGGGGTCTTTGGAGCTCGCTCAAGACTTTTCTCTTTTTTGTCTCTCCTCCCACTTTTTTCTCACCAGTGCATCATTATGCACATTGAATTTACATGACTCCGAACTCTGCAGTCCCAAGCTTGGCCAGGGGTAGTAACAGGAGAGAGAGAGAAACACAGTCATGTTGGTGAAGCTGGCAGTGGTGCTTGCCAGCTCTCCGAGGAGCTTGACCTGGGACGACACACCTGCTCCTTCCTTAGGGAGGGAGAGCCCTCTTGCTCCTTAGTCTGGAAACACGGTTTGCAAATTCATTTATTCCCCCCAGACCATGGTACCTAAATGTAAGCCAACTATCACATCTGGTATTCAAAGGAATAGTCATCTCCATATTCCAGACTAACCTGACATGAATGCCTAGGAAAATGTGGAGAAGAATTGTCATGGCAGCCTGGTTGGTAATAGCTGAATACTATTGAAATCACTGAGTACACATAACATGACAGAATTGAGTACACACATAGAATATATTCTGGGTTGGGTATGTACCCCAAGGATAGTCAATGGCATTCTTACCTGGGACTTTTGTTAGGACTATTGGGAAAAACTCTGTGTGTGTGTGTATGTGTTTCCTTTGGACTCAATCCATGAAGATCATCTCAGCCTGAAGCTACAGATGATTACTTTGCTGTAGTCACAAGGAGAGAGTGCACCTGAAAATAATGCCAACATAAAGGAAAAGAAAGCCAAGAAATGGTGAATGACACGCTCCTGCTAACTGCATTTACATGCTGGATCCAGCTATGCCTGAAGTCAGCAGCAAATGTGGATGCTTCAGTTACATAAGATCATAATTTCCCTTGTAATTCTTAAACCAGATGGAGTTATGTTGCTGTCAGTTGCCACTCAGCTAGTCTTGGCTATGACATCATCCTTCTTCCAATGTGAACTCATCCTGGTTAATGACCAAACTTTGCAAGAGAGAAAATCCACTGATCCAAGAATCAAGTGCTTACGCTCGTCTATGCTCAAGGTTAGACTTTGATGTTAAGGAATCGGTCTGCTTCAGTGGCAGACAATTTCTCCAAGGGGATACAAAAAGCCCATTCTAATTGCTATTGAAGAGGCATTTATGACCTAACTTGGGATCAGGCAATGCTATCAAATGTTGTATCTATGAAGAGTTCAAAGCATTTCTTCGATAATTAGTTTTTATACAGAAGTGTAAACTCGCCCTCTGAGTCACTGGTTGGCTAATAGTTCTTCCCCCTTGCCTTTGAGATGGCTACCGGCTTACATGCTAAGTTTATGACAAGTGCCTACTCCCAGACATCTGTCCTTAATGAGCTTCCATGTAATGTTCTGGCATGTGGGCTGTTGCCCCGGAGTCCCGTGGCTTGGGTACAACCAGGTACCCATTTCCCATGGCCGCCCACTGAGTGAGCGGGGATTTCGCCATCAGGGGCATAAGCCTCTGACTTGTTTTTCTCATAGAGATAATGCTTCATGCCAAGTCATCCCCAGAACAGCGTGCAACCAGGGACAGGGCTGAGCTGCCTAGAGAGGCAAAAGGAAAATTTTGTAAGCTTGTTGCATAACTCTTTCCTCCTGTTAGAGCTTGTGCCTGACCAGACTGGCTTCCTCTCTCGGTCTTCCAGAGAGCTGTGTGCCCCCAGGGAGTGAGTAGGATGGGGCTCTATCTCGAAGAATGGGGACACTAAACCGGGACAGAGCCCAGGACTGCGCAGAAGCTGGGAGAGGCCCAGGTCGTGCCTCATCGATGAGGTTTCCGGCATCTCAAGAAATAAAAACGAAGAATTGCCAAGATGAGGTTTACCAAAAAGGATGGAATTTTTTTCAGCATTTACATTGAATGAAATAAGACCTGGAACACACACATAAATTACCGGTCCCTGTAACGATATCGGGCCTTATACAGGATTCTAAGATTTATAAGGCGTATTACCTTCAAATGAACTAAGGTAGCGTGATCTATGGCTAGGGCTGCTTCCCCTAAGGCTTGCAGTCTTCTTAGAGATGGCATCAGAAGGTCAACATGAGGCTTAGGCCAAAGGTCCCCGGACCCCTCACTGCCAGCCCCACTGAATGACATTAAAATTAATTTTAAAAAAGGATTAAGTTGTGCCTCGTGTCTCCTACCTTCTTCGACCTGGGAGTGAAGGGCATGGTACAGTAGCAGAACCATTACTTGACGGGGACCCAAAGGAATTCAATGCCTGCTCCGTGGCTTTGCCTGAACCAGCTGTGTGACCTTGGGGAAGTCACTTAGCCTCTCTGGATTTCCCCATCTATAAAAATGCAAGTGTTGGATGATGACTTTGCAAGTTCCTTCTAAAACTTCATGATTATACAGTTCCATGTGAACCGTCTAGGTCCTAGCAATATAGTGGGGAGGGGGCGGGAAAAAAAGCAAAAACTACTACCCCCAGATCGAAATCCCTGCTTAAAGGGAGCTAACATACTATATGGAGTTGGGGTGATGGATGGGGATAGGGAGGTGGGAAGAGTGTGTGTGTGTGTGTGTGTGTGTGTGTGTGTTGACAATCAGCGAAAATGACACCTGTACAATGCCAGGGAGAATGCCCTGAAGACAAGAGAGCAATGAAAGGGGAGAGAGAGCGGTCAGGAAAGGCCTCTCCAGCACTGATAAAGGATGTGTAGAGAGCTGGGTTGGGGGGCTCAGGGGCAGAAGGACGACTGAAGGGCCCAGTGGAAACAGGAACGGACTCCCTGGGGAATCAAGAATAGGAGAAGGGAGAGGAGAGGAAGGAGAGAACACCAATGCTCAGAAGTGCCAGCAGGCGGGTCTAGATCTGAATCCTGACTCGAACCATTTACCAGCTGTGTGACCTTCTGTCCCACCACCAGTGTGATCCCTAGCCTCCTCATCCAGAAGCGGGAGAGTTAGAAGTCCTGCCCCGTGGAGCGAAATGGAATAATGTCTCCAAAAGTCTCAGCACAGAACCGGCCGCATTGCTACATGTGTCACCTATTGGTAGCCCAGTACTTGCTCCTAGTAATTGAGCACCAACCCAGTCGTGCTTCCTGTGCGTTACTTCCTCTCACCCCCTCCAGACAAGCCCAGGAGGCAGGCACTGTAACGATCCCATCTGATGGAGGAGGCTGAGATAAGACATCAAGCCAAGGCATGAAGGTTAGTCATCATTACTTGTCCCTGGGCAACACCAGAAGAGGTTATGGTGACCCAGCCGCTGAACAGGAATGTCAGCATGGACAGGCAACACTGCTGAGACGGGCACTTTTGGGGGTAGAAGGAGAAGAAATACCATCTTCGACAAAAGTACGTCTGTGTCATCCAACGTGCGATGTATTTTAGAGAGGGGTAATTTACATACAACACAACCGACCAATGTTGTCTTGTTTTGAATTCTGACAAATACAGACAGCCCCACAACCATTACTAAAACCATGACACGTACTGATTTGCTTTCTGTCTCTATCATTCTTGAGCATATTAGTAATTCCTTCCCTTATATTGCTGAGTGATATTCCGTCATAGGGATGGCCCACAATTTGTTTATTCATTTACCAGTTGATAAACATTCGGGTTACTTCTAGTTTTTGGCTTTTATGAATACAGCTGCCATGAATGATTGAACACAAGTTTTCATGTAGACGTATGTTTTTATTCTTTTGGGTAACGCCTCTGAGTGCGATTGCTGGGTCGTATGCCACGTGTTTCACTGGGTAAGAGACACTAAATTGTTTCACAGAGTGGCTGCACCGTTTTGCGCTCCCACCAGCACGTACTAAAGTTCCAATTGCTCCACGTCCTTGCCAACAGCTGGTATTACTAATTTTTAAAAATTTTAGCCATTCTGGTAATATCTCATGGTGGTCTTATTGGGCATTTCCCTAATGGCTCGCTGTGCATGTCCTTATTTGATATTCTTAGATCTTGTTTTGTGAAGTGTTCTGTTTAAATATTTTGCCCATTTAAAAAAATTGTTTATGTTCTTATTTGTTGTAAGGAGTTCTTTATATATTCTGGACACATCTTTCATCAGGTATATGCTTTGCAAATATCTCCTCCAATTTGGACTTTCTTGTTCATTTTCTTAATAGTGTCCTTTGAAAATCAAAAGTTTTTAATTTTATGAGTACTAGTTTATCCATTTTTTTCTTTTATATGGATGATCTTGTATCTTAAGAAATATTTGCCTAACCCAAAGATTTTTCGCCTGTGTTCCTCTAGGACTTTGATAGGTTTATTTCTCTCACCTAGCTCTGTTAGCACTATAGTCCATTTCAAATTAATATTTTAGGTATATCTTGAGGAAAGTGTCAAGATTCAGTATTTTTGCATATGGATATCCAATTGTTCTAGATCATTTCTGGAAAAGACTACCATTTCCCATTAAGTTAATGTGGCACCTGTTTATAAAATCAACTGTAAGGATCATATTTGTGTGGGTATATTCCTGGATGTTCCATTGATCTAATTTTGATCCTTATAGCAATTAACACACTGTCCTGATTACTACAGCTCTGTAGAAAGGCTTGAGCTCTGGTACCTGAAATCTTGCACTTTTGTTTTGTTTTGTTTTGTTTTCCCCAACATTCATTTATGGAGCGCCAACTACCTACCAGTCCTGCTCATTTGTTCTCTGATTCATTCAAGAAATATTTCTAGAGCATTTATTATGTGCCAGGCTTGGCTTAAGGTGCTGGGGCACAGTGGGGATAAAAATATATACATTCCTCGCTCTCATGGAGTTTACAATCTATTGGGGGTTGAGGGTGGGGGTGTAAGAATGATCATCATAAATATATATATTTCACTTGTCAAATTCTTCTATTCATACATGCATACATTAGTCAAATGCATGGGGTGTGTGTGTGTGTGTGTGATCAGACAGTAACAAATACCATGAATAAAAATAAAGCAAAGGAAGGAGGGGAACGGGGGGGGGGCTCTCTGAGGACAAGAGGTGAACATAAACCCACAGCAGCAAGAGATTTAGCCACACCACACATGCGTCTCGGGGCAGAAGGGTAAAGAAGTGCCCAGAGCCCAAACAGAGTGGGGTGGGGTATAAAAGAAAAAATCTAAGTTAAAAAAAAAAATTCCATGTAGTGTTGGATTTTGTTCTAATTGTTCAATGGATGCAATAAATGGAATGCGCTGGATGACAGTTGAGTTGAGGTTTAAAACGAGGAAGTGAAGGCAGTTATGGGAAGCGTAGGACCAGAGCTTTCAGGAGAGAGAAGACCAGGTTCAAACGCCTTGAAAGGGCTTGGCATGTCCAAGAACCAGAAAGCAGGCTAATTTGAGTGAGTCTTTGAGATGAAGTCCAACAGATACACAGAGACCGAATGCCCACAGAGTACAAGTTTCCATTCTGTTCTAAGGGGCACTGGACACCAGTGGGAAACTTTACGGAGGGCAGTGACAAGACTGATTGCTGTTTGGAAAAGGTTGTGTGTGCTTCATTGTGACTCGGTGGCCTGTATCTCCTGAATTGCTTCAGTCCTGTGAACCCGTTGGGGTGTGGCCGTGCCAACTGGCGGCTTCCTGGAAAGCCCCTAATCTGGGAGAGTTTGTGAAAGTGTTCAAGGATGGACTTCACAGCGTGACTGTTGAATTGTCTCGGGTGTGGACAGGAACTCTTCATTTTATTAGAATGAGAGTGAATTTTGATATGTGGCGCGTGTGTGTGTGTCCGCGTGCGTGTGCGTGCGTGTGCGTGCGTGTGCGTGTGTGCATGTGTGTGTGTGTGTGTTTGGAATTCTTAATCTTGATGAGTCATGAAGTATATTTCTACATTCGGTTCCTGTTTACTGTGAATAGTCTCTCTCTGTCCCCAGCTTTTGAAACATTTTCTATTCAAACTTACCCAAAAAATTGCAATATAGAATAATATGAAGAGGGGCACCTGGGTGGCACAGCGGTTAAGCGTCTGCCTTCGGC
Source organism: Ailuropoda melanoleuca (assembly GCF_002007445.2). Lineage (NCBI taxonomy): Eukaryota > Metazoa > Chordata > Mammalia > Carnivora > Ursidae > Ailuropoda > Ailuropoda melanoleuca. The sequence goes on along the minus strand of NC_048230.1, from coordinate 53,357,074 downwards.
TCAGGGCGTGATCCCGGCATTATGGGATCGAGCCCCATATCAGGCTCTTCTGCTATGAGCCTGCTTCTTCCTCTCCCACTCCCCCTGCTTGTGTTCCCTCTCTCGCTGGCTGTCTCTATCTCTGTCAAATAAATAAATAAAATCTTTAAAAAAAATATGAAGAATACTTGTTTACCCTTTATCAGATTCGTCTATTAGTATTTTACCCCATTTCCTTGATTGTCTCGGTGCTCTCTCCCCCTCTATCTCCACACACACACACACCCCCACACATGCACATGGTTTTGGTTTTTTTTCCCTGAACCACTGAGGTTGTTACATCCATCATGGTCCTTGACTCCCAAATACCCCGAGTTCCTGTTTGTTGAGAATGGAGACCGTCGCGCACCCCAGGACAGTTAACCTCACACATTTATTCTGATGTGTACTTGATCGTTCATCTAATTTATCATCCATGTTCCCGTTTCATCTGTTAACCTTGTGCGATTTTTAATGGCATTCTCCCCTGTAGCATAGGTACAGTCCAGAGGCAGGATTTGCAGGGAACTTTATTTTATTTTATTTTTAGTCTTCTTTAACCTGGCGCATTAGCACAGCTTTTCTGTGTCTTTTGTGATATGAGCGGTTCTGAAGAAGAGAGCCCCTCCTCTGTCCCTTGCCCCATTACAATAAAATGTGCCTCATTCTGTGTTTCTCTAGTGGTTCCGCATGCTAGGTCCAGGCTACGCGTTCTTAGCTGCAATGTGGGGCATAGAGGGTGTCATTTGCTTCTTAGTTTATCATCTCCAGAGGCAAACAATGTCTGTCCGTCTGTCAATGGGGTGTTAAATACCCCCAGCCTTTTATCCAGTGTTTGTGAGTGGCATGGAGTGGGAGGGAAGAAGAAAGTTAAAAAAAAAAAACAAGGAGGCTTATGACTCAGCCTCAGTTAAGTTCCTGAGTCATCTGTGTTGCTGATTTAACCACCCAAAGCAAGGGTTTGTACAATCACAAGGGGTAAGCACACGCATGCACACACACGCACACACACACACACACACATATACTTGCTTGCACGCACACGCCTCAGCTTTGCAATTTTTTTTTAGCTGAACAACAAAGTTCTGTGTTAGCACACGGAGCATTAGGAGAAATAATTTGGAGAGATTTTTAAATTCTGAATTCAGGCTTCACATATAATTATTACTTCTTAATTCTTTGGGCCTTAAAGGATTTGGTGCTATGGTTAGGACATTTGTGGGTACCAGTCGAACATATGCATTAGCTTAAAGGGGTGGTTTTTCAGCCCTGGCAGTTCATTAAATTCTCCTGGGTGCATTTACCACCCACTGCTGCTCCGACCCCGCCCCAGATGGAATGAATCAGAATCTCTAAGGGTGGGGCACAGGAATAGAAGAATTTTTAAAGCTCTGTAGGAATTTTCAGTATCCTATCAAGGGGAAGAATTACCAGCTTAAAGGTCTGATTCCAGAGCTCCGGTGATCCCCAGTCTTTACCTTTCGGTTAAGTGCCCCCTTCAATAGCTAAAGTAGATTGAGCACTTACCTATGTCATGGGCATCACGGAGTTGGCGCTCACAGCATCCATTTTCTCTTCTAGAAGTGAAAAGCTCCCTGGCTTTCCTTGGGCTAACTACCACCCCCACTTATAGCTATGTGGTTTGGGGGGCTGACCCTGAATCCTGAGTTCAGGAATGTCCATTGATTTCTAGGTTTGGCAAATCGGATCAATTCACGAATGGTCTAAGCTGGTCTGCCTGAGCCGAGACTTTTGCTGGAATTATCAACAAGGAAGTGTTTTAGTTCTGCTGGTACATAAAAGTGAGAGATTGTAAATGTGACATCACCAGGGACTGCTACAGAAAGAGAACCTACCCAAGAGTGAAGCCAACATAGAAGCAAGAAAGGAGACCACCCCAGAGAATACATGGCTCAGACACCCAGCCTGGATCAAACCATGCCTGAAGCTATCAAATCCTAACTCTTTAAGTTATATGAGCCAACAAGCTCCTGTTTTGCTTAAGTCAGTTTGAGATTGAAGAAGCAGGTAAGACAAATTTCAGCTATAAAGACCCGGTAGCTTGAACCTGAGATTGAAAGTTATCAGAGGCAGGAAAGCCTTATAGAAGGAGAGATCAAACCCTGGTTCTCTGGCCTGGGACCATGGGATGTCACAGTCGCTGTCTCCCTGGGCTCCAGCTTCCTCCTCTGTGGGACAGGGGTGGGATGGCTCCCACAGTGGGGCTGGCTCCACAGTGTTGCCTCAGGATTCAACCGCATAGCCTGCCACGGTCCTGTGCAGTGGGTGATGGTTGATGCCATTTTTGGAAGAGTGCGTGAAATTCAAGAAAACCTTTGGGAAGTTGCTGGAGCAGGAGATACGGGTTTCTCCAATGAAAACTGCCTCCTTTGGCCACTGCCCCATCTGCTCTGTTTGGGTCATGCATGAGCAGGACATAGGCAACAGGTTTGGGCCCTTACTGGTAAGGCCACTTTCTGTGCTTTGTCTCCCCTCCCCCTCTCCCATCCCCCAGTTTAGGCAGAAGCACATGCTCCATCATCGTTGTCCCTGTTGCATGGCGTATACCCTCCGTCCTAGCCCTCCCCCACCGGGCCTGCTGTGGAGCTAGCACATCAGGGTGACACGTAATCTAACAGCTGATGGCAGCTCAAGCCCTAGCAGTTTGCAAAGCCATCTGAGAGTCCCTAATGTCCCGGTGGGGTCCTCTCCCCAGCTGCAATGATGTTCAAAAGAAAAAAGCATGAAACCATAAAATGGAATTACGGTTTTTGAAATGACACATCACGTTGTATGCTATGAGGAAGTTATTTTCTTTTGAGATACTCTCTTTCTTGGGGAGGTGAAGCCCTTCTTTGCTAGTGCCTCAACGGTGCGACTAGTCCCCCGTGGAGAACACCCCCCCCCCCCCCCCCGTNCCCCCCCGCTGGCTTGCCCACCCAGCATGGCCAACACACCTGCCACCTAGTCAGCTCAGCAGCCCCGGAAGCAGGGGCAACTCCACGACCCCTGTTTTCCAGGTGAAGAAGTGGAGACTCGCCTGATCTTGTCTTTCTAACTGTGTTCATCCATCCATCTGTCCATCCGTCCATTCATCCATCTATCATCTATAGCATCTATGTATCTTTGCCCCCTACCCCAGACCTTGAACTTGCTCAGGTCTGTTACATTTTCTGTAGAGCGACCTTATTTATCATCCACCAGGACACTTTGGGGAGAGAAAGGAGACGGTTGGTACTAGGCATACACTGGCTGTGCCTAGGCATCCCAGGACGCGTGGTGGTGTGTGGGGGGTGATCGCCAGGTGTTTCCCCCTGTCCTTGGCTCGTCACAAGGGTTCCACAAAGGCATCTTGAGTGTGTTTTATCAACAGTCTCAGAAGGGGTGGTAGGGAAAGCTCATGTGTTTCATTCAGAGAGAAACTGAGTCACGAAACAACGCCTTACAAAAGTCACAGACAGGAAGTCACAGGTGATGCGGGGCCAAACCTCTCCCACAGGAGTCCTTGGTTCAAGGAATACAAAGCTCCCTCCAGCAAGCACTGGTGTGCAGAAGATGAGCTCCAGGCCTCCTGGAGGGAGCTCGTGGCAAAGAAATGTGGAAACAGTCATAGCTGCTGTTCACGGAACCCACGCCATGTGCCTTCGCGAAGCCTTCTACGTGCCTTGTCTTATTCATTCCTTGAAGAGAGTGCAGTTCTTACAGAAACGGAAAACCAAGGTGCCCCAGACGAACCCCCCGCTGCCACCCAGCTACCGGAGCCGAGACACCTGCAGGTGCTTGTCTTATCCCCAAAAGGCGCAGTGGAGTCATACTAGGTGTTTGCCATTTAGACCTCCCTTCACAAAGTTTCTTGAAAATCTTAAGAAGAGACATGAATGCTCATTTAGAAATGAGCTTTCGGATCTCATAAATAACGCTCAGGGCACCAAAGCAGGCAAAGGAAATACCCCTCAGCGCCTCACCCCTTGGAAACATACAAACAAATCACAAATTATGCGCCGTAATGAATTAGCAGCGCTGAGGACCCAAAAACAGGAATCGCATCAACCGGGACTTCAGCCCTCTTCTGTAGGGGCAGGGGCTGTGGCAGGAGGAGGAGGAGGAAGGAGAGGAGGAAGGGGAGGAGGAGGAAGAGGAGGGGGACGAGGGAGAGGAGGGGGAGGGGAGAGAGAGAGAAAGAGAACGAGAAGGAAACACTGAGAAGGAGAGAGAAAGGGCGAGACAGACGGGCATTGGGGGGCTGACTGATGGCGAGGAGAGGGGCAGCTGAGCCAGCTGTAGGGAAGCCCACCTCGGTCCCTGCAGACACCCCTTTGCAGTCACCACCATTTTGTTGCCTGGCAGGTGTTTGAAATGCAAAGCAGGGCCCAGAGCCCCGCAAAGAGCAAGGCCATGATCGGGGTGCTTCTCCGGGGACCGCCCTCCAGCAGTGTAGGCCTGACACGCTGGGCGGCACAGATCGTATCTGGCATAGTTTAGACCCCCCTTCTGGAGAGTTCTGCAAAATGGTGTCTGCCATGTTGACACTGGCAGAGGCTGCGTTCCTAGCCGACTGTCCGGGAGCATGCGGATCCCTAACGAGCTGGCTGCCCGCCCAAACGGCTCTTATCTCCCAGTTTTGACGACTTATCCTTAAGGTGACCTATATTAGCTGGCATCTCGGAATGCTGCTCACAAAAAAAGTATCACTGGAAGAAAAAAAAAATCCCTAAAGATTGCGTAAATAGTCTTCACCCAGAACATTGAGCTCTGGCGCCCTCTGCTGGGCGAGGCAGGCAGGGGCGCACGGGACGGAGCTGAGCGGGCTCGGAGGGAAAAGCCTTAGGAGGACTTGTCTCCTTCCGGGGACCCATGGGCCTCCTTCAGGGCTCAGGGGCCAATCCGAGCTCCTTCAGGCAAGCGAAATCAGAAACGAAGCTGAAACTGCTTACAAGTAAATCACTGACTTGAAGAGAACTGACCATTTCTTCTGCGTTTTCCCCTATTACTAACACTGGTGGATTTGACAGGTGGGAGAGAATCACGATGAAAAGGCAGGGGGATTGCTGACACTGCCAACTTTTCCACCAAGAAACAGGGTTCTGGGTCTCAGAGAAGTCCTGGCAAGCACGGTGGCCAAGTTTGTTGTCGTTCACTTTCCCTTCCCAACCAGGACACTGTGGGTGTGAAACAGGGTGTTATTAATGCTGATGCCAGGTCGATATGTATAATCCAGGAGCGTTCAAGGCAAGTCAAAGGATTAGTCCAGCACTGTCCCAAAAGAACTTTCCACAATGACAAAAATGTCCTAGATCTCTGCTGTTTGATACGGTAGCCACTAGCCACACGTGGCTATTGAGAATCAGAGACGTGGCCAGTGCAAGAGATGAATTTGCAGCTTCCTTTAATCTTTGCTAACCTGAATTTAAGTTCAAATAGTGGCATGGGTCTGGTGGTTAGGATGTTGGATAGTCTGGTCATATTATTCCTAGGCAAAGACCCTGGATGACAGCAGAGAAGGTCCTCAAGGCACAGGATTCGCTGAGAGAGGCCCATAGTAAGGATTTCTTGAATAAATTACAACGCAGTAATCCAGTCATTTGTGATTCGTGGAGCTATCTTGAATGTATGAAGGAAAAAAAATTTACAGAAAAATCCAGAATGTCCATGGGAGTGCATTCAAGTTGAGTCAATAAGAATTTGTTGGACAAATAAAAACTCAGTCATCAAAAGTCACTGAGCTCCGTCTCCACGGTGGTGAAAATTCAGACCATTTCTTGGCGTCTTCCAGGAGCTTCAAGAAATACAGCTTCTCTGGGGAGAGCCAAGAGCCCAGTGACAATTTTCCTGTCAAATTTCCAAAGCTAACCCCAGGTCTTGAGTGTCCCCTTGTCATGTGGCCTTGGGATCAACAGTTGGAAAGATTATTTGCCACTTGCTTCCAGTGTTTTCCCAGTAGTGTCTTGAAAGCCAGCAGAGTGTCTGCCTGGTTAGAAAAGACCTCTTTCATTTGGGGTTTCACCGGCAACTTTTGAAATCTCTCCAGTTGTCTCCTGGTGCTATAGATTTGGAAAGAGGCATTTTTGTTTCTAATTATAAATGCCTGGGTGATGTCATTCAGCCCCCAAACACCCAGTGGGGCTATGCTGAATAGAGAAAGACAATATGCTAACAAGTTATCTGGAGGTGTCAGAAAGAAATGATGAAAAACAGTACAGTTTGGGGAAATGTTTTCCAGCCTGCTTTCTGGTTTTAGCAACTGCACTGGAAAAGATAAGATACACATGGCTTTTATAAGGAGGCAGCGGGATCTCCAGGGGACATGAGGTAGGAGAAAAGAATCAGGCTGAAAACATCCAATCATCACATATTCACTGAGAAAAGGATTACAGTATAGCAGAGGAAGCTCTTCAAGGAAGGGCTCCTCCACGGACCGTTGGGGCAAAGATTCAACGGGCTCTGGGACAACTTGACTTCAGCTCGATGGTATTTGAATAATCTGCCAGAGAGAAAACAGATATAGCACGCACTGTCACATTTAGCGTTGAAACTCTCGGTTTGACTGAGTAATGTGCAGCCATGCCCGGAGGTCAGGCCTACACTCACTCAGAAACAAGTGGGGAATTGAAGCAATTATTCAGATATCCACAGACATAGCTACTGGCCAGGGCTGCACCCCTGCTTTCGCCCGGAAACAGTAATGCTATTATAAGCTGTTTGCGACTTGTGGCGCTATCTTGAATTTATTAAAGAAAGGAGATTACAGAAAAATCCAGAATGTCAATGGGAGCGCGTTCAAGTTGAGTCACCCAGAGTGAAGTGGGAAATTGAGGGCCTCCCACTACCGAAAGCAACATCTTGCTTTCAGCCAAAGTGGAAATTTACATTTGGGTTTAAATTTTTCAGATGGTTCTGTTCTCCACAATCACTGTTTATTATATGCACAGTTGATAAATTTCATGTTGTATTGTATCTGGGCCAAAAGACCGAAAATGGTAAAAGCACATTAAAAGCTTTGAGGTACTATGGATAAGTTAATATTATTTACAGTTATCTCTGAATTGGACCCTTCCTGTGATTTTTGGTGGGTTAGCCAGTGGGAGAAATTGACGCCCCCCAACCTATTCAAAATAGCTTTGAATAGAATATAATTTACCTGTCTGTAAGAGTAAACCTAATACCAGCAGCTTAAATAGGATTTATTTTTCCCATTCGGTATGACAGCCAGAGGTAAGTGGCTGCTGGTGTTGGTGTGGTATGGATTTTAAGCCAAACTTTTTGGTCTTTTTCTCATGGTCACATGGCTTCTCAGGTAGCAGAAAAGAGATCACCTGAGTCTTCACCTCCCCCCTGCCTTTAAAGAGTTTTTTGGGAAGTCCACGTGATGGCTTATGGCATTTCAGGGGCCAGACCATGTTAAACAGCCAAGTCTAGGCATAAAAAAGGCTGGGAAATGTAGTTTGTAAAGCCCTCCTCCCACCACCCCCATTAAAGTCTACATTCTGTTGGTAACAAAAAAGGGAGAACGCATGTGGGGTAGGCTTGACCACTTCAAAGAATCTTAAAACAGAATGAACAAATTTTAAAAAAAAGTTTTTTTATCTGGTTTTGCAAAAATAATCTTAACTCAACAGTCTTTATGAAAGATCTTTATTTCTGACTAATTATCAGGTAGCAAATAATGACCATGCATATTATTAAATATCTGTATCAAGAAAGGAAGCGAGTTAGTTCGGCGGTGTGTGTGTGTGTGTGCGTGCACACACGTGCGTGCTCTCCATGGGGGCAGGCAGCTTTCTTACTGCGTGACCTTCAACACTATTCTCCTGGGAGGTAAACGGATTAGGTGCTACTCTGTCCATCAGTAGCCCAGTCTCCCTCTATTAGGATCCGAGGCTGAGTGAGGATCTCCCGAGAACTATAAAGAGCTTCTGTAGGAGTTTCTTAAACCGGAAAGACACTGTCTAGGGCAAGTTCAACTTCATTAGTGATTTGAAGAGAGATTTATTGAGCCAAAGGGAAGCTCTCTCTGAACAGAGTGTGTCTATCTTGATTTAAGTAACTAAAGCATTCACGCCATTGAGTGGTGGTTAGGTTCAGGTCTGAAACAATTTCTTTGTGAGTCAGCCATTATTAGTGGTGGAGAAAAAAAGGGGGTGAAGGGTAGGGCTGAGAGGTGAGGTTGGGGGTGGGCAGAGGGGCCAGATGCGTGGGGTCTGATGTGCCGATGAACAGCTGCATGTTAGCCTGTGGCTCAGGGGTTGCAAATTCTTTCAGGGCCTTGCAGTAGCATGGGTGCGTGAGGCTGGCCGGGGGAAATGGGGAAGGGAGCACAGCTGTCCCCACGGTGACAGTCACTACTGGGCTCCAGACAATTGCTTCTGTGGGAGACAGCAGACCCAGCACTGACAACCAGTCAGATCTTTCAGGAAAAGCTCAGTATCTGAATACTTATATGAAATCAAATTTGATAATGCCGGGTCACATTTCATAATGCTGGGGCAAGTGCGGACCAAATGTGGCCGAGGTAGGCAACTCCACTTTATGGGCACTGTGGCCCCAGTAGGGTTGTCTGAGCAGAGAAGAGACATGGATACTTCCCCCTCCTTTTCCTCCTCCTCTCTATCCATTAGCCATGGTGAGAATGTTCTAGAATGCAGAGGAGGGTAGTGCAAAGGCAGGGGCAGGGAGGTATCAGCTGAAGGCAGGAGAGCTAGATAGGATGTTCTAGTCCCAGCCAGGATGCGATTTGGCGAATGTTGGAATTACGGCAGTGGGAATGAGGACAGAGGGGTAAGCTAAATTCTGGAACAATTTCTCAGGCAGCATCAGAGCATTTAGTGACTGAGTGGGTAAGGGACAGGCCCCAGACGGGAGAGGGGGGATTTGAGGAACAGAGTGAATTTGTTTGAGGCAGAAGCTGCAATCTGGCCTTTTGGTAGCAGAACGTGCCCCGCAGGTATGTTTTGTGGGCCACACGGGCTTAACATTTCTTTTATACTAATTTCCAACTCTTAAAATATAAGAGAACTTAAATACAAATCTAGATTTCCAACTCCCCTTGAAAAAAAGTCTGAGAGTATCCAATGTAGATTCCAATGTAGATGGGCCGGTGCTGGCGGGGGGACCTGCCTGGACTCCCCCATATTTATTTACCCGCCTGGCTCCTCTAAGTATTTGAGTCTGTGACCCCTGAGGGAGCGAGCTGTGCAAGTTGCAAGACATATGAGGTCACTCAGGGAGAGCAAGAAGTGACGCATTCCAGGCCACAAGCACATTTCAGGGCAGCGTAGGGAACACTGGGAAGGGGATTTAGAAAACATAGACTGGGAGGACGAGGATGCATAGGGAAGGAGAGGTGGGAAAGAAAGAGAAGAGGCATGCCGGCTCCACAATGCCACCTAAAGCCTATAGTAGAGGGGCTCCTGGGTGGCTCAGTGAGTTAAGCATGTGCCTTTGGCTCACGTAATGATCCCAGGGTCCCGGGATCGAACTCCACATCGGGCTCTGCTCAGCAGAGAGTCTGCTTCTCCCTCTCCCTCTCCTGCTCCCCCTGCTTGTGCTCTCTCTCTCTGACAAATAAATAAAATCTTAAGAAAATGCATATCACAAAACTTTCTTTGCAGTTGAGTCCAGTTGCACTTACAAAACTAAGGATATAGGCATTAGGAGAAAGGAAGGAAAGCATTCAATTGCCAACAATGCTCTTCTCCAGGTGATAGAGATGTTGGTGATTTTACTTTTCGTGCATTTCTCTGGATGGGACAGTTTTCTCCCTGAAACACGATTGCTTTCCTAATTTCTCAAAGGAACTGTTTTTAAAACTGTAGTTTGAAAATCATTTATGAGGGAAGACAGCCAAGGAAGGATTCCTGTTTGGCAAGGAATCAGGCAAGCAGGCCCCAAGCAGCCTTTTGGAGACTTTTTTCCCCTTTTACCCAAATGTCAAATGTGAGGCTTCCACATAGTGTGAGAGGACCGAAAATGATCAACTTCCCCAATGCTGGGAGACAAATGTCAACTCCTCCCCATTCCCAACCAAAGGCCTGTTGTGTGTTCTTAACCCTCAAAGACGAAACACAGAACTCGGTGGGCTGGATGTGAGCTGGCAACCGAGGGCTGACCCTGAACCAGTTCTGTGACGTGCAGAGAGAAGAAAGGCCGCTCCTCTCCCTCACGCTGAGCCTCCTCCTTTCCCCCAACATGGCGGGAAGCAGCGGGATCTCATGATGAAGCCTGTAAACTCTGCAAATCAGACACACCCCTATGGAATCCCTGCTCTTACTGAACCACTCTGTGGCTTCCGGCAAATTCTGTAACTTCTTTGTACTTCAGTTTTCTCCTGTAGAGGAAGGGGATGAAGATTCCCCACCTCACTGGGTTCCTTTGAAGATGCCCTGGAACACGGAGCGACCATGTAGCGATTGCTGACTCAGTGGTTTTATTCTCAGGGTTATCTGATTTTATTTTCTTCTCACGCTACCTTATAGCCATAATTCAGGGGATGGAGTCAAAAAAGGCCAGTTTGGGGAGAAAAATACTCTTTTGAATCCTCAAGTGGTTCTGTGAAAACAAAGCCTCCAAATTCCAGCCTGGTATCCATTTGGAGCCAATGAGCAAATTTGTGGAGCACCATTACCTTCGGGGGAAGTGTGCCTACATCCCCTTTCAGGTGTGTGCCTGGAAGTCACAGAGATGATATTATCCTGTCATGTTTTCTTCAAAGAAGTCCTGAAAACAGCCATTTCTCACCTCCTCTCCAGCAACCATGCTGATGGAAGTGGACATCTTCTATCAAGAAGCCATAGCCATGGCCCTCTACATGGCTCTCCATTCATTCTTCCCATTTCCAGTGAACTTTGGGATCAACCAAAATAAAAGAAGAACCAATCTGGAGAGAGAGAGCAGTGTTATGTGTGGAGCCAGGGGTTGGGGCCTGGGAGACTGGGGCCTGAGCCCTGCCTTGGTCAGTTACGAAGTTACGTACCAGCCACGGTAGCAAAGCTGCTTTTCATGCCCGTGGCTGCCTGGCTCCAGAGACCCCATGGAGGCCCGCCAGGCTTGCAGTCACCCCTCATTGCTCTGAGAGGGGCACACCAGTGGCTGTCTCTGCCTTATGAGGTAAGTGCCTCTTGCTCAAATCGACGGTTGTGATTCACCTTCCCTCCCCTGCTTCCCCAGCACGAGGAGGGAGACATTTATCACCCAACATACCATCAGATGTTGGAAATGTGTGCCTAGCTGAAAATCTTTCTCTGCCGCTTTTTAAAGCCAACCTTTGAATTAACCAAAGGTCTGATGAGATTTCTCCTGACGTATATCCATGAAGGGTGAGTTTGTTACTGTTGTTCGAGAATACATCAAAATACTCGTATCTTCTATTGATCTGTGCTGGCAGAGCTGTGGGTTTTAAAACCATTTCTTTCTTTCTTTTTTTTTTTTTTGTGTGTGGAAAGAGTGAAAAGCAATGCTTCAAAATGGAAATAGGATCACCACAAGATTTCATCATCTCATAGAATTCATTTTTTTACCACCTAAACTTATGGAAGGAATCCCATTTTGGTTTCATCATTGGGGGCTCCTTTCTCAGCTAACTTAAAGGTTGAGTTTGAAACGTCAACTTGGTATTCTATGATTCTCTTAAGACATTTTACCAAAAAAGGCAAAATGCTATATAGAGAGCTGTTCACTCTGGTGGTATCTGGAGTGTGGTCTGTAGTAATTCTCCATACAAACAGGACAGCAAAAGAGAAATGGCTTATCCAGCTCTTGACATTGACATGATGAGATTTCCAGGAGGCATAAAGATTATGATCGTACAGCTTATGAAAAAACATAAAAGAATGTATATGATATAATTATAATCATCATCTTGTATACTAAATTAGGTATGCAAAGCATGAAACAAAGTAGTTGGCATTGAATTGGACAGTCAGGCAATCAGTATGCATATATTGATCACCTGCTATAAGCCAGGCACTTTCAAAACAATGACATAATCGATATAAAAAAATATTTGAAGCTACCATGATTGAGTCAGGGAGATGGGATTATGACAGACTCTTCCACCATTATTCTTCCCTAACATTTTTTAAAAATGTGGTTCCATAATTTTAAAAAAAGGAAAGAAATATTTGAAAAAGTGGAATGATAAATGTTGCAAATGCTAATTTTGTGAACTTAATCGCAAGCACTGCTCTGAGCAGGCTCTGAATATTATTTGAGTTACCCCTGCAATGATGGTATCATCAATAACGTCACTCCCACTTTAGTGAAGAAACTGAGACACAATGTTTCATATCCAGCCCAGGGTCTTGGAGCTAGTTCAAAGGAGAACTGAGTTCCAGAATGTTCTTAACTGCTACTTGAAACGTGTCACACAAGGGTACATGATGCAATTATGTGGGGGGACTACCCAAAGTATATCCTTGATCCTTGGCTTTTGGAGTGAATGCCTCCTCGACTATACTGGAGTGTTCTTTGCTTTTCTTGTTTATCTTTTTCCCAGATCCAGACTCACAGCTGATACTCAGTCAGCAGATGAATAAACCAATCCCTCTCTGATAAGAGAGGCCAGGAATTGGGTTGTCCACTTCATTTCTCAGAAGTGGCTGTCAACCCTGTGGGATTTTTATGGAGTTTTTTTCTGTGCACTTACCATTCCAAACTGAAACAGATGATGCCAACCCAGTTCCTAAAAGAAGCAAACACTTAAACTGAGAAGACAGTGATAAAAACAGGAAATAACTTCACCCTGGGAATATTCCAGAAACCAAATTTGAATAATACTTCATGTTCAGTTGGACACAGGTTCACTCCCAGGTTGACTCACTCATGTAAATGCTCCTGACTATCTTATGACTGTTGAACACACACACACACACACACACACACACACACACACACACACACCCCTTTGTCTTTCCAAAATGCTAACTGTGCAGCATGAATCAGTCACTCTGGATTTTAGAGCACAGGGCACTTCATCATCAGCCTTGACTCCTCTCTTTGTCATCCTCACATCCAATCCAGCAGCAAACCCTGCCCCTGCCACCCACTTTCTAAATTTGAGACCTACTCTACAGGCCAGCACCTGTCAACTGGGTAAATGTTCCACGTACACTTGAAAAAGAATACATATTCAGCAGTTATCAGTTGCTTTTTTCTGTAAATGTCAGTTATGTTAAGTGTGTTAAATAGTATTGGTCAAAATTTTTTTATTCCTACTAATTTGTTTTTGTTGCTTTGTTCATTTGTTACGGATAGAGGAATGTTAAAGCCCACCACTATGATTGTGGATTTCTCCATTTCTCCTTTTAGATCTGGGGCTTTCTGCCTTATACATATCGAAGCTACATGAGCAAGTGTTTCTAGACTTAGGATTGTTCAATCTTTCAGTGGCACTGACCCTTTTTGTTATAAAATTCACTCTCTTTATCTATTATATTGCTCCTTACTTTGAAATCGACTTCATCTGATAATAGAGTAACTAATCAGCTTTCTTTTGATCACTGTATACATATAGTATGTTTTCCCATCCTTTATTTTCATCCTGTCTGTATGCTCATATTTAAGGCTTATTTCTTGCAAGCAGAAAATAGTTGAGTTTTTGGGTTTTTTCATTTAGTATGACAATCTCTTTTTATTTGAGCATTTAGTCCATTTACATTTGTCATTATTAACACATTACTAACATAATACTAAAACATTACTAGCTGTTTCAATGAGTTCCATCTGTTGTGAGTTCCATTTTCTTTATTGAACTTTTACATTAATGACATCTTTTTTTAGGTCATTCTCCTCTCTATTAGCTTGTTATTTCCATATTTTCTTTTGTTGTTATCTTACAGATTACAAGTATGATCCTTGTCTTATTGGAGTCTAATAAAATTAGTGCTTTTAACATATCTTTAGCAATGCAAGGAACTTAGGACCTGTTAAATTCCCTTTTCCTCTTACTTACCTTTGCATTACTGCTGCTGTAAATTTTAATTCTACATATATTTTAAACCCTGCAAGACATGATTATTATCTTTTAATGCAGTCAATATTTATTTAGATTTACCAACACATTTCTTCCGCTGCTACTCTTCATTCTTTCCTAAAATTTTAGTCTTCCTTCTGAGATTATTTTCTTTTTTCCTAAAGGGCTTCCTTTCTCTTTCTTTTAGTTAAAGTCTGCTGGTAGTGTATTCACTCAGTTTTTGTTTGCCTGAAAATATATTTACTTCATCTTAAATTTTGATGGATATTTTTACTGGGTGTAGAATTAAAGGTTGGTAGTTCTCTTCTTTCAGCTCTTAATTTTTTTTTTAAAGGGTTTTATCTTTTGGCTTCCATCAGTTCTGCTGAAAACTCAACTGCCAGTCTCCTTATTTTTTTCCAGGGAAGTGGAGCACTGTGCCTCTGTTTTAGGATGCCTCATACTAATTTTTTTGTCTAGCTTTTGTAGTTTTTCTAGTAGGTGAGGTGGTCTGCAACTAGCTATCTGGACATTTTTTCCAGAGAGAAGTTTTACATATTAAATGGCTATGGTTTTCCCTAGATGATGTTGGAGATAGCAGCTGGAGGCTGAGGGAATGAGAGGTGATCAGAGAGAGAGAGGTTAAGATAGAAGGAGTACTTAAGAGGAGTGGACTTACTTAAAAGGTGTGGACCCCAGAAGATTAGCAGCAGTCTGAGAGCAAAGGAAAGATATAGGGGAAAAAATGGCACTTTCTGAAAATAAATGGCCCCAGAACCTGAGAGACTGTAATATTCAATATTACATTTTGTATTTCTCTTTATTATGTTGTACTCTCCTGAAGTATCTGAGATTAAGAGAGTTTAATCGACATGGCTAACCTCTGGCAGCAGTACACTACTAAGATCTGAACCCATGCCAGCAGACTCCAGAGCCCACACTTTTAGCCACTAAACTACACTAAAGACCAGAGACTTCTAAACTTTCCTGATTATAAACCATAATAAGAAATACATCATGAATCTATATGCACATATTCACAATCAAAACTAATCTTTCACTAATCAATATTATCTATATTACTTGTAATACATCACGAAATATTCCATTCCACTCTATTCTATTCTATTCTATTCTATTCTATTCTATTCTATTCTATTCTATTCTATCCTAATCTATACCATTCCACTTCATGCTATTCCATTTCATCCCATCCCATTTTATTTGGTGGGTTAACATTAATGGGTTGGTCTCCCATTTCAGATAAAAATCACTGCTAAAGACAATGACCTACCTTAAGGATTAGTAAAGTACACAGCTCTGATTTGCTGGGGAAAGTTCCAAAAGCAAGGAGGAAGCACAAAGAAGCCACTTATATTGTTGTTCAGAGAGTTTAACAACTGAATTTGGGTGTCACTCACTTCAAATTCTCTGGTAGGCAGCCTCCAATAGGTATGTTAACTTTCAACTGTCCTTGAGCAAGTGGGGATGTTATTTTGCCTGTTTGGGAACCCATTTTAGTTCTCTATAAGGGGCAGAGTAGGCACTCAGTAATTGTTTGCTGCCTGAGTCAAATAAAGGGTCACAGGGGATGCATCTCAGAGTTTTCTCTGCTCTAATGTTCTCTATTCAGCGCTGAATGAAGAGAGCTATGACATCTCACTCTGGGTCAGAGTCAACAGTGAAAGAATCTCCTAGAAAGGTCACTTCCCCCAACTTGCTGTCTTAGTCGGCTTTGGCACCAAGGGATTAAAGAAAAATTACCACCCCCCCATTCCAGAATTTCCTGTCCTGTCTTGTGGTTGACTTAAAATGTTTCAACTCCCACCTCCCTCTTTCTCACCATTTCTTCTTCATGGCTAAAGAAGTTACACATTTGCAAAGGAAATGATTAAGCAAATCCAAAGATCTTGGCCAGGGACCTGATTTTTCAAGGCCCTAGTTTTTGAGAGCTGAAGAAATCTGTATGATGAAGGGTTTGCACATAAGTTTTTAGCCTTAGTCAGGACTGGTGCATAATTTCCTGTTTTTGTATCCTCAAAACTGCTAAGCTCCTTGTGAACAACTGGCCAGCAAAGATAGGGAGGGGGTGGGGGTTGCGGGGAGAGGGTTGGGAGCCAAGAAGGGAGGAGAGAGCTGTTCCTCCTTCAGCCCTGGCAGAACTTCAGTGGAAGTGGAAAGATTTTTTTTTTTAAGGCCACGAAATAGAGACTAGAGGCAGATCCTAGACATTGAAGTTGAGACTTTGAGTGGTAAAGAGGGGAAGAAACAAGTTTGAGCAGGAATTTTAAGGGGCTGCCAGGTACTCAAAGAGCAGTTGAATCTCAAAATGTTCCAGTGAGCATGAGTATTTATTAGGCACTCATGTGCCAGGCAGGGTGCTGACTGCTTCCCGCGGACTATTTCATGAAATCCACCTAGCGCCCCCATGTGGTAGATTGCATTGTCAACTGCATTTTATGGCTATCAAAGCGAAGTTGAAGACATTAAGTGACTTGATGTCACCGGGACCATAATATACATGTTCATTTCTTTAGATCCAGGGCCCTAATCAATGATGCTTTCTGATGTTCCTTTTCCTCTCTAAGTCGGGCTTCAGGTTGTGCTGGGCATTTGCCCTTTGGTTCTCAGTCCCTCTTTCCATGTTTTCCTTCAAATTTCATTTCCCAGGTTCCATGGCCAACTGACTTTTGGTCAGGCTCAGACAGCAGGAGGCATGGCCACCAAGCTATTTTTCCTATGCTCACGTCTCAGCAGAAAGGCAGTGCTTCCCGATAGCCCCCTGCTAGACCCAGCTACCCTCGGGCAGCCCCCCCCCACCCCCATGTGGTGCTCCAGTTCCCACAGAGTGTTCAGCTTCCCTGGCTCTGGGAACATGACCTCTTCCTCTTGTCTGCCTGGCCCCGCTGGTATGGCAGTTTCCTTCTGTGCCTAATCTCTTGGGTGGTGTCCTCATTTTGCGGTTGCTTCTTCACCTCTTCCAGCACCTCTGAATGGCCCTCTATTAAACTACCTGGCACAAGGACCCTAAGTGAAATATAGATGTTTGTGCCTTAGACACAGACCCTGAGACAAGAAGAACTTGGATGCAGGTAGTTTATTTGAGAAGTGATCCCAGGAAGCACAAATGAGGGAGAGTGTGTTCATGAGTATGTTACTACAGTGGGCCGCAAGGATTCAGTTTTGCCAGGGACCTTGTGGGAGCATTTCGAAGACGCCTCCAAATTGTCCCACTGAGGGATGGGGAAGCTGAGATATTTATCTGCCATCTCCAATCCCTCCTTGGTTGAAGGTTGTCCCTAGGGGCGTAAAATTTTAGGCATTTTCAGAATGCCCTGCGTGTGTGCTGAATGAGTTCCCACAGCCCCTGGAGGAAGCCGCCAAGAAGAAAAGGCAATAGTGGAGGGATCTTTGAGGTGGGGAGCGATCAGTGCTGCAGGTGAACTCTGAAGGGGGGTGAAGAGAAACAAGATGGGGCATCCACAGCATCTGCTCCCATGGCAAACTGGCCAATATTTTAAAATACAACCAAGGAAAACCAAAGGCATACTTGAGTCCACTCCCCAGAAATTCTGCTTTACTTTAGAATGAGATGGACATCAGGGAAAATCAACATTTTTCTTTTTCTTCTCTCCTCCTCCTTTTCTTTTTTCTTGGATGAGCCAGCCAGTCAACTGGTTACCAGAATGGAGAGGGCTTGTCATGCAGTTTAATTCTGAAGATTGGGTGGTCTTTGAGCCCATGAAAGTGAAGACATATGTTCTACCTTGGGCAGATGTCTGTCTCCTCATCAATGATGCTCACTGAGCACTTACTACTTGCCAGGCATTATCTTTACAAGCTATACAAGCACTGTCTCGTTTACTCTTCTCAGCAACTTTCCAAGTACCATTATTAGTCCCATTCTAGAGAGGAATAAATTAAGGCTTTAATCTGTGAAATAACTTGCTCACGATCTCCCAGCCTTGGGTCATAGGGTAGACCATTTGGGTGGATCAGGGGCCAAATTTCAAACCCACATTTATGACACTTGGAAATGAGCATTTAATCATTCTTGTAGGAACCAATGCCATTTAGAGGTTTTATCTAAGTGGGTATTTCTTATACTTTTAAAAGAGGCTTAAGAAGGAAATGATTATACTTTGTAATACCCGCTAGATAGTTCAGCTCACTCAATGAGTATCAGTTGAATTGAGTTTGTGTTAGATTCCACCTGCAACCAAAATACAGATCGGACTCTGCCACCCTTCAGTTCAGATCTTTTTTTCCTATTTTTCAGGAGAAGTTCGACCTTTTTACTCTGGGCTCCTTGCTTCATGCCCTTGATGATCTGGTCTGTGCCTCCTCTCCAGCTTCCACCGTCCTTTCTGTCCTCCCCATGGCCTCCCCATGGCCACGCTGAACAACTTGCCATTCTCTCTGTAGACCCTGGGCTTTTGCACTTCCTATTGTGCTGGGAACCCCTTGGGCCAACTCTTACTCATTCTTTGTGAGTTAGCTCAACTGTCACGACCTCAAATGGCCAACCTCCATCCCCTGCAGTCTTGTATCAGTGTCTTCCTCTGAGTTTCACAACACCCTACATTTACTTATCATACGTTATATTATTATTGTCCTCTTGCCTGCCTGCCTTTCCCACAGACACGAATACATGCCATTAAGAGCTTAGGTTGGGTTTCAGCCTTGGCTCTGACATGTGTGCCCCTGGAAAACATTGCTTCTCCTCTCTGAACCTTAATTTCCTCATCTGTAAAATGGGCGGCAAGCAAGGTAATTTGTGTGGCACACAATGGCTGGCGTGTAGTAAGTCCAGTGTTAGCTACGCAACTACAGGGCTTTAACTGATGCTCAGTGGAGTGGTAGCTCTACCTATACCAGTATTTTTCAAATTTCTCTGCCTCAGAGCCACCTGGAGGGCTTGCTAAAACACACTGCTGGCCTCCACCCTGAGTTTTTGATCCAGTGGGTCTGGAGTGGGACTTACGAATTTGCATGTCTAATTAGTTCTCAGGCGATGCCGTTGCTGATTGTTATGGGACCACACTCTGAGAACCGCTAAGCTAGGCAGCTGGGGAGGGTGGATGTCTAATTAAAGTGATTGAACACTTGGTGCTAAAATAAACTCATACTAGAGCATAAGGCAACCCCCTCCTCAAGGGATGTGGCCATACAGTATCTATTAAGCCAATATTTGTTGAGAATCTACTGTGTCCAGGCATTGTGCTAGACATTGACGACAGAGTAGGCAAGAAAGTCCCTGATGTTGGTGAGCTCACAGTCCAACGGCCCTGTTTTGGAGGGCAGGGCATCATAAATGTATATGCCCCATCAGTCGAAATTGTCGGGGCACGGTTGGTCTGAGGAACCACTAACTTTAAAGATACTGGTGTCAATAATTGCCTTACTGTTTATTACATCATTGTAGTTGCCTCTAAATAATCGATTTTGCCAGAACGATCAATCAAAACTGATTATGGTAATCCCATAATCCCCTTGTCTGGAACCGTAGCCATCAATTGGCACTGGTCTTGGGGTGAAGTCAGCCCATGGAACATGGCAGAGCAGAGCCCAGAGACTCAGAGCCAGACTGTGCTATAACATCTGTTAAATGATATGATAAATCTCCTTACAGTTATTACGATTATTACTAGCCAATTTGAGTAGGAGTTTTCTGCTTTGGTGCTGAAAGTTCCCTATGACGTAATAGCTCTTCTTTACTAAGTGCTTATGATGCGCGGGCCACCGGCTCCACAAAGTAGGCACTATTACCGTCCCATTGTTTAGGGAGGAAGCTGAGAGGTTAAGTCGCTTGCCCACTAGTTGGGCGCAGAGACAGGGGAGGTAAGGCTGTCTTGTGGTACATGAAGAGCTGGTGAGAGGAACTTAAGTGTTTTGCAGGGACACCAACCTACATGGCTCACAATCACACCCTCCTTCCTTAAGCTTCTTCTAAGACTAAGCTGATAAGAATGGAAGAACAAACCAACTTTGTCTTGGTCTGGCGAACTGGGAATCATGGAAAGCCGTTGACTTGCCCAGCTTGGCCCCCTCTCGTTCTAGTGCTCTCCATTAAACTTGACTGCTTCCTAGAAGTTAATAAACAAACACATTCTTAAGAGCCCTTTTGGTCCAACCTCCTAGTTAGGAAGGGAGGGAAAAGGGCTTGGCTGGAGATGGTAGCACCCTAGGTCCTAGAACTCCCCCATGTGGCCAGATTTCAACAAAAACATCCTTCAGAGAGAGTCAATCACATAAGCAATGAGCTCCTTCTATGGCAACCATCACCAGAAATGCAGCTGGGGGCCATTTTGTCAAGAGGCTCTCCTTTGGAGAGAGAGAAAAAAAAGGCATACAGGTGCATGCCAGTGCCCTCATAATAAAATATAACAAAGGTGGCAATTAAGTTCAGTTAGAGGTATACAGCTTTCAATGAGATGACGTATTCAGAAAGCGTTCTATAAATTGCAACATGCGAGAATGTGAGGCATTATTATTGTTACCCTTACTTCTGTGAAATCTCACGGGACACTCTGTCCGCTCCGGCACGTTAAAGGGGCCAGGGGATGGAGAGGCTGAAATAAGTGGCTTTCTGGGGAAAGGAAACAGAGCTGCAAGGGTTAAGCTCTCCAGAACACCAATTTATGCAAAGAGCTGGATCCCAAC
>NC_048230.1:53320858-53336081 GCF_002007445.2 Ailuropoda melanoleuca | reverse complement strand
CCTCCCCATGGCCACGCTGAACAACTTGCCATTCTCTCTGTAGACCCTGGGCTTTTGCACTTCCTATTGTGCTGGGAACCCCTTGGGCCAACTCTTACTCATTCTTTGTGAGTTAGCTCAACTGTCACGACCTCAAATGGCCAACCTCCATCCCCTGCAGTCTTGTATCAGTGTCTTCCTCTGAGTTTCACAACACCCTACATTTACTTATCATACATTATATTATTATTGTCCTCTTGCCTGCCTGCCTTTCCCACAGACACGAATAGATGCCATTAAGAGCTTAGGTTGGGTTTCAGCCTTGGCTCTGACATGTGTGCCCCTGGAAAACATTGCTTCTCCTCTCTGAACCTTAATTTCCTCATCTGTAAAATGGGCGGCAAGCAAGGTAATTTGTGTGGCACACAATGGCTGGCGTGTAGTAAGTCCAGTGTTAGCTACGCAACTACAGGGCTTTAACTGATGCTCAGTGGAGTGGTAGCTCTACCTATACCAGTATTTTTCAAATTTCTCTGCCTCAGAGCCACCTGGAGGGCTTGCTAAAACACACTGCTGGCCTCCACCCTGAGTTTTTGATCCAGTGGGTCTGGAGTGGGACTTACGAATTTGCATGTCTAATTAGTTCTC
This sequence comes from Ailuropoda melanoleuca, assembly GCF_002007445.2. Taxonomy (NCBI): domain Eukaryota; kingdom Metazoa; phylum Chordata; class Mammalia; order Carnivora; family Ursidae; genus Ailuropoda; species Ailuropoda melanoleuca. The sequence goes on along the minus strand of NC_048230.1, from coordinate 53,335,454 downwards.
AGGCGATGCCGTTGCTGATTGTTATGGGACCACACTCTGAGAACCGCTAAGCTAGGCAGCTGGGGAGGGTGGATGTCTAATTAAAGTGATTGAACACTTGGTGCTAAAATAAACTCATACTAGAGCATAAGGCAACCCCCTCCTCAAGGGATGTGGCCATACAGTATCTATTAAGCCAATATTTGTTGAGAATCTACTGTGTCCAGGCATTGTGCTAGACATTGACGACAGAGTAGGCAAGAAAGTCCCTGATGTTGGTGAGCTCACAGTCCAACGGCCCTGTTTTGGAGGGCAGGGCATCATAAATGTATATGCCCCATCAGTCGAAATTGTCGGGGCACGGTTGGTCTGAGGAACCACTAACTTTAAAGATACTGGTGTCAATAATTGCCTTACTGTTTATTACATCATTGTAGTTGCCTCTAAATAATCGATTTTGCCAGAACGATCAATCAAAACTGATTATGGTAATCCCATAATCCCCTTGTCTGGAACCGTAGCCATCAATTGGCACTGGTCTTGGGGTGAAGTCAGCCCATGGAACATGGCAGAGCAGAGCCCAGAGACTCAGAGCCAGACTGTGCTATAACATCTGTTAAATGATATGATAAATCTCCTTACAGTTATTACGATTATTACTAGCCAATTTGAGTAGGAGTTTTCTGCTTTGGTGCTGAAAGTTCCCTATGACGTAATAGCTCTTCTTTACTAAGTGCTTATGATGCGCGGGCCACCGGCTCCACAAAGTAGGCACTATTACCGTCCCATTGTTTAGGGAGGAAGCTGAGAGGTTAAGTCGCTTGCCCACTAGTTGGGCGCAGAGACAGGGGAGGTAAGGCTGTCTTGTGGTACATGAAGAGCTGGTGAGAGGAACTTAAGTGTTTTGCAGGGACACCAACCTACATGGCTCACAATCACACCCTCCTTCCTTAAGCTTCTTCTAAGACTAAGCTGATAAGAATGGAAGAACAAACCAACTTTGTCTTGGTCTGGCGAACTGGGAATCATGGAAAGCCGTTGACTTGCCCAGCTTGGCCCCCTCTCGTTCTAGTGCTCTCCATTAAACTTGACTGCTTCCTAGAAGTTAATCAACAAACACATTCTTAAGAGCCCTTTTGGCCCAACCTCCTAGTTAGGAAGGGAGGGAAAAGGGCTTGGCTGGAGATGGTAGCACCCTAGGTCCTAGAACTCCCCCATGTGGCCAGATTTCAACAAAAACATCCTTCAGAGAGAGTCAATCACATAAGCAATGAGCTCCTTCTATGGCAACCATCACCAGAAATGCAGCTGGGGGCCATTTTGTCAAGAGGCTCTCCTTTGGAGAGAGAGAAAAAAAAGGCATACAGGTGCATGCCAGTGCCCTCATAATAAAATATAACAAAGGTGGCAATTAAGTTCAGTTAGAGGTATACAGCTTTCAATGAGATGACGTATTCAGAAAGCGTTCTATAAATTGCAACATGCGAGAATGTGAGGCATTATTATTGTTACCCTTACTTCTGTGAAATCTCACGGGACACTCTGTCCGCTCCGGCACGTTAAAGGGGCCAGGGGATGGAGAGGCTGAAATAAGTGGCTTTCTGGGGAAAGGAAACAGAGCTGCAAGGGTTAAGCTCTCCAGAACACCAATTTATGCAAAGAGCTGGATCCCAACCGGCTTTCAGGCCAGTGCTAAGATCTGAATTACAAATTTACAGAATTTGCTGCTCAGTATTTTTCTCCCTAATGGAGCCCATAATTTCCAGTGGGCCAGGGACACTGTGTGTTCACCGATCGAGGGAGGAAGATCTAGACTGAAGAGGAGCCTAATTCCAACTCGCCATGCCAACAGCCTTTTAAGAAGGCTTTGAAAAGGGACATTGGGAAGATGGTTAAAACCCACTCTTACCTTCCTGACCATTCTGCAAGGCACGTGCCCTGTGTCTGCAACTTGGGTGAGTGGATCACTGAAACGATTTTCCTTTCCAAAATTTTCTTTAAAGCAGGAAGGCTAGCTGATTTTCTTATTTAGGGGCTAAGATCCACGTGGGAGTGTTTGAAATAAGAAACGACGTTTGTCAGGCCCCGGGTTGTGGCAATCAGCTCTCTTCCGGGAGCAGGCACTGCTGAAGGAGCCAGCAGGACACAGATTCCAGGCTCTTGGAGTCTAACTTAATGGGGCCCCATTGCATCTGGACGGTTTGCAAGCAAATAAGGGAAGTCCAGCTCCAGTGTGTGTGTGTGTGTGTGTGTGTGCGCGTGTGTGCGCGCGCGTGGGTTGAAATCCCAGATAATTTGCTTAAATAGCTGGGGGATGCAACAAAACCCAAAGAACTTAACTTTCTTTCTCTTTTCCCTCCCTTTTGGGCATTTCTTGAGTTATGCCTCCCCTTCCCTAGATGATGAATTCACCAGGGACCTCACGGGCTGCTAAGAACAAGGGCGCTTTTGAATGAATTCTTTTATGGATATCAGTCAAAAAGTCACCGTCTGCTGGAACTGGAAAGCAGCGTTTTTTGTTTTTGTTTTTGTTTTTTCCCCCAGGGGTGGCTGGTTCAGCTCAAAAGCTCAATTCTTGGAAGAGCCACTTNACGGGCTGCTAAGAACAAGGGCGCTTTTGAATGAATTCTTTTATGGATATCAGTCAAAAAGTCACCGTCTGCTGGAACTGGAAAGCAGCGTTTTTTGTTTTTGTTTTTGTTTTTTCCCCCAGGGGTGGCTGGTTCAGCTCAAAAGCTCAATTCTTGGAAGGGCCACTTCTTGACTCTGGAGAAGACACACTTCCCTGTGCACCTAAAAATAAAAAGTAAATGAATAAATGAGTTTGTGAATTTTTAACAAGGCCCCTCGGCCCCTCCCACGAGCCATAGTTCCCTTTCAGCTGCAAGGCTTGTTTCGTGTTTCGATGTGCGCGGCTATGCCGTCCAAGCAGCATTTCTGGGCTCCGTAGTTGGAGGAACTTCAGTCCCTCAAGGCTCTTGAGACTCAAGAGCCTTCCAGAGCTAACTTGGGGGAGTTTCTGCTATTTTTTTTTTTTTTTACAGGAGTTCAGCAGGAGGCATGGAAATTAGTATTGACGGTAAATGCATCAGGAATGAGCTCCCAGCTAAAAAACAAAACAAAATCAAACAAACAACAAATCCTCAAAACGTAAAGATGGGGTTTTATCGTGGTTCTGGGGCTACAACTACCTTTCGAATCCCCCAAAGAAGTTATTTTCTCCGTCTGCTGTGGCTTAAGTTTTCTTGCCTTTAAGACGACAACAACAACAAAAACAAACCCAAGCAATTTCATTTAAAAGCTCGCTCTCTTTTTTTGGCCAGGGCAATATGAAACCGTTACAGAAAGTGTTGGCTGTGCAGAGAGGTTCTCAGCAAAGAACGTCATTGAAAAAAATTTTTTAATATTTTTTTCGGGGGAGGTGGGGAATGGGAGGGCTCCTTCTGCATTTAGTGACTCAGTCCTGCCTGGGGGCATTTCTCATCAGGGCCAAAAGCCCCTGTGCCCAGTGAGGTGAAACTTGCAAATGAAACTGTCACCTTTCTCAATGGACTAGTATGGCCTAGAGCTCACCAAAGGTCACACAAGGCGACCCCCCTGGTGTTCAGGGACAAAGGAATAAGCAGCTGCATGGTTTCCTTGAATCAGCCCATGTTCTATGATGGTGTTGGTGGAGGAAAGTCACCCTGCCAGTAAGGGCTTCCCCAAAGGACTTTTTCCCGATTTGTGCCAAATTAAGCATTCAGACATGAAGTGGCTCGAGGTCGCTCTCGACTGGGTGAGCCACGGACACTGATCTCCAAGTTGGAGCAGGTCTGAAGAAGCTAAGCCAGCTGCGAGGAAAGGACCTCTGATCTTTCCTGGGAACCTAGCATTCGGCCGTCCAAGCTGGGAGCCAGCAGGCCCCTGCAGCGACGGGCCCCCCACATCTGGTTTTTTAGGGATACCATCTTTTTCCTGAACACATTTTCCAAATGCTTTTTTTTTTCTTTTGCCAAAGCCATGGTTTTATTTACCTAATGTGCAGATTGTCAGAAGAGTATATTCAATGTTTACTTCGGATCATTGTGTGATGGATTTTTACAAGCCAGCGTGTATGTGCGGATCTGTTTGTATGTGTGTGAATATGACTGCATGCATGCATTTATTCTTGTGTGTAATATATAAGTATGCATGTCTACATACATTTCTCCATTTCTGCAAGTAACGTATGTTTATCTGTATGGACATGTTCCTACATGGGTATAAACACCTATCTGCATATCATATGCATATCTATAGTGGACATTGCCCAGACACACATTCTCTAGCCACTAAGGGATCCCAGCTTCCCAGCTCAGTGGGAGCGCCTTGCCTGTCCCACCACATCCCAGGGTGGGCTGGGACTCATCAACAAGGGTACAAAGGCCCGCCTCCCTTGGCTCAAGCTAGAACCAACTGTAAGGTGCAATTCATGCTCCAGCGCCTCCTAGGGGATCAGGATGAAATTCAACTCTAGCCCAGACCAATCCTTGCTCAGCTCCCTCCCTGCCCTGTTGTTCGCTTCCTCTTTCCACCGGAAGTCCTCCCTCGGTGTATCACATGCTCCTGAACCCCTGTCTCAGGCTCTGCTCTAGGCAGCCTGGGCTAAAACAGTACTTTTATATAAGTGCATGTGTGTATATGCACAGATATGTGTGCACACATTTGTATGTGCATGTGCCGATATACAAGGAAATCTAGGAGCATCTGGGAGGGAAGATGGAGGAAGAAGACTGACTTTATACGGTGGAGGATAAAGATGTCTCAGAGAGTACAAGAGACCTGCTTTAAAATTGAAAATTAAAAGATGCTTTAGATGTGAATGTATTTTTTTATTAAATCAGAAAAAGAGAGATACAGTATACATGATATCAGTCAATCATATGCTACTTTGAATTACATTTTAATAGACTCATGGTCCTGTTTACTCCTCTGTACACGTATTAAAAAAACCTCGGGTATTTGAATAATCTTCCAAAAATTTTTATTAACTTGGGGTTATGGGGAGGGTTTTATCAGAAAACATCCTGAGAACATTAGGAAATTACAGACAGACTTGAGATAAGTGTCAGACAGAACAGATGAAGCAAGCCCCTCCGCCATCTGAGAAGCATTAATAATGTAAGATTGCAGACACCAAATCTTTGTTAGGGCTACAGGATGCAGGATTAAAATGGAGACCTCAGTGCCCCCTTGTGTTGCAAAGTAAATTTGCAACTTTATTTGTTCTGCTTTTTTTTTTTTTTAAAGTTGTGATCCTTGCCCTCCCTGAGCTTCAGAAAGCAATTGTTTTCCCAAATCATTTCAAACCCTCTGCGGTCAATCTTTTCCCTTCTCATCAATAACTTTCAAGGACCCTATTCGAAAAGCAACCCTTGTTCATTCCCTTTTCATTCCCCACATGTTCCATTGCAGGAAATTGGCGACCACCCCGCCACGGAGCCCATGTTGTCCCTCCTTGCAGTGTAACTTAAAGGCATTTTTGTCTCTCCTCTCCGAGTTTAAAGCATGAGCATGTATTTCCTACAAAGCTTAATTCCTTCCAGCAAGCATTCTTCTGCAACTTACTTGCCACTGCCATTTTTCATAACTTACCCAGAATGCATTCCTCCACCCCCACCACCCCCTGCCTGGCAACCATCAAGTCTTCTGACCTGACTGGTTCACCTGCTAAACCACCTTGACAGCTGTTTACCGGAAAAGATTGGATCAGAGACGTAAATAATACCCCTCAATATACAATAGCTCAGGCTTAATTTGTAGGCAGAATTTCATTTGATGGCCATTAGAAGAAAACTATGTACATGGAGTGGGCTCGGGGAGGAAATGGAGTAGGGAGAAGGCATCTTGCTGGCAGGACAACTTGGTGGGAACTGTAGTGATTTGTTTACTTGGATTTGCCAACTGGTCCGATGGATACAGGGTCTGTTTGCACTTGGGCGTCCAACATCCGCTTTGGTCCCTGGAGAAAAATATAAAGAGTTGCACCCCAATGAAAGTCTGAAATAGCAAGAGCAATGACTGCCATGTATTTCGCACTTTCTCCGTGCCAGGTCTTGTGTTACATAAATATACCCTTTGCATGTGTGGTGGATAAAAGAATGGTCTCCAACCAGATGCTGGAGTGCAATGCCCCATTCTATCACTTTCTAGCCTTGTGACATCTTGGAGGAATTACTTCACTCTTTCAACTCAGTTTCGTCATCTTTCCAATGGGGAAGACACAACTTATCTCAGAGGGTTGCTCCAAGGTAAAGCGAGTTCCCCCTCTGGCCCCATGAGGCATGGACTTTGGGGATCAGAGGCACTCACACCACCCTTGTCCTGCCTGCTGTCTCAGGACTGCATTTCACGGCGTACAACCAGCCAAACCAAACCCACCCTCCTCTGGTTCTCTCGCCAGCCCAGTGAGGCGGGCAGTGATTATTAACCCAGTTTTACAGATGTGAAAACAGGCTCTCAGGTAAGTTGGGACAGCTAATGTAGTGATGGACGGGCCCCCCTGTAGATCACCTGCTTTCCAGGCTCCAGCCTGGGCCCTGTCCACTCTTTCCAAGAGCTGGGTGGGGTAACCGAGCTAATTGTCCCCAGCCTTGGTTCAGCCTGTGCCCAGTGGAGAGGGCCGAAGAGGACAGGTAGGGGACTCCAGGGGAATTGAGAATAGGCCCTATCTCCTTTCCAATCTCCGTTGGCTCCTCTGTAAAACCTGCACATCGGCCTGCACGGAATCCTAGCACTACATGGAGTCAGGGACCCAGGACGGTGGGAGAGATGAGGGCGCCATCAAGTGGATGATTCTTGGGCAAGAGGGGGCAGAAATCTACTCCATCTGCAATCGGAGCTCCATGTTGATCAAATAGATACGCTTCTATAGACACACTTTGTGTACACACACGCACGTGCACATACACATGCAAAGTTTCTGACAGTTTCTTTGTCAACTGAGTCCCTCTGCTCAAAAGCCAAATGCTTGCAAACAGCGAAACTTGATGAGTTCTAAAGGCTTCCTTCCACTTCTTTTCAGACTCTCCATGAAATGCCAAGGGGGCTGTTTCCTGTTAGAATCCACGCAGCAGGTTGGAAGAGAGGGCAGGAAGGAGCTGAGCAGAGAGGACCTCACCCGGAGGGTAAAGATCAAGCTGGGATCGGTGGGCAATGAATTTGGGAACTGACTAGGTCAGATGGTCTTGGGCAAGGAGAGAGGGAAGGAGGCATGTGGACCGAGGGAGAATGAATTGTAGGGGAAGGAGTCCCATGGTGGGTTTAAGGTGAGAGCCATGTGGGCCTATGTTCTAAATTTGCTGGGGGTGAGGCTCTGGTCCACACACAAGGTCCCGGAGTATTTGCCCGGGAAATGATAGCGTCCGCTATGGAACTCCTGCTTCCTATCAGGTGCTGGACCCTGCAGGGCATACATTCATTTTATTCCACAGGAACCCTAGAAGGTTGCTGTCATTATCACCTCAGCTTTGCATGGGGAAACCCAAGGCCCAGAGGGGTTAAGTGACTAACCCAAGGTCACACAGCTAGGAAGTGGTAGGTCTAGGCCTCCAATGAAGCTGTCCAACTTCACGGCACAGGCTCCCCGGCACTGCTCTGTTCTTTCCACTGCCCTATGTGCTCTTTGGTCATTTCTGGACTTCTCAGCTCTGGCCCCACTCTGACACTTTGGGCTCCCCCACAGATATTCAGGGACCGGGACAATCAGGAAGGATCAATTGGTTTAGGGCAGTTTGCTTCATGTACCTGCCCCATCTTTATCACAACCTGAAGGGTTAACTCCAGCCCCGTGGCTGTTCTGTGCACTGTGGGTCATTTAGCAACATCCCCGTTCTCTACCCGCAATGTCTCGGGAGCGCCTACTCCCAGTGGTGACCACCAAAAGGGTCTCTGGACATTGCCAAATGTCCCCTGCATATAAAATCAAAGATTCAAGACTATTGGATGAGCTCCATTCTGTTAGATCCAGAGATTTCATGGGTAAAGAGACATGCAGAGAACACTCAACGAGCCTCTGACCAAAAAATAAAAGAAAATAAATAAAATAAACCCCAGAAAACCACCAAAAACCACCAAGAAAGTAAGGAACTGACCAGGCCCGTGAGCTCAGAATCTTTCCAGAACAGCACCCTCCCCACGCGGTATGCCACCCCAGGCACTGTGGCTTGGCAGGGAATGATTCCATCAGAACTTTGGGCAGAAAAAAATGCACGGTCAGTTTGGAAATGTCTAGAAAAGTGTGATAAGGGTTTTTACTCCTCTCCAAGGAACCGGAGCAGAGAATGGAGACAAATTTTCCACAAAACCACTCAAAGCATGATCAGTCTTTTAGCCAACCCCCCCCCCCACTTTGATGGTCAGTCTCTGGTCTTCATCATCTCTTAAAAAACGGAGAGGGCTTTACACCAGAGGCTTGGGAGGAGGAGAGAGGCTCTGTACCAGGGCCTCCCATTTCCAAACAGCCTCCGACCGTGACTTCTAGCCCTATCTCACACTGAAGTTCTTTACCCACACTCAGACACACAGGCCAGAGGGAAATACCATGGCATTCATCCATAAAATAAACATGGGGCCTGAGATTCCGCATTTTTAACAGGTTCCCAGAGATGCTGTTTGGAGACCAAACTTGGGTCCAGGGGAACCATCATGCTCCCCCACCTCCATCGATCAGAGGTCACCAACACCTACAGATATTCGGATGTTTAGGTTAACCCCAGTTAACTCCAGACCCACGGCTACTGTCAGTGTGATTTCCTTGTCCTGCCCTCTGGGCTCCAGCCACATCCCCGTGGGTCCTGGTATGACATCACCTGTGTCTCCTCCTAGTGGCTGCTTGACCACCTTGCTTATCTCTTGATTAATAACCTTCAGACTCTCCTCATGGGCCAGGATTTATATTATCCCAAATAGAAGAAAACATTTACTAGTGCCATATGTCACCCCATGCATTCCTTCCTTCATTCAGCAAACCCTTCTTGGGTGTCTGCTGTGCTCTAGCCACCGCGCCGGGGAGGACAGCACGTCCGCCCATGACAGCGCAGGCGCTGCTCTCCTAAAGCTACCAGTCTAGGGAGGAGAGAAAGAACCAAATACACACACAAAAATAACCCAGAGGTTAACTAACTCTTGAATGTCTGGTCTCCGCTCACTGTGGACTAGACCTCTCTGCAGAGAAGGAGCTAATCTTTAGTCACCTCCGTATACCCACCACCCAAGGTCAGGTTCAGAGCAGTCTCCTGATTTGAACACTTCAAGGCTCCCTTTGGCCACAGACGAACACTGACGCTCTTTACCATCAGCTGTCCTAGCCAGCCTTGCCTCTGTGCTCCCGTGCTCTCTTCCCGCCAGGCTGAATTTCACTCTCTCCCTTGCCTGGAACACGCTGGGCCTTCAGGCCTCCCCTTGCTTCCTCCTCCACAGGCTAATTAGAGACCCCACCTTAGAGGTCATCTCCCCCGGGAAGCCTTCCCTGATACTCCTTTCAACCCAGGGCGGGGCCACATCCTTGCACTCAGGCTCCCTCCGTCCTGCCTTCTGCCCCCCTGCTCTTCGCAGGCTCAGTATCCCTGCCCCCATCCACCCGCACCCGAGTGTCCCCCCGAAGGGTGATGCCTCTGCCCGCCCTGCTCTCCAGGCCTAGCCCAGCACCTGGCATACAGCAGGTGCTCCATCCATATGTCTTTGACAAAGGTCCAGGCCAGTCCCTCCTTGAAGGCGGGAACCACACTCCTGGCCCAAGAGCCTAGAAAGAAGATATGAACAATCCACCTACCAGGCCCTTAAAGAAGCCCCCGAGGGACTGCCGCCGTTTCTCCTGTCTCTTTTGGGACTTGTCCCCATTCTGCAGCGAGGTCACCTGCTCCGCGGCCGGTTCCACGCACTGGACGGGTTCTTTGGCTTCCTGCTTGTTGTTCTTCAGCTTGTTGCCCTCGGCCGCCACCTTCTTGTCCTTGGAGGAGCCCTCTTTGCCCTTCTGGCCTGCTCCCGCCGGCTCCGGCTCCGGGGATGCGATGGCCTTCTCTGCGGAGTCCGCCGTCTACGGCAAGTTCAAACAAAATGCGTGTTTAGGAGCTGTAAGACAACGCTCGATAGCAGGGGAATACGTTATGTCAAAACAAAGGTGTTGAAATATTGGATGGGGTCTACGTTCTCATGAGTCCTGAGTGAAATGAAAAAGAAAATAAGAAAAAGGTGCAAATACTTATGATGGTTCAAGGTCCCGGTAGGAGACATTTATTTGTTTATCTAATAATCAATTTATTTATGCTTTCCTAGCAAGCATTCTTCTCTCCTTCTTCTGGGATGAGAACTTGGGTTTTTCTTGGAGAACCACCCTTCTCTCTCCTTTTACTGTGGTTCAGACAAATGAATTCCACCCCTGGACAAAGGCACTTGACTCGGGCCGGCCAATCAGAGCCTTGGATGTGATCGGGCTGCTGGGATTGGTTCAGGATGGCTGAACACAGATAAAAACTGAGCTAATCTCAGAACCTTGCTTAATCAACCGAGAGAGAGGTCTGTCCACTCTCCATTGGATTTGAAACTGTAAAGATAAGAGCCTGGAGCTTTCAGAGCCCACACCATTTCCAGGAAAAGCCTTCTTGAAAAGAAAGCCAATAGAGAGAAAAGCAGAGCTGAGAGATGAAGAGAGAGAGGGAGAAAGAACCCAGGTGCTGATGCCATCACATATGCCCCTGGATCTAGCTGGTCCTGAAGCTGTTCCTTTTGTGCTTAAGCCAGGTTTGAGAGGGTTTCTCCCACTTAAAACCACATGTGACTCTTTTCTAGGGGATGCCTAATGTTTTCTTCATGGTTTTGTCTGCCTTCATTTCTGGAGTGAAACTGTTCTTTCGTTTATAAAACAGTGGTGAGAGAAGAAAAATGTTTTATTTTAGGTTTTGAATGTACATCTTTCATGCTGAAGAGAAATTTTTGCAGTCCTACTTGGTTCCTGTAGTTTGGAAGGGTGAAGCTGTAAAATCCAAAATTCGAGAAAATTCTAGGTAAATTACAGATAACAAAATATCTGTAAAGTAAAAGCCTTTTCCCCATAATTTACTTGAACTGAAATTAATATAGGGGCCAGACAGATGATAGAAAAACATGACAGAGGCTAGGGGTAAGAATAACCACCTAGAGATCTTATATCTCCAGTTGGGAAAGCAACATAAGAAATATTTCTCTAGTGTAAGAAAAACACCAGTAAGCAATGCTGGCTTTGATGTTGGGGAGTAAATTGGAGTGGTGGGGAGGATCTTGGTGAATTGTCACGTGCCGTGTCCAAAGGGGCACCAGCTGCTCAGAGCCAGCCAAGACACTATGCAGGACCTAGCCCCAGGGCTGCCAAGTCTTCTATCTTCCGCATACGTATGTCAAAACAAAGGTGTTGAAATATTGGATGGGGTCTACGTTCTCATGAGTCCTGGGTGAAATGAAAAAAAATAAGAAAAAGGTGCAAATACTTATGATGGTTCAAGGTCTTGAAACTTGAAACTTGAAAATAGCCACAACACCAGGACCCCCATGGGCCACATTTGACCTGCCGAATATATGTTTACAACTTCTGATTTGTAAAAGTGATCGATTGTTCCCGAGTGAAAAAGTTCTTGGACAAAGTTGCAGTTTGACGGAGAAAGCAGTAAGCCAAGAACCATCACTTCTCAACAGTATCGATATACCCCTTAGAAATAAGGAAGAAGACAGAAGATTCCCTGGTCCGAAAAGGCTCAGAGTCACCCCAAAAAGCTGTCCTGCCACCAGTGACTCTGAGTATTTCCGTCAGACCCCGGCTGCCAGAGTTGTAGCAAATGTGAAGTAAGATACAGATGCCCAACAGCAACAGAGAGCCGAGAGCGGATACCCCTGTAGGGTGAGACAGAAACTCCCACCACAAGGCTCTTCAGAAAGACCACAGACCATTTGAACGCCCTGTTGACTGTTTTTGTTGCATAGAAGATGATAAGATCCAGTTATTGGCTAAGGGCTTAGTGTTTGGCATCAAAACAACAACAACAACAACAACAACAACAACAACAACCAGGTTATGGTTCTGACTCCTTGCTGCACCACCTGGAATAAATCACTGGCTCTCTCAGCTTCCTCATCCGTGTGGGAGTAACAAAAGAAAGCCGACCTCCCGGTGGTCTAACGATAACAGTAGCCCGTCACGGAAGGCCTGTGTCACATGGTGTCTGGCCCATGGGAAAGGCCAAACATCCGGGGACCAGTCTTCTCATTTTGTCTGGGAGAGAGGGGGTTCCGGGACATGCAACTTAATTTGAAAACCACAAAGTCCCGGGCAAACTGGGAAGCGTCTGTCATCCTAACCCAACATTGCCCACCGAGATTCTCTCTGACACATTCTTTCTGTGTGGATCCAAGAGCCAGATAGAGATGAAGGACTCAGGAAATCCTTGTTCAGTCTCCAAATGTGCCTCTCCAGCCTTGTGTCCGATCCCTCTCTCCTCTGTTCCTTGTGCTCCAGGCACATGGCCTCCTCTTCTTCCTTGAACAAGCTTATTCTCAAAAAGGGGCTTCACGTTTGCTGTTCGTAGGGTTTGACAGGATGGCTGCTTCTTTGCTGTCATGTCTCAGCTTAGACGTCGCCTCCTTGGAGACGCAGTCAGTTTAGACGGTCTGAAGAAGGCCGACCCCTCTCTGATAAAACACTGCTGTGTTTTCTTTATGTTTGCCTTAATCTTGGGGATTTCTTGGCTCACTTGAGAGTGCTCTGCCCGCCTCCTCTGCTGGAAGTGGAACTCCAGAGAACAAACCTCTTCTGTCTTCCATGGCTTTATTCCCAGCACCTCGTCTGACACATAGTAAGTCTCCACCAAAATGGGTTGAATGAATGGCCAGCAACTCGCCCTCCAGATGTTTCTACACTGTTTCCCTCAGCAAATCACTGTGAGGTGGGGAGGGAGACGTGCCCACACATCAATAGCTTTCACAGGACATTGATTTTTTTTTTTTTTTTCCAGGAGGGGAGCTTTCAATGGATCAGCTCCATTTACCGCAGGGTTACACCATGCTATTAGGCTTAAATGTTCTTCTTAATGGCTTAGAAAGTAACTTCTGAAAATAACAGATGTTGGTTCCTTATATTCAGAGTAAGCTAAGAATCTAAACTCTGTGATGAATGGCTTGTCATTAAATGTATATGATTTAAAATCTTTACTTGGGATTTGACTCTCTCAGAATTTATAACAAAAGTTACTCTCATCCAGGGGCGCCTGGGTGGCACCACGGTTGAGTGTCTGCCTTCGGCTCAGGGCGTGATCCCGGAGTTATGGGATTGAGCCCCACATCAGGCTCCTGTGCTGTGAGCCTGCTTCTTCTTCTCCCACTCCCCCTGCTTGTGTTCCCTCTCTCGCTGGCTGTCTCTATCTCTCTGTCGAGTAAATAAATAAAAAATCTTAAAAAAAAAAAAAGTTACTCTCATCCAAATCATCTGGGTATGTCCTCCCTCCCCTAGAACCCAGCGGTGCTGGCAGGAAGTTGGAGGACAAGGTCACGGGCACACCCCATTTGATTCAGACCTTGGAAGCATACCCAGACCAGGAGGTGCCTGCGGCTTCTTCTCCTGGAATCATCAACCAAGGCTTTCATAACCCTGAGAGGGCAACTTGGAAAGGAGTAGAGAATGTCTCTTCCCACCCCCAAAATTCAACTAGGCATGTACCATGTCTCCAAGATTACACATCCGTCTCCTCAAGTCTGGATGCAGGACCTCTGATGGATTCTCAGAACACTCCTGGGTGAGTGTACATAGAATGAGGTTTCTAGCTTACTCCGATTTTCACTGACTTCACTTACATTTTAGAATCGCTAAGATGATTGGCCTGTTTCACATCCAGATCCTAGACAAAATGTACAATTATATTTAAATATTTCATATTGAATAAAGTAAATTTATCATATTTCCAAGGTAGTCAACTTCAGGATTTTTGGTTCCAAAGTGGTCTAGGGAATGAGTTTGGGGGCAGGCATAGTCATAAATTGAAAATGAAAAACAAAAATAATTTGAATGTAGCAAAAAGCAATATATTCCCTGGTGAAATATATGGGCTAATCCAACTATTATGGAAATAGAAATATAATAAATTATTTATAGTCATTGTTGTCCATTTGTGTGTGTGTGATATGAACAATACACTAGGTGGTAATTTCCTATCAGTGGCACAGGAGTAATAGTAACAAAATAATAGCAACTGCTATGGCTTCATACGTTGAAGCCTTAACCCCCAGTGTGAGTATAGCTGGAGTAAGAAAGTAATTAGGTTAATTGAAGTCAGAAGAATGGGGCCCTCATCCAATAGGATTAGCATCCTTCTAAGAGCTGCCATATGAGGACATAGCAGACAGCAGCTGTTGGAAAGCCAGGAAGAGAGCTACCATCCCGATCTTGGATTTTCCAGTCTCCAAAACCGTGAGAAAATAAATGTCTGTTGTTAAACCTTNTCCAACATTGCCCACCGAGATTCTCTCTGACACATTCTTTCTGTGTGGATCCAAGAGCCAGATACAGATGAAGGACTCAGGAAATCCTTGTTCAGTCTCCAAATGTGCCTCTCCAGCCTTGTGTCCGATCCCTCTC
>NC_048230.1:53308209-53320758 GCF_002007445.2 Ailuropoda melanoleuca | reverse complement strand
TTTTTTTCCCCCTCGCAGAGAGATGGGGTTTATTGAATATCCCATTTTTCATTTTTAGTGGCTCTGTGGCCCATGGCATCAGTGATAGGGCTGGATCACAGCTTTGGCTCCTGAAAGCACAGGCTCAGTGAGGGGTTCTCAAACCGTGATCCCAGGGCCACAGCCTCAACATCACTTGGGAGTTTGTTAGAAATACCAATTCTTGAGAACCACGGAGTGGGGGCGGGGGGAGGCGGTGAGCAACAAGCCCTCCAGGTGATTCTGAAGCACACTGGAGTTTGAACATCACTTCTTAAAGCTAATTGGCATAGACAAATGCAGACCCATACTGGGGCCCGCAGTCTCAGCTGTGGATTCCGTAATGCTCTGTGCCTGACGCTTGATAAAGTACCTAAGAACTCTGGTAACGAATTGCCCAGTTCTTCTCAACAATGTTGCCTTGGGTTTAATGCCCATATATTTGGTCATTGCCTATCGTCTCCTCCTCCCCTGCTGGAGGTAGGGAGTGTAGGAAACGGGGTAAGCAATGTGGGGCAAACAGGAAGACTTCAGCTCCCACTGCTACGATCTCAGCTGTTCTGCCAGCAGGTGGCAAGAACCTGTACCACCTGCTTCAAGAACAGTTAACAACATCAAAGGCACTCAATAATTTTTTGATTGATTAATATTATATGTCTCTGTAATCTGACGTATGGTACTCATATTAGTAAAGATAATGAAAATTATTATTCGTGAAAGCTAACTTTTAGTGAAGTGCTTATTAAAGGTTAGGCACGGTGCTAAATGAGATAATAACCCTCACTAGTTCATTTATTCCTCATGCAGAACCTTAAGATAGAGGAATAATTTTATTTGCCTCATTTTACAGGCAAGAGAATGGAAGCTCAGAGAAACCAGCGTGGGTCATGGAACTAGCAGGTGAGGGAGTCAGGATCTGACACCAGCCAATGACTCCATATTCCATCCTCTTAACCGCCTCCCGGTACCATTCCTCCAAGGTAGGGAGGCACCATTCAATTACACGTTTCATTGAGCGTCTACTATGAAGCCCCCTAATTAGGAAAGATAATAAGGGCTTGGATAAGATGGAGGTTGATAAATCTCAAATAGGGAGGTTTGTGGAACATGCCCATCCCCAGAGGTCGACCACACTTGTCTTTAAATACTACTTGGTGCTGCTAAGATTCAGAAGTCTTGACTAGGACTGTCAATGGTTTGACACAGTATGGCAATTTCTAGGTCTTTTCCTGCCTCTAAAACAACCTTTACAGAGCTTGGCATAGGGTAGATACATGCTTCTTGATTGGTTAGGAATGGAAGGAATCTTTCTCCAGCCTGAACCCCTGGCGTCTGGAAGTTCCATGTGTTTTTCTTAGGGACATCACTGTCATGGGCTTTACCCAGGTGTTCAGCCCAGAGGCAAATAAGGATCTCTGGGTCCTCTTCACACACTTTAGATCCATTTAGATGGAAAGTGGTTTTTTCTTCCCCTGGGTCTTCTGCATTGTTCTACAAGGGCCAGTCTTGCTTGAGAACATTCAGAAAAAGAGATTGACTCTCTTGGTTACTACTTCTCTCCCTGTAACCAGCTCGGTCAGCCTCCTCATTGCATCCAAAGGCTTTGCCATTTTGGGATTTCACTGGCCTCTAGAATTCAGGCTGTCGTTAAGAGCCCTTCCTACCCAAACACATTCCCCAGTGTCCTTTAGAATATGGTTTCACAGCCTCATTAGCTGGCCTTTGGGGAATGCCGAATGGCAAAACCAGCCAAACAAACAACGTTGGTTTTTTAAGCAAAATCTGAATGGAGATTAGGAGGCATGCACAGCCCCTGGTGCCACCTTCCTGCCCGAGAGAGAGAGATTTTTAACTTCCCGTTAGTGGTTTCAATTTGATTATCTGTTAGGTCCTCTGCCAGTTTAGGGTTTAAATCTGCTTTCTTCCCCTCCCTTTCTTTGCTAGCCCTTGGGGGAGAATTTGGATTGAATCGAAAGACTTCCTCGGCAACAGTGGATCGAGGTTAACATCCTGAAAACAGTCCCGGCTGTCGGGGAGATTATTGCAAAGAAGTTCAACTCCTTCTTCTTTAAACAAGAGACTATCTCAAGCTTTTCTATGATTTTCCTCTGTTATTCATTTTGAGGCATAGAAAGCCATATATATGCAAAGGTGACCGCGCGCTGAGTTTAAACTAAGGGTCTTATAAGTCCCTCCCTCCCTTCCTCTCATTGTTTTCTTTCTATCATTCTTTCCTCTTTGCTGAATCCTCTTTCAGAGACCAATTCAAATAGTTCATGTTGGGCTCTGTATTCGAAGGACCGTGACCATAGAAGCTCATTTTCTCCATTGTCTAAAAACTAGAGTTAGAACCCAAAATTTTTTTCAGGGACTATCTAATACTTTAAAGAACAGTTTGAAGGCTACCAAGTAATTTCAGAGATTTTCTAGTTCAACACTGAGCAACTTTCTTCCAGGGGTTTATTTTTATTCACGGGAGGCAAAGGTGAAGCATCTGGGGGCATCCAGCCTGCGGTGTTGGGATGGAATCTGGTTGTGACATCCAAGCTTTGCATATTAATAAAGTCATTTTTATTTCTTTCATGCTGTCACATATTCTGATAGCTTGATACTCCGAGGAGCATTTGAACCCCCTGCAACGTGTATCGCTTAGATATTCAAAGTTCTAGTGCAAATGTTTAGTGGGCAGTTCACATTTCTTTGAAAGGAGTGCAAGTGTGTTTTTGATGGAGATCTAATCCAACCGAAGTTGCAATGTAAAAGAATTGGGAAAATATTTTAATTGATAATGAGGGATTGTTTACTAGGCCAGCCTTATTGTAACAAATCCAAGGAACTGGACCTGCTAGAAATTTCCAGAATCAACAAAGGCTGTGAGTCCAACGTTTGTATCTTACCAAGATACTCACTTGAAACAGAACCGGGCAATCAGACAAAATTACACAGTCAAGGCAAATCTCAGTTTAGTGACAAATATTTTCAGAAAACGTACACCCGAGCTTTATGTAAGTCATGTATTAATTCTCCTTTCTCTTGCCTTGTTGTAATTTCAGGTGATTCCAGATAAGCACAGAGAACACTACTAGGAGAATCACAAAAATGGAGCTCTGGTTGTTCACCTCCAGGTACTCTAAAAAAAAAAAATCAGCCGCCAGGAGCCCAGAAAGCCCCAGTTCCATCTAAGTACAGGGGTGAGTGTTAGAATCAACAAACACCTGAGTTTGAGGTCTGGTGCTGCCATCTACCAGTTCTGTGACCTTGACGGCATCACTTAAACACGCTGAGTCTTCATGCCCTTCTCTGCACGGTGGGGCAGGGATGTGTTGCATGGGGTTTTTAGGCTAATCAATGAGCTAATGTGCTGGCCGGGCCACTGGCACATGGTATGTAAACAGTAGCTATCATCATCATTACTGTAATTATTACCTGAGAGCGCCAAGTGACCACAGAATCCCCTTTAAGGGTAGAAAGGAACGCAAGCTGCTGTGGAGACAGGAATTACCCAAAGAAATGCTACTTTCAGAAACCCTCTCGTGAAGGGCAACTCTGTATTCATAGATGGTACTTGGGGCAGAAAGGGAGATCAAGAACTTTAGCTGGAAGACTCCTGTTTTTGTTTTTTTGTCTTACAATCACCGTTACAAAGCACCCTTCTTTTCCCTCCAGATGGTAAATTTCAACAGGTTTTATTAGATTTATAGATCGAATGTAAGCAACGGAAGACCATGACTTCCTGGCTCTGTCCTCATTCGGGTCTTATATTTGCTCGATATTAAAGCTCACTCACACTCCTTCTCTATTCCTGAGACCATGATTCCAACAAAGAGCTTCTTACAAAACAAATTGTCTAAAGAAAGAGACAGGAGGAGGATTAAATGAAACAGTAGGTGACAATGGCTCGGAGAAGAAAGCACTTTTCAAGTACAGGGTGTTATGAATATTGACAAATTATAAATTTATATCTCTATATTTCTATCTACCACCGTATGGTTTCGTCTGCCTACCTGGTTTGCAGGCACATGAATGGAGATCTCCACCCACTCACTTTATAAAAATATACTGGCGCTTTAAATATCCAATTTCTTGACATACACTTGAATTAATACATATAAGAATCTTTTTCTATTTAGGGCATGACAGATGTCTTAGCTACTCCTCGCAATTATTTTGAAGATCTGTAGGAGCCCATAGGATTTTTGTGAAGTTATAGCTTGACCTGTGTTGGATGCAGTACGAGGACTTGGGGGACTCTATTTATCTTTACCTGAAATATACTTGTTTTTCCTGAAATGGGATTATTTGAAAAATGATACTCTTTCCATTTCTATTTTTAGGAGAGGTTAGTTTCTGGAAAGAAAAGGATCTCTTTAGAAGTAAACTGGGCAATGCATTTATTTAGTTTTTCAAAATATGCAACCATGAGTCATATTGCCATGGGACAGCAAAATATGTTTTCTGAGAGAAATTTAATGGAGGCCAAGGAGAGGAGGTAGAAAATCCATGATCTGATAAATGGAGACATTGATTACAAAACAAGGGTGACACATTTACAATTGAGTTCCCTCTTCTATTAAATCAATTATGTTAAAAAGAACTATATTTTGCTAACAATATCTAAAATCAGTTTGAAATGTTCACTTATTTGGCTCAAAAAATAAAAAATGAAAAGCTTGGCGATGAGTCAGATGTTGTCTCAATTTTCAAGCCCTGAGAGCAGGGTTTGGTTTGGTTTGGTTTTCTCCTGCATAAATCCGGACTTCAAGTTAGTTTGGAAGTCATGAAATGTTAGCTCAAAGCTGAAAACAATTGTTGAAGCCACGCCCCAGGAATGTACGCTGTGGGGATATTAGCATATGTGCATAGAAGTAGGTGTGCAAGGATGTTCACTAACTAGTGAACGACCTGAGATCATGTGCATGAGACACGCGGTGTGTGCTCACTACATATGGCCTAGAGTTAAAAATAAACTTGTTTTCCTCATTGGGCTTTATTCTCTATGAGGACAGATACAACTTACTGTTGTATCCCAATGTCTGGAATACAGTGGGTACTCGATAATTATTTGTTGAATAAATGACCAAATGAAGTGCAACAAGTTGGAAACAAATCCAATGTCCATCAAGAGAACAATGGTTAATCCGAGTATGATAAATCCAGATGATGTGATTCAATGAAGTTGATGTAAAGAGCGAGGTGGTACGGTATCAGGGATGTAAGACCAAATGCCCGCAGAGATAGGACCGGCGACATAAGTGAGTGACCTGGGTGTGACAATGGGAATCGTGGGATCGTGGTGAGCTGGAAAACCCATGTCTTCTGTGTATTTGAATTATTCACAATGGCACTATATTGTTATAATGAAAACAAAACAGACTGCAAGACAAGAATCACTAGGATTTCTGCAATTTTTAGGGAAAATCCCCCAAATCGTGGAAGCTTTGGAGTTTCAACATTAATAGAGAGGAATAATGTTCAAGCTCCCAGGCATAACCCTTCCTGTGGATGATAGATAATAAGAACGATGGACGTCATAGGACCTGATGCTACGAATCTGCTGAGGATTGCTCTGGAAAAACGTGTCCTCTTCTATGTCCACCCCTATCCTGTGGAGAATCAACCATAAAGGTCTCTTTTGTTTCCAACTTGTTTCCCCAACAGCTCAGAGGTACCCAGTTTCTATTGCTGGAAAATATCCCCAGAAACCTCTAAAGGATAGCTCTGGAGGGTGAATTTAAGTAATGTCGGACCTCATCAGAATTCAAGGATTTGATTTGAATGGATGTAGTGGGTGGTTTAGACATCTTCCGTGCTTTATTTGGAGGCTCTTGCATTCTCTTGTCTTTAAGTGAAGAAGTCTCAGGTTGGTTATTTGGAAGAGACATTCATACTATTTGCTATTCAGGGGAGGGGGGATATCTCCCAACTCCACCCAGAAATGGGGAAGTTGGATTGCTCTCAATATTACGATGAGCTATTTGGGGATGCCATTTGTAATGTAGATGGGTTACCAGAAAAAGGCCAAATGTTCTTTTCTTTCCTGACATTGTGTAAAAGTTGGTTGAAAACTTTCAGATCTTGAGCCCCATTTTCAGTGCCAAATTGCAGAGTAAATGGCCAGGAATATAGATGGGATCCCAGCCATACAGGCTGCTTACTACTAACTCGACGCTTCCTACTCCCTGAGAGTCCAGTGATAAAAGAAAATGACTCCTATTGACAATTTCTAACAGAGTCATTTCTAATATGCCTCAGCTCCCACTGGCAAGTGGTTTGTGTTATGTTATGTTGTTTTGTGGACTAGAAAGAATTCCTTAACAGGCAGAGCCTGTGAAACCAGAGGGTTGCTTTCTCAAAGGATTAAACTCCCCAATACTCCTGAAAATAATGGTACACTATAATGAAATTCTTGTTTTTCATTAAAAGAGAATTAAGCAAATGACCTTTTACATGGGCTTTTGCTTTTTGTCTTCCAACCAAGTTGGGTTTTGTCGCATTGTATTATTTAAGTTCTTGGATGCTTTGCTATTTAATGTACATGACACTTCAGAGACACCAAAAAACATCTGCCTACGTTCTTTCCCTTTTATGCAAGCTAACAGCATGGCAAATTCACCAACTGGGTTATACACGTTCACTATTGGAAAATTATGTTGTCACTTTATAATTGGAATTATTTATAAATCGGCTTTGTCCAAGTTTGTATCACTCACACATCACTTTCAGAATTTTTCCAACATCCATATATCACTTGGCCTATTTCTTACCTCATCCTTTAAACAATGCCTTATGTTCTTTATGTAAATACATGTATTTTCAAAAGGAAACAGCATACCATTACCATCATGAGAAAAACAATATCATTTGCCATACACAGAAGGAAACTCTAAACATAAGTTAAATTGAAAACGAACAACAGTATTAACTTCTGCATGGATGCTGCTGGTCGCCACACCTAAGGACCCAAGGCCAGCTCGCTCTTTGTTAAAAAGGGAATTAGCAGGAGTTAAGGAAAGATCAAGGAGCATTAGCAATAAACTGAGACTTGCTCTATGATTGAGTCAGAAGGAGGAAAGGCAATTCTCTCCCTGCACACGACCGATCCCATGTGTATCCCCTCTATGCCACCTACAATTACGGCTCACCCCACCTGAGATGGGTCCTTCGCTCTCAGAAGCCGATCTGGGCATTTCAGCTTTGCTGTACTGGAAGCAGGTGGCTTACCATTTGTCTGAGAAACGCCATCAGGGAGGTTCTCGGTGGTTTGCGTTCTTCTCGTTTGAGTCTTATTTCTGTGGGTTCAGGTGTGGCAATTCCTTCTTCGTTGAGATCCACTGTTTGCAAGGCTGATTCTATTTCCTCGGACTTTACAACCTCTACTGGTGATTCACACACCACCTGGATTATTTTACCAGGTCATAAGACAGTGGGGAAAAAAAAAAAAAACATTCCCCAAAACAGGCTTTATAAAGGCGGGGAGGTTCCTGGTGGCCCTTTGTCTGCGTGCTACAGGTCTGACCCAGGGATCATTTCTACACAGGCACATCTTCGAGAAGGAAGGCTCATGTCATATAGTGTGCTTTCAAACAGCCAATTTCTGAAAAAATGCCACATACGCAGACTCGGGAGTGGCAAAAACCTTGCTCCGTGAGGTACAAGGCTTAGACAGGAAGCTTTTCCTGGGGACTGCTGCTCACAGCAGGCTCACTACCCCTTCTGTTCCAGGAGGCCCACCTCTTTGCTCTGCCATCAAGGAGACTTACACCTGGCCTGTATAAAAACTAGGACTCATCATTTCCTTAAAGGTCCAGCCTGAGAGACGGTGAGCATGACACCTTCCATTGCACGCCCTAAGATCCCACGCACCTGGGAAGACCCATCCTCTTTGTGCAAAATATAGCGTAAGTCTGCGCTGGATTTAACAGACTGGACCTCCTCCTTCCCTTACTTCCGTCCCCACCCTGGGGCCGGTCATTTGCCTTTGTTTCTTAACCAAAGTTCCTGCTTTCAGAAGGAAGTGGAACTTGACAAGAAAACCACCATGATGAGGTTCCTGATGGCCCCCAGCACGGTACCCAGCGAGCTCAGTGCTTCTTGAAGTTCCCTCAGGGAGAAGGGATGGCCAGTAATGGGGGGGGGGGTTTGGATGGAAGGTTCGATTCACCTGCACTCTGATTCCAAATTCTGCTCTTTGGCATTGCCTCACTCCCTTTATGCAGTGTTCCAGTCGCATCTGGAACAGTTTCTGTTTTGCATTGATCCCTGCCACGGATTTAATTGGCCTGGAGAGGGCTCCATAATTTCTTTGTTTCCTCAGGCAGGGGCTGGCAAGCGACTACCAAATCTATCCCAGAGACTGTTTTAGCATGGCCCGGAGCTAAGAATGGATTTCACATTTTTTTTTAAAGGGTTGTAAAATGTTTTTAAAAGATGAAAGACAGGCAACAGAGACTACACATGGCCTGTTCAGTCTGAAATATTTGGCCCCTCCCACAATGGGTTTGTCATCCCCTGTCTCAAAGGAAGGCACTCTAGAGCCAAAGGCGTCTCTGCATTTGTCTTTGCTGGTGCCGGACCCCCCAGCTTCCTCTGAATCTTGTTCTTGTTGTCAGGGTGTGGTGAGGAAGGGAACATAGGTGTTTCCAAAAACACCTGTATGCCTGTAGAGAAATCATTTTCCTTTCCTTCATGCAGACTATACCACTGGTTTGCACATGACCCCAGTGATCCAAATTGAGAAGGACCCTTGATTTCTGTATTGTCAACCGAAGCAGAAAGGTGCCCATTAACAAATCAGCATGAGGGAACACCGCAAAATATGGCAACTACGTCACAGCCGTCTCTCCCCACCTTCCACTTTATAACATATTGACATGACCTCTAGCATCTTTCCTTTGTACATAAAGATCTAGGCTGGGGAGTCATCCACTCAAAAGTCTGAAGGAGGCAAGGCAGGTAAGATCGGCAGGGATTGACAAAAAGACACAAAGGAGTGATAGGAGCTATGGTGAACAAGTCAAATTGTCCCATCTAAAGAAGGAAAACGCTGGACCACAAGTGTTTGTGAGAAGGCTTCTCCTACCGTGGGCTGCCAGGCTCTGACCCAGGTCCATCTTGGGAAACCAGGGTGAGACTGAAGCCAAGTGACACACTGGGATTGGTGGCCAGACATGGTCATGGATTTCTACACCTGGGCCTGATTCAGTTCAACTGCATTTCTGAAAAAGCAGCTGCGGCCACAAGAATCCGGAGGTAAGCCTGAAACGCAGGCAGTCTGATGTAGTGTTCACGAGAGCCGCCTACGGAGCCAGCCTGCCTGGCTCTAAGTCTCGACTCCACCTGTTACAGAGGCTCTAGACCGAGGTCCCTACTCAATATCTCTGTACCTGGGTTTTCTCAATTCTCAACCGGGACAGTATACGCAGCAGAAAGTTGTTTGCAAAATTAAATCAGGCAGGGCACATAAAGGTCTTAGAACAGTGCCTGACACATGACAAGCACTCAATTAATACTAGCGGTTACTTGTGTTTTTATGAGAGCTGTTTATTCCATGGGCCTGAATGATATGAGGAATCACCCACCATGCACATGCCCACTTTTTAGAGATAATATTAATAACTACCTCTTACTATGGCTGACATCGTGCAAGGTATTTTTGATATATTACCTCAGTGAATAGTTATTGAATTATTAAAGAGCTCAGAGTAAGTAATATTATCCCTAGCCTAGAGATGAAGAATCTGAATGACTGAATGACTTGGCCAAAGTCATAGCACATGTAAGTAGACATTTCAATGAGGATAGAGTTGCGAACCGGTAACTGAATACCTAATAGTGACTTTACTAGTAACAACATAGAACAACAAGTTTGCAAGTAGGAAGTTCTAGGATTGGTTCAATGGCTCCGCAATGTCTTTAAGAACCCAGGCTCCTTTTATCCTTTGGCTCTGCCATCCTTGGCATGTGGAGTTTTCATCCTTTTATTTGTTACCTCATGGATATAAAATAGCTGCCACAGTTCCAGGCATCACATCTGCAACCTAATGTCTTAAAAAAGGGAGGAAGGCCATAGCAAAAAGTTTGTTCCAAATGAACTTCTGTATTTTGATTTCCTACCTCAGCATACATTTCAGTGGCTAGAAACTGTCACATCCTTACTCCCAAATTATTGTTGAAAAAAATGGGATAATTGCTTTAGACTAATCATGGTCAAATACTTTGGGGGTGTGGTAGTTGCCAACTTGCCTAAGATCAAGGGGAGAAGGGTGGAGAAATGGGAAATAGCCCTTAGAGAGGTAATGATCAGAGTCTGACTCATTGAATCTTGGTTCAG
This sequence comes from Ailuropoda melanoleuca, assembly GCF_002007445.2. Classification (NCBI taxonomy): domain Eukaryota; kingdom Metazoa; phylum Chordata; class Mammalia; order Carnivora; family Ursidae; genus Ailuropoda; species Ailuropoda melanoleuca. Next base: position 53,310,410 of record NC_048230.1, on the reverse strand, counting down.
AATTATTCTGTCATCGAAGCAGCAGTTCCTTTTTTTGTATGCAAGAGCCTGGAGGGAAAATTATATAATAAAATGATCAGACTGTATGGCAGTAACTTCATCAATCAATTTTTTGATTGCCAGTGGTTTTCTTGCAGGGCCTTTAAAAATTTGAGTGGTGTCAACTCCTAAATCCTATGCCAGAATCCATTCTTCAAAACACAACTATTTCAGTAGGTGGGGAAAAAAGCCTGGTGCTGGGGGGACTTCTAGAGACTCCCATTAACTTTGAAGTCAGGCCAAGAAATTGGCTTTCAGCAGCCAAGGAACATCCACTGATGTCCAGTGTGGAAATCCAGAAGGATTTTAGCTGAGTTAGGAGCTGATTTGCATATACAGACATAGAATTTGATTTTTATTTGGATAGTTTCCTGATATCCTTCCAGGGCAGGATTTTGGAAGAAGTCAATCCCTATTTAGAATATATAACTGCATCTGCACATTTTAATTTCGGGTATGAGGGATATAATGAAAATCAGATTTGCGCTATACTTTAGAATAAAATCCCCCTTGCTTGATTTCAGGAGGGGATATTATACTTCGTGTGAAGATGGCCAGTATGTGTAACACAGACAACACATTACAGCAAAAGTTTTCCCTTTTTTTGCCTCAAATATTATACCATATTTACTCTGGGAATTTGGATTATACAGTTTTCACTAGAACTGTGAGTTTTGGAACCAGATTTATACCAAAGTAGATTTCCTCCCCTGACACTTCACCCGAAACACACAATAGTGATGGTAACAGTTTTTACTTTACAAGCTTTTCAAGATGCTGCTTGATTTGATTTAGAACACGATTATTTGATTACAAAGACCTGGGAAAGATTTTATTTTTTCAATCTAGTCACCATTTGCCTTCATTCTCTTCATGGAACCTCAGTTTTATTTGGGGGGACAGCCCTCCTGAACTTTAAAGCCTACTTCATCAGGAGGCAGTTGCTCGAGCCGATCTAAGCCAATCCTAGCCAAGGTCTAGCTCCTCGACCAGAGGAGTTCAGGGATGGGCATATGTGGCAGAATGTACTACTTTCCCAGTTATTCACTCTGGATTCCTATAAAGGGATCGTACATCTGTACTCACTGCTGGGTGACTTGCTTTGGTGAATGTAACATGAGCAGACACACTGTAAGGCAAGACGGAGTGGAAGCTCTCCGAGCCTTCTCATGGCTCACCCCTGGCACCGTCTTCTCTCTTGTTGAGACAACTGCACGTCCTTGTTCAAGGGGATGTTTTTCTCAGTCTAGATCTCAGCAGGAGGAAGCCATGGGGATCAGCCACAGCCAACCTATGGCTGCCATGTAGCACGAGTGAGGACAAAAAGAATCATTGCTGTTCAAAGCCACGGCAGTGTGGGCCTTGGATGTTACGGCAAGACACCCTGGCAGGAGCTGACTCATACATAGAGCCTGGGAACTCACGTAAGTCCGTGAAAGAGAATAGACTCCAGGGCCTGCAGGGTTTCCACTGGCCCAATCTCTCCTTTCCTCTGGACTGTGTGATGGGATATGAGAAGAAATGTAGCCAGGCCAGCAAGGCTGAGCCACAGGGAAGTCCTGCATCAAGATTGATTTAAAACCAATGCTTCCCAGTGAGGAGTGCCAATAAATTTCTTTTTTAAAAACAAATCTAGGTTGGGTTGAGTTTCCTTTCACTTCAACTGTGAGGTTACTTACTAAGAGAGGTAAACAACAGAAGTAACTCTTTCCTTCATCCTATAGGTCACTGGGAAGGACAGATTTTTTCCCCCATGAGTTAGAACATTAACTTAATTAAGCAATGGTCAAAATGTTTTCAGATTACAGCAGAATGATTCAGTAGTTTCTGTAGTAGATTTTATTTCTGATAGGACCAGAAGTGCATTCTAGGAAAAGCACTAAATTTCTGTGGGTTTCAAAAGCCTTATTTTTGTCTTCATGAAAAACTTTGAGAAATGTGGAAATCGCTCTGTCTTATGCTTTGCATTGGTTGATAGACCAATTATAGAAACTGGTGGTAGAGAAATTAAAAAATGAATTGGGGCGCCTGGGTGGCTCAGTAAAAAAAAAAAAAAAAAAAAAAAAAAAAAAAAAAAAAAAAAAAAAAAAAAAAAAAAAACCGTGCACGTGGCTACCGCTTCCTGGCGCCCGAACGGGGCGGCTCCCTCCCCCTTCTGTTTA